>NC_141253.1:13804161-14321661 GCF_054856555.1 Leptonotus elevatus
AACCGCGGACAAGGCTGGTATCCCATGTTTTTTTTTTTAAGTTAAAGGGGAAATCAACCCCGCCAAAAATTCTTCACAATACGTTCTATGCAGCCCCACTAGTCTAAATACAGTATCTTGGTTAATATTGTATAGTAGAATATGAGTTAAGCAGCAAAATCCAGCAGTTTTTTATCAATATCAGAAGGCGGCCATTTTGCCACTTGCTGTCTGTCGAGTGACAATGACATCACAGATGTCACATCACATTTTTTTGCTCAGGTCTCAGGTAACAACCAATCACAGCTCCGCTTCAGAAAACAGGTGAGCTGTGATTGGTCGTTGCCTGAGCCCTGAGCAACTGTGATGTCATCTTCAGTCGACAGCATGTGGCAAAATGGCCGCCCCCTGAGATGGATTTAAAAAATACGGCTGGATTTTGCTTCATAAGTCTTATTCCACAATTGTAATATTAATTAAAATGTCATGTTTAGACTAGTGAGGTCACATATAACATATTTTTGTCAAGAAAAGTTTAAGGTTGACTTCCCCCCCCCTCCCCCCCCCACACACACACTTTTTTCCCCCCGTGTTGTTTACAAAAGTGAGTGGATAGCAGCAGTAAACCTAAGAACAGATCTACATACTGTGCAGATTTTCAATATAATGCAATATGACAATACGATTACAATAGCAGCAGTGAAGTGGCAAATAAGGCCGTTATACTACTCGAGAATATGTAGATGTCCTGTTGTGTTTCTCTCCAGTCTACAATGCAATCCAAATATACAGGAAAGTGTGAGTTGAATTTTCCCTTGAGGGATTATAATGAGTACAATAAATACATTTGAAAAATAGCCTGCAGTGGCGTACAACTGCTTTGTATCGCATTGAGAGCTGTTTCGAAAGTTGTGATTACAGATGCAGTAGATTTAAAAAAAATATATATACTTTATTTATCCTGTAATGGAAATGAAATCACTTGGCTACATAATAGGGGGAAAAATGACTATGATGCGGTGCATTTCCTCATCACAATCAAATGAAAAGCTTGTTTGTAAAGACTTTTTTTTATTTATTATAGATGGCCTTTGTGTTGTAATAGCTACTCACCACAGTTGGCTTGTTCCTATCTTCTGTGTTGTAAGTACACCTTGTTATGAGGACATCGCCCTGTCAGAAGAAGTACACCATTTATTTATTTTTAACTCTAGTTTAATGACAGTATTTTATGTATTTATTTTATTTTTCTACTTCTTCATACTCACCGGTAAAACATTCGTCATCTTCCTCAGAACTCGGATAGTCTATAAGAAAAAAAAAATAGGCACAAGGAACCATATTTGGTTACTTGAACTCGTGTCAGAATGGACGTCGCACAACCATGTGACTTCATCAGCCAATCAGTGAAGACTACTAAATGAAACCACTATAAAACAGAGAAGAAGTCAATTGTTTTTCTTTTCTTAATTCTTACTGTGAATTAAAAGCATTACATGGCTGAATCATTCATTAGCACACCTGATGTTATTCACAAATTTAAAGCACATAAAAATGAATAAGGATTTTCTCCTCTTCCTTTTTTTTCTCTCCAAGCATTTGTCAAGGCTTCGCTGCAAGCTTTCATAGCACGCGGCCTTGCCGACCATTGACAGCGTGCGTAAGCAGCTTTAATATTCCTAACGAGGCTGAGTGCTTAAACAGCAGCACCACTCAGGTAGGCTGACGTTGTTGGAGGCAGCTGGGCAGATGAGTTGTCGCCGTCTCCTTTAATGTTCATGCGCATGTTCGCCACTTGTGATGGTGACAAGAAAATGATGCAGATGTTATAAAGGACGATAGACTTGTTCATGTTTGCAAACAATTGACTTGTTTTGTCTGCCATTTGCATTCAGATGAAAAATAAATCTTTGTGGTAAAACATCACTATACAGTACAGTATACGCAAATTACATTTAATCATATAATATCAACATAAGTTAATGACACATAAGAGATAAGTTCATTTATTTTAATAGAAATTGATCACTAAATTGTGACCATGCTGGATGATGAAGTACGTAAAATATAATACGTTTATTCTGGCAATATGCAACCTAATAAAATCATGAAAAAAAGTAAAATAATATAATGTATTTTGAAGATTTTTTTTTTGATAAAGAATATGCATTAGCTGTACTGCACTTTATTATTATTTATTGTTTTTGACTGGTTATTATTATTAAACTTATCCGATTTTGAATTGAGATATACAAGACATTTTAGTATGCTGTGTAGTGTGTACGTTATGTTCTCAACTGAATTTAGCAGTATTTAAAATGAATAATACAATGTAAATAGAAGAAAAGTTACATATTTTAATCATTTATTTCTGCTCTAATATTTAAAATTATTGACTACCGTTGTTCGATATAAAAATACTTTTATATCATTTATGTAATATGCTTTTATAAATTTGCTCCCCAAAATGTATATATACGTTCTATTAATATTACCAGTGTCCCAAAAAGTATTTATACGTTTTTAAAGTGTTTTTTATATTATTATTTTTTGTGCTAGAGCAGGGGTGGGCACACTCGGTCCTCGAGGGCCGGAGTCCTGCAGGTTTTGGATGTTAACCTTCTCCAACACAGCTGATATTTGATCAGCTCATCAACAAGCTCTGCATAAGCCTGATAATGATCCTGTTGATTGGAATCAGCTGCGTTGCAGCAGGGAAACCTCCGAAAACTTGCAGGACGCCGGCCCTTGAGGACCGAGTTTGCCCACCGCTGTGCTGGAACATACAGAAGGCTTTGATGCTCTGAACAGAAGAGAACGGTTTAAGCAGTGCTAGTTTTTACAAAAACGGTCAGCAGGTGGCAGCAGAGTATAAGAGATCCAGACCCATAGATAATTGCAGTGGACATGACATATTTGCGTGTCCAAACCAATAAAACGCATAATTTGGATGATGTCAACACTTCTGGTTCATGATTGGATCCTAGCTAACCAATTGCAAGTTAATTTGCATGATTCTCTTGTTAAGAATGCTGGCGTTCACTATAACGAATAAAAACACCCCAAAAAATGTCCATGTTGTTCTTGTGTGGGAAGAGTAAAAAATAAAAATAAAAAATAAAATAAAAATTGCCCAGCGGAAACAATTTGGGTCTGCAGGGGTTACATAGTATATAATATACAATTTAGTAAAATAAAAATAAAATCAACATTCCCAGCACGTCCTTGAATCTGTCGGAAAAACACAACTCCTGCAAGAGGCTCTTGCTTGTCGCTCACCTGGTAGTGTGTGCTGAAGTGTTGGTCCTCCTGCACCACCTCCACCTCTTTACCGCCCCTCACCAAGACAGTGCGCACCCCGCGGCCCGCCAAGTGCGTGTGCAGCTGCGACGCGAATATGAAGATGCCGCCCCGAGGCAAAGCCTATTAAAAGCAGACAAGGTGATCACTTATTCGGGAATAGATTCTGCTACACCGGTAGCAGTAGGCTGCTACGGCTTCCTCAAAAAGTACAACCATAATAACCAATATTTTAAAAAAAATACACTAGCATAATAATTAGAATTGCACAAAAAATAAAACTACAAATTGCACTTCAATAAATGTTTGAAAAAGCCACACTTTGTGCTTACAGTGCGTGTACACTTGGAGGTGCAGTATCCAGTGAGGTAGAAGGCGTGTTGTTTAGGCGCGACGGCCATGATGGGTGTGTAGACCAGGCCCAGCTCCATGATCCCGGCGTCGTAGCGCCGCAGACTGGGGGTGTAATGTAACCTTATCCCCGATGAGTCACGTTTGCCTGCACGCATTCGACGTCGCGGATCGTTAATGCGCCTTACGTGCGGTCCGTTTACTCCCTGTAACATATTCACATGCTCGCGGGGCAGAATAATTTCAGCAGGATATTCATAAGCATTCATGAGTGAGTGATTTAAGGCGGATGTTGTTTATGTCTCGTAGGTTTGTTAGAGGACATTCAGGCTGGGATGACAGAGGAGGAATTGAGATGTCATTGACTTGGGGCACAAATCACAATGTCATCGTTACGCAACCTGCGGCTCTGGAGCCACATGTGGCTCTTTGGTCCCTCTCCTGTGGCTCCCTGTGGATCTCTAAAAAAAATTGTAGAAATTAATACTTTAAACATATTTATATGTATTTAAAAGGAACCCCGACTGTAATGACAAGTTTGCTCTATATTATTTATTTGATTGTTACTAACATAACTATGAGATTCAGTTTTCAAAAATAATTTCCAGTTTAATACATTTTGAGGAAACCGCCATTGTTATTTACGAGAAATGTGAAACGCGTATAAAGAAAGCCTCGTAGCATTCCTAAAGAAACAACACGTGATCGGTAGCGTCACCCTCCCCTACGCCGACGCCGTGCTCTCGTCATTCACCAGACGCATTCAAGAGTTTTGATCGTCCCTTTAGGAATGCTACAGAGAATGTACGTCCAAATAAAGTTTCTACAAAATCTATTTAACTGGAAAGATTTTTTTGGAAAAAGTATCTCATACTTATGTTAGTAAAAACCAAATGCATAATATAGAGCAGTCGGGGTTCCATTTAATGCTTTAGATAAAAAAAATTATAATTAAATATTCCCCCCAAAAAATCAGTCCATGAAATTGTTTTTTAAAAATTACCTAAAAATGTCCAAAAAGTGATCATAAAAGGTCCAAAAAGGGAGAAGAAAAGCAAAAAAAATACCATAAAATTGCCCAAATTATAACACAATTGAATAAAAAGGCAGAAAAGATGTCCAAAAATGTCCAAATACAAAAGAAAGGCATAAAATTACCATAAAATATTTTTGGAATTGCCCAAAAAGTCAGAAAATGTATTAACAATAATTATAATTTTAAAAAGGCAGAAAAGAAAACTTTCAAAATGTCCAAAAAGGGGAAATCCCAGAAAATACACATAATTGCCAAAATGTCAGAAAATTGCTAGCTAAAAAGGTAGAAAAAAATTCCCAAAAAAGAAGAGAGGCAGAAAATTACCATAATATGTCCATAAAATTGCCAAAAATAGATAATAATAATAATAGACAGAAAAGTCAAAAAATGTATTGAAAGTTACCCTCAAAAACCTAAAACTATTTACAAACAAAAGGTAGAAGAAAATGAATGTCTTGCGACTCCAGACAGATTTGTTGTTATTTATTTGGCCTAAAATGGCTCTTTTGACAGAAAAGGTTGCTGACCCCTGATCTAGGCTGTGTTAGAAGACAGCAGTGGGGGACAGTCAAATCCAGCAAGGACCTCTCTGCTGGCCTATTTGCTGTCACGGCCATCTAATCTGCCCAAAGGTCCTAACAAACAAACCTGCTGGCCAACGTAACGTTTTTTACTTTCTTCAACCAATCAGATGTCAAATTCACCTCCATAGGGTCAAGGCTCCAAGTGGCGTCCAGTATTTTCTCATTCTCTGATTGGTTGGTTAGAGACGCTGTAAGTTTTGTATAGCTTAGAACTACATGTAATCACCGATACCACTACCAAGTACAGAGACCACTAACACTTTTGATACATACAATTTCCAGGAGAAAAATAATGGCAGATAATTTTAAAGAATGATATATACCAATATACAATTTTCCTTAAAATTGCATGTAATTAATGTCAATTTTCAATTATTCGAATTTCTAGTTCCTGATCATAAAACAGCCACAAGACATGACTACCGATACCTTAAAATAGTATAGGCCCGATGCCGATATCTGGTATCAGTACTTGCGCATCCCTTGTTTTTAATGCATTTTTGTGATAAATGATATTTCCCAAACACTTAAAATGATGTTAATAATAGAGCATATTTTTGTAAAATATACTAGTTAGAGCATTTCTGTTTGGAAAATAAGTTGAACGATATCAAAAGAGATCAAATAAAATGTTAAATACAAAATAAAGACATTGAGTAAAACATGAATATTTCTTTAAAAAAAAAAATATATATATATATATATATATAATTGTAAAATTAAATAATAGTTTGGCCACTTGTTGCTAAGCAGAACTTATGTTTAAAATACATGCGCTATTAAAATTACCCCAAAAACAGTAAGAAATTGAACTCTGCATATGAGATACATGTAGGAAAAAAATTAAAAATGTGTTTGTGGAGTAGGTGGTAGGGCGCACGCACGTGAATTAGCCCGTCACTGTACTGATTGACATCCCCCTCCATTAGAAGAGGAGAGTGTAATTATCATAGTTGCTTGTTTGTCAACAGCATTCAAACTCCACTCGAACATTGTTTGTGGAACTTGATGCAGGGGTCATCATCATGCATCATCAATAATGTGGGGGGGAAATAACATGTACTGTATTGTCACTGCATGAGGTACTGTATATCTGCTCTGTCCTTCGCTGTGTTGAATACAGTAATATGTTGCAGCAGTGTGTGAATCTTTGCTAACAAGGTGAAGAGTCCTCAAATATGAAAAAAAAAGAGAATACAATATGTGAACATAGCATTGAAGGTCACATGAGGAGAACACGGTGTAGAGTCTGTAATGACGAGTGTGGCCAAGATGAAAAGCGTCATCTGGAACATTGAAAATGAATTGCTCTGTTGGAAATTAGCCCGCAGCTTCTCAGGAACACTCTCCTGCTGCTCGTTCGTGTGTGCGTGATCGCGTGCATGTGTGTGTGTGTACCAGATATTAGGAGAGGGTTGTGGTAATGGACTTCCAGGCGAAGGAACCTTGAGGAACCTGGCTTGCCAATAGGGAGGCCTGCATCGGGAGGGTAGTAAAACGCCTGCAAACACACGCATAGTATGTTAGAAATAGGGGTGTCAGGCGATTATAATTTTTCATCGTAATTAATGGCATGATTTCAATACTGTAGTTTTAAATGTACAATAAAATGTTTTCATACTCTTGCTAACATAAAAGTGGGAAGAATTGTTAAATACAAATATGCCTGCATCTATCTTTTAGTCATTGATACAGTAATTTCATAATAATTCATAAAATAGAGAATATTAAAAAGATGTACAGTACTGTACTGTAAAAAGAAAAAAAAAACGTGTCTGATATTGATTTGGACATTTTTCTGCCACTAGATGGCATAATTGCATTTGTAAGATGTTGGTGATGGCTCAGTGCATTTTTTTTCTTTTCATATTAAGAGCTATCCTTTTTTTTTGTAAAATACAATTTCACAGTCTCCACAAATATATGCATTATTATTAAATGTATTACTTCTAAATTTTGACATGGACATGTCTGCTGCATTGCGATTGGAATTCCCCCAATACAGGCTTTACAAAGGTCATTAATCGCACGTTAAAAAAATAGTGGCTTTAAAGGAACTTTAGATTAACTCAAAATTAACACACTAATTTTGACACCCCTAGTTAGAACGTATTTTAGTACCGTATTTAAATAAGTTTGAACACACAAATATTCTCTCGACTTATTTGCAAGTACTTTTAAACAGGCTAAATGCTAAAAACTTAGCATTTTTCTCATAACGCCACAGAGTGTTTAAAAATGTTTTTGTTTTTTCTTTAGCATTTAGCCTACATTATATCAATATGTTCGAAAATGAAGTAAACATTTTCTTTGTAATTTATATGATTTATTACGGGCATTATGGGAAAAAGTGCCAACCGAAAATCATGCACTGCAGACATAGTATGTCTGTCTGTCTTTATTTGACACAATTTTTGCTGAACACAAAAAACAAAAACAAAAAAAAACAACCATAAGTACACATAGAAAACGGCATTAGATTTGTTCTACTTAAATCCTTAAATGGAATAAAAAAATGCAATTTTTCCGACCGAGCCATATTTCGTCAATGCGTAAGATGGCTCTGCTCCGTTCTCCGTGATGTTCCATAAAATAACAAGCCTTTGGGGTATCTTGGTTGGGAAATCTTGATTCAATCTTAATCATCATTTAATCTTGCACCAGATGCACCCCACATGCCGTCTGCTGATCCAGTTGAGGAGTGTTATTTTTATAGATTGAATAATGTTATTGTTCTTATCGGCAAAGCAAAAATATTTGAAGACTCGCTGTCTCCTCTGCACACACGCGCTCAAGTTGGTGTTTATTTTTGCAAGGTCGCATTTTTTTTGTGTGTGCTGCTGCCGGGGAGAATTGAACAACGCTATTACGAGGTGATGAAAGAGGCCTGAATATTTCCCACCTAATCTCGTCTTCACGGCTCACACAAGGCAAGGGAGGCATCCCGCTTGTTGTTGTTTGGCTGACACATAATCCAATCAGAGAGCAGCCTGGCTGGGGAGCGCAGAAATATGGTGACAGGCTCCCTGTTCCCCTGTCCTCTTTGTTTTATGTGACACCCCCCCCCCACTGCTTGCTGGCCCACTCAGATGGCTGCGCCGTAGCTTCGGCTTATTGCACTAAACTTTACCTACTATCTGTTATTTAAACTGGTCTACTCGTGTCCTCTACAAATGTCCATAAGTCTCATTAAGCGTCCCACGAAATGTCCTATTTTGTCCTCAGGATGACAACTACACAAGAAGCAAAGTACAACCTCCAGATTTCAATGCGCTAATTATCTGAAATTTTGAATTTGGCCAACATTTGGGGATCTAGTTGGGCAGTTGACCCCAATTTCAGCAATCTTATGAGACCTCAGGAAATACCACGAGACTTCAGCAAATCTTGTGTTTTAAATGTTTCGCAAACACTGAACAAATCTTCAATTCTTGCAAGACCTAATAAAGTCACTTGAGACTTAAGCAAATATTGCAAGACATCAGCAAGAAACTTTAGAGACTTGTGTAGGTCCTACAAGACCCTGCGTAAAACATTTGAGATGTTAAGTAAATCCTGTGAGAGCTCAGCAAATCTTTTAAAGACTCCGCAAATCTTGTGAGGCTTCGCAAAATCTTAAACAAGTCTTACAAGACCTCAGCAAATCTCATGAAAATTCAACAAATCTTGCGAGACCTAAACACGTCTTGCAAAACCTAAACACTTCTCTCAAGACTTCAAGTCATGTGAGACTAGACAAATCTTTGAAGGTCTGAGTAAATTTTGCAAGACTTCAGAAAATCTTATGAGACCTGAGCAATTCCCGTGAGACTAAGACCTAAGTCTTGCAAAGTCTCAGCAAATCTTGTAAAACCCAAGTGAGTCTTGGAAGACTATCAAATCATATGAGACCCAATCAGATATGCGAGTCTCCAGTGAATCTCACAAATCTTGCGATACCCAAGAAAGTCTCACAGGAGCCCAGCAAATATCATGAGACATAAGTAAATTTTGCAATAATTTATAAATTTTTGTCAGGACATTATTAAATCGTGCAAGGCCCCAGCATGCGCCATTCAGTCAACACAAAACTTGTGCTAATCTTTTGACCCCAAGAAGTCACACTAGACCTTTGCAAATCATAAGACTGAAACAAAACGTGAAGGACCTAAACAAGTCTTATGTAAATCTCGTGAGACTTTAGCAAATCTTGGGAAGCCTCGCAAGACAAACATAGCAGCTAGCGGCTAGCTGCTAGCCGGTGTGCGAAAACTCAAAAACATTTTTTTAGACCTAAGCAAGTTGTATCTGACTTAATCAAATCTTATAAGAACATCTGCAGAACATCTTGCAAAACCTTTGCCAGAATTCAGCACACACAAAAAAAGATCACAGGATCTCAGCAAATCTGAATCTTTAACAAATCTTAAGCAAGAATTCAGCTAAATTTACATTTGGGGGACAAAATTCACATTCCAAAAAAAACACATCAGATGTTCTTTATCTATTGTGTATTGTTCAGTTTATTTCAATTTGAGTCCAATGGAATGCCCCTTTTAAAGCTGAACCCACTGTATTTCTTCCAGTTTGTTTTTCTCCTTGTATGTGTGTGGCTGTGCAAGCCTTTGTGTGTGACTGCCTGCTTGTGAATTGTCTTCCCACATACCGACTGGCTGCACAGTAATAGACTTTGCGCAGACACTTCCAGGCTTTCACATTATTTGAGTAGGAGTCTGTCTCCAATGAATACAGTCGAGGATTGCACCAAAAAATCTAACTGAATTCCAAGTTCTCCAATTAGACGCTTCTTGCGACTGCACTCTATTATTTGGAGACATCTAGGATTCTGGTTGATCTTCAAGGCCTTTTGTTATTCCTATTTACCATAAAGTCATTGACATTTAATTTCACTGTATTAAGGGTAAAACATCCAGATTTCATCATACCTCGGCGCCCATGGCCCAGGCAGCCAGAACATGGCGGCAGAAGTTGAGTTTTGCCGGCACCATCTTGTTGTCACACGAGCCACTGTACTGGGGAACGTCGCGGTCGTCCGGCGAACATTCAAATACTTCGATGTGATGCACAATGGCCTCATTTCCTGGTGTTATCACTGACTCGTACTGACGTAGAAAAGAAAGAAAATGCTGTGTTATATACGCAAGAATATTGTGAGCATTATTGTCTAATACTCATAATTATTCCATTATTGTACCGGCATATAATCAAGAAAATAAAAATACACACAAATAATTAAGAAAATTTAAATAATGTCAGCCTTTAGCTATCATAAAACCTTTACAACTTCACAGGCAATGTTTTAAGTAACATTTTAGTCAAAATGTCAAACTATAAAACACTACGTACCTTGATATTGCTTGGATTCATACTAGGGTGAGTTTACTGTCTTAAAGTTGTAACAAAAATGTTAACTACTATAAGGATAATACATAAAACCAAACCACTCAACTTTTGTTAAGTGACATTGCGCAGCTAGCTAGCTGGTGGCTAGCTAGCTAGTGGCCGTGCAACTGAGTGGGAAAATTAACGACGACAATAACATATTAAAACTGTAAAGCACTTTACTTTACAACAGCGAGTCAGGGTCTGGCTAGGTTACAAGTTACTTGACTGTCTGCTAAGTATTAGTATACGGCAACATTCATACATTTAATGGAAGGCAGCTAGCCAGTAAAGCAGCCTTACAAGTATAAAAAAAAAATGGTTAACAACAACTAATGAAGTAAAATATAATAAGTGAAGATCTAACCTGTATCACAGGGTTTAATTTGTACCTTTGAGGTATTATGAGAACAAAAAAATTAAGTACTTTTTTTTTTTATTATTATACAGAAGCTAGCCATTGTGGAACCCTAAACCTAGCTAAACAAATTAATTGACTCTTAAAATTATAAAAAGTTAACCATGAACACTAATACGTTAAAAAAAAAAAACGATAAATGTTACATGTGAAACTAGCGGTGCCAGTTAACTCATTCACTGCCATTGACGGCTAAAAGCGTCAAAAATTCATTTGAACTATTTCTATTAGTTATTTTTTCTCTCTCTTTTGTTAACACGAGTATGAAAAGCTATAATTTTTTTTATTGTACATTTAGAACAGATATGAAATTTGTGATTAATCGTGACTAGTGAAGTCATGCGATTAATTATGATTACAATTTTAATCACCTGACGCCCCAAAATTTTAATAATCTTTTCTTTTTTATCGAAAATTCATTTTAACTATATCTTTTGTTAACAATTTTAGGGTTAGGGTATTTTTTCATTGTTCATTTAGAACAGATATCAAATTTGCGATTAATCGTGAGTTAACTAGTGAAGTCATACAATTAATAACAATTTAAAAAAATGTATTGCCTGTCGCTCCCCTAATTTTTAATAATCTTTTTTTCTTAAGGAGTTTATGGCAGTGAATGAATTTTAAGTATCATATAAAAAAATAATACATTAAAATAATTCAACACTACTTTGGATTATAAGTAACCAAGAATGTAACAGTTGTTTTAACCACTAACAGGATGATTAAAAAAAAATTAATAGAAACCCATTCCTTTGATAAGATGTACAGTAATGTTGATATATCAGTTATCCTGTCTGCAGCAAATCTAGCAGATACTTTATTGTCATCAAAGTGTCAGTGGTGTAAATCTACGGTATGTTAAAGCAGATTTGCATAGGAATGACATTTGTGGTGTTTCTGCGTTTCCCATAATGTATGCTTCTTCCTGCCAAGCATGACAGTCCATCTGTTGTTTGCTTCCTCCAGATGCTACCAAAAAAGCCGCAATAATTGCAGCTTGTGCACTATCTCCACCCCTTGACTCCCCCTCGTACCATGACGATGTGATTTTCGCCCATGTTTTCGGGCAACTTGTGGATGGAGCACCAGTAGGTGGTCTCCTGAGTGGGGATGACGACGTTGGGCGCCACCACATCCAGCGTCTGCACGTCGTGGGGCAGCGCGGGGGCCGGCGTGTCGGGGCGCAGCATCAAGATGCGTTGAAGGCCCGTGTGGATGCGGGACAGGTTGAGCTGCTCCGGTGAGGCAAGAGGTTGATCCAAGAGGCCGTAAATGATGTGCACCGTTCCCTCCTAACCAAAGCAAAATCATTATAATTTCAATAATTCACATTATTCCATTATTAATGAACAAATAATGCAATAAATTGAGTAATTTAAATTATTTTACTAATCTTGTATTATATTATATGAGAAACTTGTTTTTAGAACATGTCATAATGCCAAAAATAAAGTCAGAATGTCATACGGAAAACATCTCAATCAAAATTATTTTATAGGAACAAAGTTGTAATGATGCTTGAATGTTATAAAAATGTAGTACTATTTTCAAGAGACTAAATAATTATTATCTTACAACTTTAATAATAAAGATTGTTAAAAAATATAAATATAAAAATAAATATTTAATATTATGACTTAAATCATATTACCAAGAATAAAGTCATAATTTGAGAAAGCGGGTATGCAGAGTAAATAAAAAAAAATATTGTAATATTACAAGTTTACTAAAGTTTATTAACTAAGATAAGTTGTAATATGACTAGAAAATATATCTAATGTTACAAAATAAAGTTGCAATACTGTTAGATGAAAATCGAGATTACGATACAAAAAGTTTACAATAGTCTTAATATTACTAGCATTTTTATGAATTTTCCTTGTAAAGCATTTTCTCACAAGGCTTTCTTGGATTTATTCTTGAACAATCATTTAGCTAATAGTGTCATTAAACTGCTTAAATGTCATGTGCAACCCTTTGGAGATGAACGGTATCACCTCAATGAGGTAGTCTCTGGGGTCACAGGTGCTAAAGGATCTCTTGAAGAGCAAGTAGAAGCCTCCGGACTTCCATTTGGCTTCTATCAGATCGTAGTCCTGTTGGCTGTCCAGCGTCACTTTGCCCTCGCTGTCGCTCCAAGCATCCTGAAAGCAAACACCACAAATGGGGAACATTAGAAATTATGTCAAAATGACTTCAAATAGATTTGCGCAATAGATTTGTCTACAAATGTCATACACACATAAATTGTAAAAAGTCCAAAATCAGGGTGCTATGAAATCTATTTTTAGAGCACCCTGGAATGTTTAGCATCCAATTCACCTATGGACGATTTAGAATATTCACTGAACCAAGCATGCATGCTTTTAGAGGAAGGATGTAGGAGGAAACTAAAATACCTTTAAGCACAACAAATGCAAACTCTGATTAGAAAATATTGTTAAGTGTATCCATGGGAAAGCGCTATAATAAATCTCATTATAGTTATTGCATTATTGTCTTCGTCACCACGGTGTGTGCTTTGCAGCAGCTGCGTCCGTCCGCTGGTGTTAACTTTCGCACCTTTTTCTTCGTATTTTAGTCCAGAATAGCACCCAAGATCTAGTGCTATACTTGTCTGTGCTCCTCTTACATAAGAGCCTGCACACATCTCACCATCCATCCATACACTCTTTTATGTCCATCTGAAATACATGTGCGCAAAGACACAGTTTGCGGCGGTCATATATCGACTCTTCTATTTCCGGTTCTCAAAAGTGGTATCCTGTACAGCGTTGCGTTCGATGATTTTGTCGAAATTTCTCACACACAGTTCCACAAATAAATAAATACAAAACTGTGGGCGACAAAGAGTAGTCTTCATTAAGTACTTGCCATCTGCTAACTTTGAAAACAGAAAATAAATAAATAAATGTGTGTGTGTCACAAATTATGCATGTGTGGGTGTATACACACACATGCATAATTTGTGAATAAAAACTGAATGCAATTATGTGGAAATGCCAAATTTCATTATTTTGTTCAGAATAGAACATAGATGACAGGTGAAAAGTTTAAATCATTTTAAGGGAAAAATATGTTGATTGTAAATTTCATGGTGCCAATAAATCTAAAAAAAAGTTGGAACAGGTAGCAATAAGTGGCTAAGTCAATTGCACTTGTAAAAAAAACAGCTTTTTCAATTTTTGACCTGCTCTCTATCTTCTACTCTGAATAAAATGTGAAAATTTGGCACTTCCACATAATTGCATTCAGTTTTTTATTCACAATTTGTATAGTGTCCCAACTTTTTGGGGAATTGGGTTTGTGTGTGTATATTATATATATATATATATATATATATATATATATATATATATATTAGGGGTGTTAGAAAAAATCTATTCGCCGATATATCGCAATATTACAGCGTGCACTCTCGAATCGATTCGATTTTTAAACAGCAATTTTTATGTGAATATTCAACAAAACGTCTTACTTAGGGTTAGGATTCACACATTAAGCATGGAATAATGTTATATTAATGGAACATTAAGCCATAATATTTTATTTCAGTGCTGTTCAAACATGAAACAGACTGCATCCTGTTTGTTAAATGCAGTGGCTCAGTTATAAGCCTGAATTTTCAGATAAATAAATACATTTTCATACAAATCTTACAGTGTACATGTACAAGTTAACTGATTTGTATTTTCTAAATTTGAGTAAAAAAAAAAAAAAATCGCAATAATCAATTTATAGATTTGCATCGGGATTAATCGCTATCAAATCGAATCGTGACCTATGAATCGTGATACGCATCGAATCGCCAGGTACTAGCCAATTCACACCCCTATTATATATATATGTAAAATGTGTGATGAATTAGCGATTAATCGCAAGCTAACTATGGAAATTTGTGATGAATTAGGATTAAGAATTGTAATTGACTGACATCCATACAATAATATATATGCATGTACGTACTGTATGTATGCCTATTTGTGTGCGCGCGTGTGTATATGTTGGTAAGACGTGGGCAATAAATTTGGTAGGGTGTGGTCTCCCGTTTGCCCAAAGTCAAATGAGATAGACTCCATCTCACCTGAAACAAGGACAAATGCAAAAGAAAATAGATAGTCTGGCGAAGATAAACAACGAAGATGAAAGTTTCTCATTCAACCCCCGATGGATTATTGCATTGATTAAGAGGCGTGTACATTCCCTGTGCATAAATCATTTGCTCTTGCAGCCGTCCTCGAAACGTGTCCGCCAGTTGACAACAGCGTTTTCAACAATGGACGAGCACAGGTGGTGACGGCGGCGCTGTTGCGGAGCCTGACGTCCTCCTCCTTCATTAGGGTGTCATTTGTGCTCTCGAATGGCCTCCGGTGCAGAGGTCACGTTTGTTTGCACCCGGCGAACCGCATGTGCACCTTTTTTACCATCAAACTATTACACAGAACCTGATAGAAGTCTGCTCTCTGCGTCAAGCGACCACAACCTGACACCAACCAAAATGTCTTTTGTGAATGATTCCCATCGCAGTATTAAACATTTGTACTGAAGTACAGTCAGTTTAATTGCAGTTGTTTTAAAAATGCTGAACAGTATAAGCGGCATGGATGTTTTAACAATGACAAACAAAGAAGTCCATGTAGTTTAAATGATTATTGGGTTTTGTTTTGCTTAATTTTGTTTTTTTCTATTAAATTTTTTGTCGCAGTGGATTTTTATTTAAATTTTTTATTTTACTTGCCCGTCCAATACGAATACAATTTCGTTATATTGGGCATATTTTATGTATATATTTTGTGGCGACTGGGGACTAGTTTTAATTTACAATGAACAAAATGGGCAGGAGTCCACGAGTTCCTTCATCTTCAAATTAATTTGCTATTAACTCATTCACTGCCATTGATGGCTATAGACGTCAAAAATTCATTTGAACTATTTCTATTAGTTTCACTTTTTTTCCCACTTTTGTTAACAAAGGTATGAAAACCTAGAAAAAATGTATTGTACGTTTAGAACATATAAAATTTGTGATTAATCGTGAGGTAACTATTGAAGTCCTGCGATTAATTACAATAAAAAAACGCCCCTAATTTTTTTATATTTTCTTTTTTGTTTGATTACTTAATTATTTAAACTCAAGATTAATCACAAATGTTATATCTGTTCTATATGTACAATACATTTTTTCTAGGTTTTCTTGTTAACAAAAGTGGGAAAAAAAAGTGAAACTAATAGAAATATTTCAAAAGAATTTTTGACGTCTATAGCCGTCAGGTACATTACTCAAAAATGCATCTGAAATCCAAAAACCCCATTACTGAGGGTGATGATATTGTCCATTGACTCACCCCAAAGTAACTTTTCCTTCCCGAGTTCCAAAGCAGCACCAGATCAGCGTTGGTCAGCTCCCCTCGCTCGGACATCCCCAGCACCACGCCGTACTTCAGCTCGGCCACCTTCAGCTCCATGTAGACCTCCTGCCGGGCGTAGCTGATGTTCCACGCCAGCTGGAGCCGACCGAGCGGGTCCAGCAGCATCCGGAAGGGCATTGGCAGCGCGGGCGGCGAAAGGTCCGAGGGCTTGGAGTCGGGGCGGGACAGCTCCACCACTGTGACGTGGGAGGGAGCCTGGTAGGAGGCCACCAGGATGACCATGAGGGCGGCCAGGGCGGTGAAGTACATGACGGTGACGTCCTGGAGGCGGAATTCTTTGCTCAGGATCCTCATGGTCAAAACACGTGTACGTTTATTTTAAGTTGACTCTTAAGTATATGAGATGTAAGTTCAAAAATGTCCTTGAAGCTCAACAGCGTCTCCAACTTGTTGTGAGTATCATTCCTCGCGTCGTCTCACCCGCTCGTACCCAATCTGTGCTTTTTAAGAGACTCCTCCCTTAGCGATTTGTCTGTTTTGATGCAGACTAATGCTATTATTTGTTGAACGCAATTCAATTGTGTCCAAGAAGGCCCGCGGGTCAAACATGATGGTGCACGTCTGCCATAGCCTAATTGATCCAAATCCTACCATGGACATTATCAATGACAATCATCAGTGTTATTGCTCTCTCCTTTTTTAAAAAAAAAATGCATATATCACATCGTTGCTTTTCAAAGAAATCTGACCTTTTGACAGTGTTATTTAGTTAGGCAGCAAGCATTTGTGGAGCCATAAACAACTTATTGCATTTGTAGCTTTCCTCAAGCCGCCCTCCTCGGGCTGTAAACAACCAAATTGCGCTGCCAATTACGGCCGGCACACGCAAGATGGACACTTTAAAGTTGCCTAAAAAGGTTAGCGCATCCCCTGAGGGAGCATGTGTGTGTGTGTAACAGGTGACCCCACCTCACATTAGAGTACTGATGGGAAGCAAAAATAACATATTGTATAATCAAAAAAAATATTATTATTGGCATGATCATTCGTAGTTATATCAATGGGGCATTGCTTTAAATTAGATTCAATGTTTGCTTTTCAATTTAAAAAAAATTTAAGTTTTAATCAAACAGATTGTTTTTTTTGTTTTTTTTTACAATTTTGCGGCAATTAGCAATGTACCTATTATATCTATTTAATTTTACTAACCAAATACACATGTAATTTATTTTTTATATTTTTTATTTTTGCAGCAATTAGCAATGTACCTATTATCGCTATTTAATTTTATTTACCAAATACAAATTTGATGTATGATTTTTTTTGTGGCCATTAGCAATGCACTATTATATCTATTTAATTTTATTTACCAAATACAAATGTTATTTATTTTATTTATTTTACAATTGTGCGGCCATTAATAATGTACAATTTTGTGGCAATTAGCAATGTACCTATCATGTCTATTTAATTTTACTTACCAAATAAAAATGTTTACAATTTTGTGGCAATTAGCAATGTACCTATTTTTATATTTATTTAATCTTATTGACCAAATACATTTTTTGGGGACAATTTTGCAGGAATTAGCAATGTACCTATTAAAACTATTTAATTTTATTTACCAAATACAAATTGTATTTATTTATTTTATTTATTTATTTTACAATTGTGCGGCCATTAACAATGTACCTATTATATCTATTTAATTGTATTTTCCAAATGCATTTTTTTTTTTTACAATTTTGCAGCAATTAGCAATGTACCTATTATAGCTATTTAATTTTATTTACCAAATACACATTTTATTGATTTATTTTCCAAATGTGCAGCCATTAACAATGTACCTATTATATCTATTCAATTTTATTTTCCAAATGCATTTTTTTTTTTTACAATTTTGCAACAATTAGCAATGTACCTATTGTATATATTTAATTGTATTTACCAAATACAATTTTTTTTTTTTTTTTTTTTTTTTTTTTTACAATGTTGTGGCAATTAGCAATTTACCTATATATATATATATATATATACACACACACAAATTTGTTTTTGTTTTTTTGTTTTTTTTACATTTTGCAATTCGCAATGCGCCTATTATATCTATTTAATTTTATTGACCAAATACAAATGTTAAGTTGACTTTGGTTGTGCCACAGAAGGGGGTGAGGTAATTGTGCAGAGCAAATAGGAATTATAAGTATACTACTTGTTACATCAAATGTCCATTTTCTGAAGTAGACAGTTGCTAATTTGGTTAATTTGACACATGTTGACGGGTGAGCATACACTCCAGGGACATAACTGTTTGTATACAAAGGCAATATTAGGTTTTGCTTTGTGGGCAGCATGGTGACTGAGTGTTTAGCACAATACTGTGGTTCTGATATGATAATATGACTTTGTGATTACATGTAGCAGCCTGGTCAATTTCAATTGTACTTGGAATAGCTCGTGTTATAGTTATACTGTAAATGGCTAATCTGATCAATTCCAGGTTCCCTTTAAATCCAGGGCGTAGCTTCATGTGTCCTGAATACAGACCTGCACTTTTTTAATTGAATTTTGTATATGATAACATTGAATTGTCTTTCCCTGGACAAAAGGGATCGAGTTTCAGTAAACAATGACAAACCAAGGGCAGTGGAGATGTGGTCGAGATGGTTCGTATCCTGTAATGCAATCAAAATGTATCGTCGGCGAGGTCCGAGCGTATTTCCTTTAACGTGTCCTCTAACTATCACGTGACCAGCTCCGTGGTTTGTCACGTATGCATACACGTTGGTCACGTTTGTGCCGATGTGTCATCAAACACAAACAAGTCCAGACGCCACATTGTAGGCATTTTCGCCACAGGGGGTGATGCACAGAGAGAGCATGGGGGGGAAACGGGGGATGGGTACTGAAGAAGGGATTTAGGAGGAAGATGACAGAGCTTTGTGCGCAAGTGTGATCATGTGTGCGCACGTGCTGGTGTTTATGTGGTGAGCCTGTCGGTTTTTCAATCCCTGTCCCCAAGACGACTGGAACAAGAACATACACACATGCAGAAATTAAAAAAATCAGTGTGATGCCAAAAATACCCAAATGCATTTATTTATTCATTTATCTATTTGTTTATGTATTTATTTTATTCTTGACAGTCGGCATCGTGTCAATGGAAGCTGTTAAATTTAAAGGATACATTTTATGGAAATAGAAGAGATTTCCAACCGGTATACAAAATATCCGATTTCCATTCATTTCATTGGGAAAAGATGATTTGAGATATGACATAACAAAACATAAATAAATGCTGCAATTTTTCATCAGTGCTACTGGAGAGCCACTTAGAACCTCACATTTCCAAATCAGATGTATGATTGAAAAAAATTATTTAAAAAATTGTAGGACAAAATACGTGCTCTTAAGATATTAGATTTTACATAATACATTTCTCAATGCATGTATAAAAGATCCACTTTCCAAAAAGGTTTGAAGCAAACAACAAAATAACTACGGACTGTGATTCCAAGTGCAAAGGGCTCTTTTGCACACACAAAAAAAATCATTCAAGGACGGCACAAAACTGTGAACAGCACAACACCATTAAGTGCAAAAACTAATTTTGTGTGCAATACCCCCCCCCCCATACACACACACACACACACAAATCACTCAAGTCACTCAAAATTGTAATGTTATATATCATGACTACTCAGGTTGTAGTATTGAGCGGTATAAGACCTAGTGCAAGTGCAACTAAGCCATGTCTGCTATCTAGTGGTGAATGGTGATATTACAACTTAATACTACAGTCAAACCTTGCATACTTTATTTGTAAAATAAATAAATAAAATCATAAAAATAATTTAAAACAAATATTTTTACATTCCTCCCCCCCCTAGATTTCCGCTACTTGAGTGTTGTTGCACTTGATGGCATTTGCATCCGCACTGCGTTTTAAGTACTTGATAGCAAGGTCTTAAGCATAAATCATCAAGAACCACAGGATATGAAGGTACGCACAGACCGGCAGCGAGAGAAAATGGAATAAAAGCCAATTTCAGCCGAACGCCAACAATCCACCTGGACTGTATTCTCATCCTCCTTTGATATTAAATAATTCAACACCATACACTCTCCAAGTGCACTAATCTCCATATCTTTGAATGTGAATAATGAATACAATAAAAACTGACACACTCATCCGATGTGGTACGTGGCGGGAGGAAAGTGGAGATGGAGGGAAATGAAGAGACAGTTGAGTATTGGGAAGTGGGAGCTGACAGCTGAGGGGGATGTTTGTCACACCCGCAGCTGAATGCCTGATCGATGTCACGAGGAGGTGAACAACCCCTTGGGGGACAAAAAACTGTGAGGACATGAGACACTTGCATCATCCAAATGGAGTTTAAGGAATATTTTCTTCCTGTAATTGATTTTCTACCTCATTCCGAAGGCTAGTGTACAGAAGTATTGGGACGCCATTACACCAAAAAAAAAGTTAAGCTTGAGTTGCAGTTACAGATAACAACTTTCACATCTCTGGTAAGACTTCCTATAAGCCGTTGAAGTGTGTCAGTGGCAATTTCTGTCCATTTATTTATTTTGTGTCCTTACTGTTTCTATTTCGGTCTCTCCTTTACATTGAGTGTAATTCCCCTACCGTCCACAAGATGGCGTCACACTGGTGTGGTGAAAGTCAGAAAGAAGAAGAACAAAACAGGAAGTATTTCAGATATCTAGTAGTAGTTTTTGTTGAAAAATATTGATTTTCATCCATTGCAATTCTGTTTTTTTTAGTCTACAGAAAGAAATGCCTTTAGGTTCATATTATAATATACATCTTTGGGCATGCTTATTAATTGATGATAAATGTGTTAGTTTAGAAAAATTGTAAGCACATAGAGGGATCGCGTCACTGTCACACAGTACACTGTACAATATTTGTATTATCCACCGCTCTCGCTATACTGTATGGCCTAGTTTTCTGTAAAAGGATTAATACTAAAGCTAGATTAATTTGCATTTATTCCAGGATTTATTAGAATAGCTTTCTTATATATGGATTAAATTAGTCCTAGTTTTAACCTTCACCAGGACACCACATCATTTCACTTGTTTACTTTTACTTCCCCTCTTGATTTTTGTTTTTTTAACGGTAGAAAAAGTTTGAAATAATTTACTGTATCATAATCTCCTTATTTTATATTACCAACACCTGACTTTTGAACAAAGGTCTGGAGACTTTTTATAGCCACATATGTACGTTTATTATGTATCAGTGTGAGTCCTCTCAGTGAAAACTGCACTGTAATCTTCACATCATTTTTAATTGCGCGCATATTACTCGGGCACCCTATTGTCCTGTTATTTCCTCTGCGTGGTGCTGAATTCTCATTATGACATTTCATTGCATGCACCCCTCTTTCATTCATTGACTTTCCAAACACATCCTTCCACTTACTCAGCATCCAACCATGCACCGCCTGCAGACTCAAATACTCAAAAGGGAATTGTCCCCCTTTTTTTCTTACCCCCACCTCTCTCTCTGTCTCTCTCTCTCTCTCTCTTGCTCTCTCTCTCTCTCTCTCTCTCTCTCTCTTTCGTCCCTCACACATCCAATGTGAGGCTGTGACTAAAGCGCCATCTCCCAGGCTGCTCGCTCACTGAGCGTGCTCACTGGCACCACCGCTGCGTGTTTTCAGTCAGCTCTGCAGGAAACGGCGTGCATTCCTCTATTCTCTTGACATAAATCCCCCGACAGAGTTTATTTTTGATCATGCACGGGGAGGGTGTAAATAGATCGCTGAGCCTGTGCTTCGACTGATTGTGGATGAGCCGGAACCAAGGAGCCAAGCCGGACCTCCTCGGATGTTTTTTTTTCCCTCTTCAGTTTTAATTTTGGGATGGAGGTGTGGAGTTTTTCTGTCACACTGTCTCCTCCTCCGTCACATATGCCACTGAGGTTGAGGGGGGTGTTTGCGTAGGAGGTTTTTATTTGCTCCATCAGCCTCTCCTGCTCCCCTTTCTCCAAAAACAACAACCGGAGCTGTGAATGGAAGTGTGTGAGCAGCCCTCTAATTGTTTTTTTTTGCGCTTGGATTCAACAGTTTTGCATGAACATAATGTGTTTGGGAAGAGAGTCTAGAGACTAAAACCCTCTATGCACAGTCCTTTTTGTCTTTTTACTCTTTTTTCATTCCTCCCCCCACCCCTTCTTTTTCATCCTCATCCTATTATTTCATGACCGGGGTCGACCTGAAGACTTTCCAGCCAGCAAAGATCCGGACCTGGCATCCAATCAGCCGCCGCTACCCTCCATGTGACCTGCTTGATTCATCTTATCTCTGAAGGTAAGGCTGAATTTTCAAGGGTTCGATTTATAATGAATTTATCCTCAATGTGATTGTTTCCTGTGTTATCTTCCCCCAAAGTAAAGTTTGCAAGGCGGTGGCACATCCCATTTCAGAACCACGGACAGTGCCACTGCCTCTGCTTTTCATCTCCATGTACACTCCTCAATTTAAGGCATAATTGGTTATAGTCCATCTACACAGCATTGGGTGCAGTGCCAGTGTGTGTTGTTGGACATGGAGCCGAGCACAAAGGCAAGAAAGAGTGAGATGAAGGGGGGGGGGGGGGGGGGGGGGTCAAGTTGCCACATGCTGACAGAACAGCATGACTTGCGAGTCACTGCTACTGTAGACAACTGGTAGCCATACTCCATTATTTTTAGACATTAGCCAACAACAACAAAAAACATTGTCAAAATGGTCAGTGATGCTAATCAAGGTCTGGTTTTTGTAATGGGTCCATTCTGCAGCAGTGTAGCTTTTTTGGGGAGGGATGTCCATATTGAATACTTTTGGGTTTAACAAGGGGTTTTGTCAAGTAGTTAGCCCAAAAGTGGACTAAACTGCTAGGGAAAAAACAACCCAATTTTTGTTTAAAAAAATGGACGGACCCTCTACTTGGATCAATTTGATCCAATTTTGTATAAAAACTACCCAATTTCTAAGATGATTTAAATGGTAAAATGCTAAATGGACTGCTTTTCATATATCACTTTATTTACACCATATGGTGCCCAAAGCGCTTTGCAAAGCCTCACATTCTCACACACACATTCATAAATCAGTGGTCGGCTGCTGACATGTCCACTGGGAGCTAATTAGGGTTTAGTGTCTTGCTCAAGCACACTTTGACATGGTCACATGGCCTGAGGATCAAACCCACAATCTCCCGTTGGGGAGACGACCTCTCGACCACTGAGCCATGCCGCCTCTTGCATACAAAAATAAAATTACCAATGAAGTTGGGATAAATTGACCCAGGTATTGGGTCGGTCAAATTTTTGTTTTTGTTTTTGACCCAGCAGTTTTAAAAGTGTTGATAATGAGAGCGAAAACTGTCACTTTTGCATACTTTCTCTAATGTTTGTTGCATATAAATGTGTACAGTAACTACCGGTATTCATTTAAAAGCAGCATTGAAATACTTGAAATCCTAATTTTAACATCAGAAATTGCTCAAAAAGAGGTCTAAAATAATAATAATAATAAATTAAGCATATTTTATCATACGAGCAAAAAATATATGATACATGTTTCTTTATTTTACTTTTTCTTTTGTTTTCTTCATTCACTGAGTAGCTGGCACATAATCCTTCCGTCTTTTGGTATGTGGCGTCCATTTTGACTGAAATGACCAAATATGGTTGTGAGACTGCATTGCTTCCATGCTAGGGGTGTAACAAAAAACGGTTTGAACAGGAATTTGTTTTTTCTTTATTATTTGAAAGCTGTTAGTGTATCTAACCGAACTGAATCGAATCATTCCACTTTGAAATATATCGATATGTATTGGTCGTCTTTAATTTGGAGAGCTAAATCTTAAAGAAATGGCACTTTTACAGTACTGACAAGTTCATTCAAATGTTTGTAAAAAGTCAACGCTCCAAACTGAGCCGTACCTCATCGAATCGGAACATCATGTCACTGAGTCAAACTGAATGGACTTGTTCAACAACAACTCAAACCGTCCTTGAATCGTTTCTCACCCCACATAGCAAAAAGCGTATTTAACCGTCTTTTGTGGAGAGAAACACAGCTATTTTCCATGCAAATACACTCAATTGAACCAAGAAGCAAATTTTGAAGCAATCAATGTTTATATTAGCATTGATAATATTGTCCCTCCAATTTCTTAAATGGTGCCCCTTTTTTTTTTTTTTTATAGTATATGTATACATATTAAATAGTAATTAATACAATGATACTATTGTATTTATGTCATGGCTGCTGCCTGACCATATGGTTTCTTCATTATGAAAACAGTTACAATGAGGAATAATATTCTAGGAAAGAATTTCCCATTATTTATTTATTTTTAAATTTTTTGAAATCTCAAACGTCTCCCTGCTCGTTGTGCCTTTCAAGAGGGCCTCCAGCGATAGGAAAAAAAAGGCGGGGCTTGGGTTCCCATGGCGACGTGCACCAGTGACCCTCCAAATAACCTTGGCCCCCTGGGAGATCAGTCACACACACACACACACACGCACACACAGACACTGAACATGACTGTGTGTTTTTACTGCTGATGTTTCAGCACAAGACCCTCGGCCATTAGAGAGCTGGAGTAGAGATGTGGAGATGAAGGAGGAGGAGGAGGATATCTAAAGAGCTTGATGAAAAAACATGAGGAAAGGTGCAGCGAGAGGAGGAGGGCATATGAAATATGGAAGAAGGAGGTGACGGGGGGGCTTCAACAGTGGTTTAAAAGCGGAGAGGTAAATGCAATTACATGTCCACTTGAGTGCTCACACAGCAGCCTTAATTACCTTTAAAAACGCACCACAGTGAGCGAGCATCATTGCAGATCCATGTGGATCGCATAAAGAAGGCGAAAGATGCGATCATGTTAAACAGTCGCCACCCTGCTACTCCCTCCATCAATAACCTCCCCACCCCCCTCACTGGGCTCCACCCAGCCTTGCTCTCTAATGGAGAGCCCTCACGCGCCAGCCGCTGGTCAGCTGACCTCATCCCACTGAGTGATTGGGGGGCACAGTCATGAGGGGTTGGGGAGGTTTAACAGGAAGTGGTGGGAGAGAAGCCACCGCATTACATTAGCGCTACAATGAACATACAATATATTGAGATTCATTAGCAAACCTGCTGTAGCGCAGATTTTTAAGTATGGGGTTCTAGCACTTTATCCAGTACTGAGAACATGTATCATTATAGAAGAAGAGGCAGAGAAGATCTCCAATTAAATTTCACTAATAGGTATTGTTCCTATAAAGAGCAGAGAAGTTGAGTAATTACCGTAACGACTATGCTAATTTTCAAATTAGTAGACTGGGCTGCGCCTCGGTAGACGTTTTGGTGTATTCTGTTGCACATCCCGGGGCGATGACCAAAAGTCGACTAGATGACTCGTGGTGCAGGTGTTGTAACACGATTTTTGGTGGATTTAAAAGTTGTTTGCTTTTTGTTCAAACTAGCTCATCCTCCATTTTGTAAAGCAGCCTGCATACAGGGCAATATTACTTCTTAAAATTGAGCTAATTCCTATTCAATCAATCAATTAATTATGTTATTTATCCCCGAAGGGCAATCAAAAGACATTTTGCAGAAGAATCACCCCTAGGGGTTAAGGGAACCATGTTTCATTTAATTGAAGCTTCAAAATGGTTCCATTGAGGCTGGAGACACTTTTCTCCCAGCCAGGCAATGAAGAAAAAATAACTGATAAAAGTTTAAAACAATATACAATATCTCTCACCCAAACTCAGCTGGGAACAAGTGGTATCAAAAATAAGCAATACAGTATTTCTTCAAATATTGTCTCCAACTGTAACAGTTGGCATAATCATATTCATCGGGTAGTTAACACATCTCTACAAATAGATTAAGCCTTTTCTCCCACAGGAAGGAAATATAGGAACTGGAATGATGTCATATCAGTTTCTTGACGCTGTTCTGTGAAAGAGTCATGAGTGCATTTGAACTCTGTTGTTAACCAAAACAGCGGCACCATTCAACGCTAAACCCAACAAAAAATGGAATACAGTGTCGAGTGTACTGCATGATGTGGGAATTTCTCCATACTTTGTTTGAAACTCAACTTTCACTTGATGTCAACTAACAGTAATATTGTATTTTACACCTATTATAGACCCCTATCCCCTTTTTTATGGCATACTGACACAAAAAGGACATTATATGTATTTTTTATGTATACACTTTGTATTTTCTCTTAAAAGCAACCTGGGTGGTAGACTGTCATCTTGCATCTCAGATGTTGTCATGGCAACTCCTACTTTTAGTGTTCAACAAGCCAAGACAGCTATCATTTAACACAAGTGCCACTTATGTCGGCGCAAACCTATTACAGCGCTTCCACCGCTCACAATATATGTTTACCACAGTAGCTTAAAAGGCAAAGCACTGTAGGGGGGTGTAATTTCAGTTTTGGTTGCTTTCATTCTTTCATAAGTCGCTGCAGCATTCTGCACTAAGGAGACATACATTATCATTACATATTTTCACATTTTAAAACTGTCCGTAAAGTGCTTTCATTAAATATCAGGAATTGAGAACTGATGGCCCGCAGGCACAATCTCTTGTTTGATTTTCCAAAATAATATTTATTTATTTATTTATTTATTTATTTCACAAAGCCAAACAATTATTAAAAAAAAAAAAAAACACTGATAAACATTCAGTAGAAGTTTTCCAGGAAAAATAGGGGGTAAATGGGGAAAGGGTGAATTCAAGAAAAAAAAAATACTAATAAAATAAAATATATACATAAATTGCAAAAAAAATAAATATATGAGAAAAACAATCAGAAAATATGCAAACCCATCAGAGTCTCCTGCACTTTTAAGTTGCAATATCACCATTCACCACTAGATGGCAGACATGCTTAGTTGCACTTCCAAGACTAATGTTTTTTTTGTGGATTTGGAATGATATGCAGGACAAACCAGCACCTCAAATACATAATCTCTCCGTTTGGTCTTTTTTGAAGTCATGTTAGTGCTGATAATAAGTAGGCTATAAGTGTGTCTTTTTGCTCATTTAGAAACATTAACCCGATCATTTTAGTGTGCACAGCCAAATGCATTTTTAGATATGCATCTCGTTATTTCTGTTTGAATTGTCCATATCATATTTTCCCTGCTTGACAAGTTGCTTCAAGTGCAAAACAGGCTCGAACTTTTTGTGCAAAGCGCCCACTCAAGTAACAAGAAGGCGATGGTAAATCAACCCAGTCGCCATAGTAACACAAGCCCTCTTAAGGTTTTTTTTCTTCTGCTTTTTCTTCAACTGAACTATATATTTGTCAAGGATGCTTAAACATCCATCTTTTCTCATCCTTTCCAAGGTTTTATGCCCGTGTGTGTGTTTTTTTTTTATGTAGCATTAAAAACCTTATCTAAGTTATCTTAGCAAGTGTTATTTTGATACCATACAACATATTATGCTGCCATGTTGGCTACAATATTTAGTAACGTAACATGTTATACACTTGATTATGAAAGAGATGATGAAAGAAACGAGGCACCTCTGCACATCTGGCCAGTCACTGAGTGTGAAAGCAATGTGAGACCGCTGTGTTCCGACTCTGAAAAGAAACCAGTCCATCAAAGAGGCTACCACACTCTTTAGTTATTCAGCTTCATTTTCAGTCATCAGCGGGTTTTGAAAATTTGCAGCCTTTTGTTGGTAAAATGTAATACCGAGCACACTGTTGCATTTTAAGCAGCATTATTGTGCAGAAAGAAGCAGAAGCTGTATTGTGCGTGTTATTTTTTATTTTATTTTAAACTCCATTCCATTGCCAGATTTTGGTGAGTCACCGTGTTCTATAGTGGGAGCACTGAAGAAGAGGATGTGGGTTGCTGGCAATTTCCAGAGATGTTCTACCGTATATGGCGGCTGTCTCAGCTACAGAATTTTCTTAACTGTCACACAAGTTATAAAGATTAGATCATCGCTGTAGAATGACTAGTTATAAAACACTACCATTGATAACAAATGACCATGTAGAGTACAGTATAACGCGCGGAGCTAACTTACTGTGTGCTATATAAACAAAGTTGAATTGAGTTGATACGGAAGTGGGAAAGCAAGGTGGTGGAGTGGTGAAAATTGTGTTAAAGTTAACCTCACTGGCTTAACTTTGAACTTTGAAAGCAGTAATAAAGTCCGAATTAAAACATTTCTAGTCCATACTGTGAAAGAACGGCGGCTATGCTATATGATGTGCTTCGTGACCATGCAATCTTGCCAAGTTGGGCCTCTGCGCAAGCTAGCTTATTGCGTTCCGCGGTAATAACTCCAAACCTCGTATGTCCGAACCATCCCAAAGGAAGGAAAATTATAGTCATATTTCCAGTTGCATGTTCACACTGTAATATTTTCTTAGCATTGATTTAAAGACAAAACAGAAAACCACTTTTCGAGCTACTGTCATCTTCCCGCCTGAAACTAACCAACTTCAACTCACATTTCCTTTTGTCTGAAAGACGACTAAATTCTCTGGAGACTCACACGCGACGTTACACGCGCTCTAGTGTTGTCCCTCCATCTGTGCATCACAGGCATTGTTTTTCGTGGCTCAGTCGCAGTTTAAAGTCATGTTGAAACAGATGACTCGAGGTGCTCCCCGGGGCGCGGGCGACCCGCATCAACCCAGAAAAAGGAGGCAGAGAGGAAGGAAGAGGCTAAACAGGCAGGAAACCACCTGCTTAATGTGTGTGCATTGGTAATGCTTTTCCCAGCAGGAGGTCATAACTGCACTGGCTGTATCACAACAAATAGCGTCCTCTATCAGCACAATTTCTCATGGGAACATTTGACTGACATTGAACTTATGAGCAGTCCTGCTATGGAAAATGTCAATTGCAATGAATAGAATGAATTTACTTACAAAAAAATAAATAGTCATATTAATACAGTAACAAAACGCACCTCAAGTTCTGTCGCTCTATTCTGTATTCTTTGCGCAGCAGGGTAGAAAGCATGCACAGGTGACAGAATTTAATTACAGGCAATTATTTTCCAATGACTGGAAAGCGAAAGGTCATTTGTTTCTGAGAGGTTGCTCATGTGTGCTTTGCATTTCTTTTTCTTTTCTTTTTTTTCCACGACTCATACCAGGAAAGTGTTCGGAACACTTTGCTGCGGATAATTTGTGCATTTATGGGATGTGAGAAGTCAGAATTGGCCAGATTAATTATTTATTGATTGTTAAGACGTTGCTCATGTGCTGAAGTGATTGTTGATTAATCACAGTTTGAAGTAGTTAAGGTGAACTGTAATGCACTACTTGACCAGCAGAGGAGCTGTTAGTTCACTCTCAACTAGTTTGCTGTCTAAAGAAGTCAGAGTAAAATGATGTCAGCCATTTAATGCAAGTGCATAATGTCTAATTTGGTTTCGTTCTAGTAATTTCATGTTCCTGCATATGTCAAGTTTGGTTCCTGGTGAGGAAACGAATTTCTTTGTGCTGAAACAGTTTGGAAAACCCAAATTTGAGTTTGCACTGTACTATTTTTGCAGTGATGGAGAAATGTGTGGCTCATCAATTCACTTCACGTTTTCACGCTGCGATGGAGTGTGCATTGAAACGTGGCTATGTTGGAGTGAATATCAAGCTTATGCGGACATGGAAGTCCCTTGATGAAATGTCAAAGATAGGCCTGTATTGACGTAACGCCATCTATGTTTGGTTCCCCCTTTTTTTTTTTTGCCTTTGTTTTCCCTCCATCTCCATTTGGAGCAGATGATGCAGACTGCGATGACATTGATGTCATTCAATGGTGACTGTATGGTGATCATAAGGCACAGAGTCTGTGAATGATTCAAATTCATCTAAATATCTGACAGTGTTAGATGTCAGTTGCATCTGGTCTTTGCCCGCACAACATCTTGGATCTTTACCCCCGTCTCCCTGTGAGATGTACGGCCGCCGTTTTTCAGCCCGCCGTTGTGAATCTTTCACCTGAGATGGGCCAAATCGTACATTTCAGCACGGGCTTCAAAGGGAACATTAAACTTGGATGTTTATGACTTTGACAGGTTTGACTTTTAGGCTGTTGTTCTGTGGAACCTTGGTCCACAAATTGATGTCATTCTAGAACTCAGTTTTTTTTTACCCGTTAAAATTAATACCTTCCAGTCCAGTTATTGTGTTTATGGGTTTAGTTGAAAAAAATAAACAAATTCTCTATTGTCTCTTTACTCTTCATATTTGCTGTTGTTGTTGATTTTCCTGATGATTTTGGAGATGCAAGGATTTGGCCAGACGCCAGTGATATGCAGTACACGAAATAGTCAAGTAGGGCAGCCAGTGATGTTTTATACAGCGAGGATGCTGAAGCGTTTTTCTTCCCTTGTGGTCATTACGCCACAGGGTGACTGCAGAGCGGCAATGAGACAGTGTCAAATGTGAAATGTGACACCAGGCCAGGCTGAATCAGGTGATGCTGCAGTCGTGCGGACGGGACATTGCATTGTGTCACGGCTCAAAGGTGTCCGATTGTCTGCCCGGGCGTTTTGCTAACTCCAAACAACAAACACATGGTGACCATGCAGATGATTCGGTTTTTCTTTCTTTCCATGCTTGACTTCATGTTTTATACAAATCAGTTATTTTGTTCTGCTATTCACACAGACTAGTGGCAATTGAATATGCAAATGTCACCGGCCTGTTAGGACTTTCCACATGGGGGCAAATCCCTATGGACTGAGCACTATGAACAAGTATTCATTACCATGACAACCAGGAGCGGAGTCTGAGCATTGGACTAGGGTGGCTGAGCAGTTTTACGAATCAATAACTTTTTTTTTTTTTTTACTGATATTATAAATATTTTTTACTATATTAAGATACTTTTAATCTTATAGGCCACTCCTCCTGGCTGACGTACACTGTAACAGAAGTTAATTCATTTCTGGTTTCGGTTTTGTTTAGCGCATATAGTTTTCTCTCAAAACATTTATTCGTTTGCTTGCTGTTTTACTGTTAAAAGTTGGATATTCTCTGCGTTGACGTGATACCAGCCTGACTTCTTTGCAAAGTGTACTCCATCACCCAAGCACTTAAACACGCTAGCCCTTTCAATCTTAGGTTAGCTTAGCAATTAGCATGGCTTCTCTTTCTTTTCTCGTCATCCCTTCATGAGAATGATACTTATGAGGACTGTAGCATATTCGCCGCCACAATCATTACTGACTTAGGAGCGATTCCGCGACATGTTTAGGTGCACTAGTCGCAAGCCGAAGCTCGTTGCTAGCTCGTTAGCTGCTGTGGCATAGCCTCAGTAGCACAGAGCATCCGTACCATAGCAAAGCTTTTTTGGGAGCGTTTCCATGGATAGGAACATTTTGAAAATCGTTCTCAGTTTTGTTATTTAATGTGTATTTATGAGTGGCAAAATGCAAATTTTGCCTCGCAAACTGCGATGTGAAGCTTATTAAATTTTAATTTATTTAATTTTAATTTAAACTTTATTCATTCTATGGACTATATGCCACGGAAGAGGCGGGACTTCCGGGTTTTCACCCATCAACTTTGTTTCCGTTTCCGGTTTGCGACGTGTGGGCCGCGTCCCAGTACTTGCGCTTCCGCCTTTGTGCCCCTCGGTTGCGCGTTCCCGTCGACGGCTGCGAGTGTGTACTGTCTGTCTCAGTGTCCTAAGCATTTTAGATAGCCGAGACGCTTTCCCGCCGATGAGTGGGAGCGCGCGGTTGGGGGGCGCAGGGGTGGGGGTGCGAGTGATGGAACGCGGCCAGCAGTAGCCGGAAACGGCGCTAATGTATAAAACCCGGAAGTCGGAAGTCCGCGGCATCTACCCCATAGCCACTCTGCTTTTTTATTGATTAATCAGGGACATTGATTGTATGAAGAAGTGCTTCATTTGCATCAACAATATTTTTGTTAAATAAGTAGTACTAACTCATGCTGCTAAACTCAGTTTTCCGAACTAGAAAGTAAGACTGAATGATCACTTGGGCTACGTTCACACTATTTACAATTTACTATTTATACGATTTTTTTGTAAAATCCAATTTTTTTTAAAGTAAGCGTTCATATTACCTATTAATTGCGACCCCAGTCTGTCTGCTGCGTCCCCAAAGTGACGCGCATGCGCAGAAGAAGATACATTGTCACTCATAAGGCTGTGTTTGCGTAAGTAAATAACAAAAACGTATGGTCCAGCAGCGTGTCAGGGCCACGGACTTTTATAAGTCCGTCGTCGAGGCTCATATTTTTACCATCACATACCAACAGAGGAGTGATGCGGGAGAGGGTAGAAATAATATTTTGTGAAAATGAGGCGAGCCTGTTCAAGCGCATTAACGGAGACCTCTCCTTTTTTTTTTTACGATTTTTTTTTTTTTACGATGACGTCACGTCATTGCCGCGCGTAATAAATGAGCCGTCTGCTTGGCTAAATGACTAATATCATCACCACAAATGTCATCTTTATACTTTATGTTTCAAGTGAGATTAAATGAAAGTCAAATATAAAGTCACAACTGTTACTCGAAACAACTTTGCTGATTTGTCTCCCCAGCCGTGCGGACCTCACGGATGTGTCAAGCATAAATCAAGCTTAATGCCCCCGCCCGCACGGAGAGCATATTGGACTTTTGATGACGTCGAGGTCGGATATATGCGACCTGGCCGTTCTTCAGACTGCGGTCGCATTGCAAAAATTCGGATATGTATGCGATCTAGGCAGGGGCGTAGCCACAAATTTTTCATTGGGGTGGCCAATGTGAAACCATGACTCATATAGGAGTGGCCATAAGTTCGTACCTGAAATGTCTAAATAAGTGGTTCTTAACCATGCAGCCATACCGTTCGCATGCAGACCTTGGGCTGCGAGCACCGACTAGTGGGCTGCATAAAATAACTTCAGAGCATATGTTATGAATTCAATGCATTGGAGCTGTTACAAATGTCAATGAGTTGCTCAGTTACAATAGAGCTTTCTGCCACTTGGCGGCAATAAGGCAAATGACCTGTACACAATAAGTAGAAAAGGAAACCGAACAGCAAAATTCATGACTACGTTTTTTTTTTTTAACTATGTTGATTTTACACACATTTATACAAATAAATAAATAACAACAACAAGTAAATTATGCCTTTTCAAGGACTAACATAGCACTAACAGGCTGACATTCAGGCAAATGACATTGGATCTGGGACCACATATGAAAGTGACCCAGGTCGGATATGAAAAAATCAGGATTGAGCCGTTCAGACTGATATAAAAAAATGTCAGATACAGGTCGCATTTGGGCAACAACAAAAATCCGTTCTGGGTCGCATTTGCCTGCAGTGTGAACGAAGCCTTGGATGATGATGATGATGATGATGATGAGCAAAAAGGTTGTTGATAGACAGTTTCTTTGTAGGAATAGATTGCATTTATATTCTAAGAAGTCACAAAGCGGCGGAAGTTATTCACAAAACGCCCCACCGAACACTCGCGTGTGTGTGCGTGCGTGCATGTGTGTGTTGACAGCCTAAACTTGTAACAGTGCCAGTCTCATTGTTCACCACCTCGCAAGTGTTCCTGCCCCGCTCCGGCTGAGAGCCTGTCAGCGGCCATTATTTCCAGCAAGACCTCCGCTGTGATCTCTGCCATGTTCCATCAAAGTGTGGCGCTTTATTCCCGTGTTGTTGTCTGAGCGCGTTAGCGGCGACCGAGGATTGCCGCTAACCTCGTGTCACCATGGTGAACCAACACCAGCCAAAGCGGCGCTATTACACACTGCGGTGTGTGTATGCACGTGTGTTATATGTGTGCGTTTGAATAATTAACACTGCGGTAACACTCGGATCAGGTTAAGGAGGTCTCAAGAGACACACACATTGCTAGCCTACTATGCAAAATGACTAATGGTTATATGCGTGTTGACAGTTTCAATGTGCATATGTGTATGTAGGTTAAGAAGTTGTGTGTGTTTGTGTGCACCAATTAGAGAAGGGTGAAAGGTTAAAGACAAGCACCATTGCTCAAGAGGAACAGCTGAATACCGCCTCACAAATACACAAGGGGCTGTGCATACTAGTCAACTAGTGCTTAATACACCACAATGGTTAGAGCTTGACTAGTTGCTAACCATGTGACTTGAGGGGGCAGAGTAGCCTCTAGCAACTTATGAGTGCGATGAATAATATTAGCCCATCACCTGAATTGATTTATATGTTCCTTGAAAGAAACACATGCAAGCAACCCTTACAAAATGTGTACATGCATATGAGCTCATTATTATTCTCTAGCAAACTGTTTAAGTTTAAATCATACAATGAGTTCAGAGCAGGTTGAACATTCATTCTGAAGTTATCATACTTGTAGCCATTAGCATTACTTTTAGCATTATTAGGGTTTGCAGCGTACGTCTCATTCAACTGTAAATAATAACTCACCCTTCTCTTACTATGGTTGTGTGATCATTTTGACAAAGCTCAACATTTATTTCTGAAGTTGTCATACTAGCATACTCATTAACGTGGTAGCATGGTTAGCATATTGTATTCAGCTCACTTGGATTTAATGTAAAATCATTCATCCAATATTGAATGTGTGTGTGTGTGTTTTTTTTTGTTTTTGTTTTTTTACATATCCCAGCAGTGTTAACTATTTGTTGCAATAAGTAATCATGATATAGAAGCAAGTGAAACATTTATTCTAAAGTTTGTATACAAGAATATCCAGTAGCGTGATGGCTAGCATTATTAGCATATAGCAGTGACTTATTTGATTTCATGTTCACTTTTTTTTTTTTAAGTAGTGTAATAAATTCAACAAAGCCAGAAATGGTCACTATGTGTTTTAAATTATTATAATAAAAAGCATTTAGAGTACCAGTAGGTGAATTTCTAATGTTGTCATACTGCCATACTCATTAACTCACGGTCGATAGCAGGGTTAGTATTTGTCATGAGCCCATTTATAAATATGGCTAAGACTTATTCAAAGTTGTAGGACAAACTGAACATAGCCCAAATTGTTGTATCTACGTTCGACATAATCATTTGGAGTTGTCACACCACCCTGCTCATTGGCATTGTGCTAGCATAATTAGCGGTTTTGACTATATGACTCACATATATTCAAGGTTGTGGGATGAAATGAACTTTGCACAAAAAAAATGTTTTCTCTGTCCTGAATAACTTTGAATAACAATATCACATGTGTTTGTTTTTCCAACATACCATGGACAAAAAAAATGTGTAATGAGTAAATGTTTCACAACTGCTGCAATGTAAATCTTACACAAAAAGTCTGTGTTCTTTGCTGTTTCCTCATATTGATCTGGTTGGCCCACAGATTGGATTAGAATCCCGCTGTATTACAGCCTGGGGGGAGCTGCTGTGTCGTGTTAGTGGACCGGATGCATTGCTTTTGTTGCCTGAGCCATGTTATAAAACAGTATGAGGGGTATATACAGTACATTAAAGGGCAGTAAAATCAATGCAAATGATGTATGTTGAGATAGTAAGTAACATACTGTACAGTATGTTGATGATTTATATAAAAGTCTACACACCATTGTTAACATGTTAGGTGTTTGTGATTTCATAAATGAGACTAAGATTAAATTAAAAACTTTTCCTGCCATTAATGTGGCCTATAACCTGTACAGCTCAATTCTGCCAAAATTAATCTTTCCGAGAAGGGAAGTAAAAATAAACAACAGAGATAATGTGGTTGCACAAATGTGCACACCCTCTTGTAACTCTCGTCACTTTCAGACTCGTGTTAAATGGGAGTGAGCACACGCCTGCCACTATTCAAAGCATCTCTGATTAACCCCAAATAAAGGCTAGTAGGTTTTCTTGACATAAAAAAATAAAATAAAATCTCACAAACACAAGACTAAATGCAGTTATTGTCCGATAACTTTTTGGCCTTAAACAACTTAATTTGGGGTTAATCAGTGTGAAATCTGTGCTGACTTCCCTTAATTATGAGTTTGAATGTTTTTTTTTTTGTTTGTTTGTTTTAATTCTGAACCCAGACACAAATTTTTAGAGGGTGTGCACACTGCTGTTTATTTTTACTTCCCTATCATAAATGTTTTTGGATCAATTTAATTGGGAAGCACAAGTTACAGCTACATTACTGTTGGAAACAGTTTTGAATGATTTATTGTCATCTCATTTTAGAAATCACAATCACACCCTTTTAAAAAATATATATTATAATTTTTTTATATCCACTCGATAAAGGTGTGTCCGTGTTGTATAGTGACAGCAGAGAGGCCTTTATAGCTGCAGATAATAGCTTGCAGTGTTCACTCACAGCTTAGCAACCCACTGACCACACACCCAACCTTGAAGATCGACTTTTTCCGTTCATGTGCAGCAGGGAACTTGTTTGCAGATGATATTCCGTATGTTTTCCCCTTTGCTTTAATTATTGACACAATTGTGTTTTTTATTGTTCTAATTTATTGCACGCCATTGGTAATCTTTGATTATTTTCATAAGTGTTGCTATTGGTATGGGATAATAAATAGTGTATGCAAAAAGGCGTCAATAAAGGGTTAAAATCCCCCCAAATATTCACACTGAGATCATGGTGGAACGTTTTTTTTTGTGTCAGGTTTGAATCTGAGCTCAGAATGGATGGTTGGATGTGGGTAAAGTACTTTTAAGAAACTCATTTTCGTGAAGCTGACCATTTTTGTCCCCAGGGACAAATAAGGGAGCATATTTAAAGTTTAGTTGCCGCGTTGGTAAAAATAATGTGTTCTGTTTATTTATTGATGTCTTCTTTTCATGACATAATCACACAGTTTTTTTCCTTTTGTCAGCATCCCAACGCTATACATTTGATCCCACTATCCTGTTTCACTTCCTCCCAGCACCTTCATCCGCTTCAGTCCCTCTTGTCTTCATTTCATATGTTCTCATCATATCTCTCTCATCCTGACCTTCCCCTTCTCCCGCTCACTCACTTTCTCTCCCTCCCTCCATCCTTCACGTTCTAGTTTTTTTCTTCTTCTACATTTCATTTTGATTGCTTGTAATCAAGCATTCTCAAACAACTTTTATTTTTCCTCCCCGTCCCAAACGCTTTCAAATCTTAGTTGTCACAGTGAGCAGCTCTTGCTAGATGATTCTATTACATTTATTTGTAACAACTGGATAATTCAATAAGCGGTGCTGAGATGACACGCTGGTGCAATCTACTTGATGGTGCCTCTCCATTGTGAGCCTTCGGCGCTCTTGTTATTGTCGTCCTGCTCTTCACCTCTCTCTTTTTCTTCCTCCTATTTGCTCCGTGCAGGCAGTTGATGGAGAGCCATTCGAATGACAGCCGGGACAGTGGTCATCACCGGTGGAATTCTTGCTACGGTCATATTACTCCTTATCATCGCAGTACTGTGCTACTGCCGACTGCAGGTGAGTGGACATGTGGAGCATCCAGCTCATTAGTTGCATTTTAAAAAGGTTGAGCGACAGATCCAAAGTTTGGCTACATTTTCCATTTCACAGGAACAAGTACAATGTGGACTCACTCAACCAACTAATCACAAATTACAACAGTGTAATAAAAATGTTAATCTAAGCTTGGAACAACAACTGATGTGGCCTTTGCAACCTGCTCCTTGTCAAAGAATGTTTTTTAATTAAAGTAAAAGTCAACCACAAGCCCCACGGTATAATTAGGAACTGGACCAAGATTTAAAAATATGTCGCACAATACCTCATAGTTTGAATGTCAAATGACGTTTACTTTTTATGATTACCAGATTCATTTATTTATTGTTTTACACTTGAACAAAGTTGACATGTATTTTTTTTTTTTTTTTTAAGAGCTCAGTATTGTTCATTCGGAAATGTCATCATCATTGCTCTTTTTTTCTTTTTTTTTTTTTTTTTTTTTTAATATATATATATATATATATATATATATACACATATATACATACATATATACATATATACATACATACATACATACATTTTTTTTTGTGTGTGTGTGTGGGTGAGTATGTGTGTGTGCGTGCGTGCGTGCGTGTGTTTGTTAGCTCACCAGAAAACCTATTAGAAAAAAAATCTCATACCGTTCACCTAAATCGAACACCAGGAGACCCGAGGGGACCAAAGAAAACCAAGGAAGGTGAAATCCAGCACCGACCAGACACCCCCCACCAGAACTCCTCCCCAGCCCAAGAAACATCCAGACCCCAACAAATCCAAAAAACATAAAATCAGGGAGGCCTCAAGAGACCAACGGAGAGACCGAGAAAAGGAAGGAAGGACAGACGAAGCCGCGTGAGATCCGAGACACCAGCCTCCACCGATTCAATAACCTGAGGAGGAAACAGATTGTGTCTGAGTTTCGGTAGATGCTGGTGTGGTGGATCTGGCATGCATGAAAATCTCCACCAAAGAGGGGAGCCGTCGACCCCCGCCGGAACAGAGCAAGCGCAACACCTCAGGGCCCCCCAGGCCGCGGCAGCGCCAAAGGACGACCCCCGGGCCCCACCAGGGCCACCGGCCGGAGAGCAAACCCAGGAGCAGGAGCGCCCCCCGCCCCAACACGGCCCGCGCCCCCGGCCCAACGCAGCAGGACGGGGCACTGCAGGCCCACCAGGCACCCCACCGGCCCCCAACCCCCGCCCCCCCACAACCCCCCGCCCCCCATCCACCCCCGCCACCCACCCCAACCCAGCCCCAGCCGCCCCCATGCCCCCAATCCCCCAGACACCCCCCACCCCCAGCACCCCCCACCCCGCAACCCCCACCACCGCCCCCCCCAACAAAGCCGCCCCCCCCCCGACCCCACCCCGACCAACCGGCAGCCCCCCAACCCCCGACCCCCAGCCCCCGGGGACCACCCGCACCCAGGCACCGGCGCCGAAGAGGGGCCGGACAGCGGAGCGGAGAGGGCAGCCGCGCCCACCCCACCCCCCGCCGTGTGGAAGGACGGAACACCGGGGGCAGAAGGGGGTGGCGACACGGACAGGGGACCGCAGCACTGCTCTATACTGCGGCCCCCAACCGATGGCACCCCCACAAGCCCCCCCCCCCACCCACAAGTTGTGTGGTGTATTAAAATTGGAGGGGAGTTGTAGGGTGAAGACGGTGTTTCCACCCTACCCCACCCCCCAAAGTGTGTTATGTGCCCTATATGTCTATAAAAGTGTATTGTGCAAACCTAGTGTAGTGAGTTAAGAGGTGTGACCAGCGGGGCCCCCCCCAACCGGGCGGGGGCAGGAGGCGCACCGGCCCACCAAGCCCCCACCCACCCCACCAGGACCCCGGCGGGCATATGGGACCCGTCCGGCGGGGCGATAGGGCTCGCCCCCCGGATACTGGGTCCCGCCCGAGGTGTCAGGACGCCCACCGGAGCGGGGCGGGCACGACACCAAACCCCAGCCACCCCCGCCGGCCCCCATAGCACCGAGACCCGGGCCATGGATGGAGCCCCCGGCCCAGGGGAGGGGAAGGAAGGCGTACCGGGGAAGGGGAAGGGAGGAGGGAAGGGGACGACAAGAAGGGCAGGGGGCAGCGGCAGGGACGCAAGGAGAGGGGGAGAGGAGGAGGAAGGGCGACGAGGGAGAGGGGACAGGGAGGCGGAGGACGGGCGGGGAGAGGCGAGGAGGGAGAGGCAGCAAGGGGGAGGAAGGGGGAGGGGAGAGGGAACCACCGGGCACCCCGGCGGCCCACAGGCCCCGAACCGCGTCGCCGGGCCCAGAGCGACGGACCGCGCCGGAACGGCGCCGCCCCCGACACCAGGGAAAGCCCCGCAACGCAGCACCCCCCAAGAGACCCAGGGAACGGCCAAGACGCAGCCGCCACCCAGCAGCCAACAGAGGGGCAGACCCGCCCACTCCCCGCCAGGGGGGACAGCACCCACAGAATTAACCCACTGGCATGCCGTGAATCCGAATATCAACCCCTGGTGCCCATCGGAGGTGAATCCGCTCGATCCCGCTGGCAGCAGCCGGGTTCCTGACTATGGAAACACAACCATTAGTTACAAATTGCCTAATACAGAAACATCAATGCCAGTTATAACGCTGCTGTGGCTCTCGCTAACAGGCAGAATTAAAATCCAAGTTTAGGTTAAAAAATTCTATATACGTAGACCATGTTTCTTTAAATTTTGACATTTGGTTTTTATTTGAGGCAGATATTTTTTCCATTAAAATATGATTTATGAGGAGGTTAGACCATTGGTCGATATTCAAAGTTTGTTTATTTTTCCAGTTAACAAGAATTGTTTTTTTTGCGATAGTAAGGGCTACAAGTATAGATTGAAATTGTTTATGTGGTAAGTCAATTGTTGTTAAGTCACCTAGCAAACACAAGTTTGGAGAGAACGGTATCCTACAGTCCAAGACAGCGGAAAGTTTTTCTAAGACTTTAGTCCAGAAACACATAACCGGAGTACATAACCATAAAGCATGAAAATAAGTGTCTGTAGTGTTTTGTAAACACTGGAGACAAATGTCGGAGTCTGAGAGTCCCATTTTCTTCATCATATATTGAGTAATGTATGTTCTGTGAATAATTTTATATTGGATAAGTTGTAAATTTGTGTGTTTTGTCATTTTAAAAACATTTTCACAAACTTGAATCCAAAAGACAGATTCCGGAGCTATAGACAAGTCTGTTTCCCATTTTGAGATGGGTAAAGACGTTTTATCAGTATATGAAAGTAACTTATATATTTTTGAGAGTTTTTTTGTTGTTGTCGGAGAAAGCTTGGTAATATCTTTAGCTAAAACAGGCGGTTGGAGCGTACCCTGGAGTGTTGGAATTTGTTTCTTTATCATACTTTTAACTTGCAAATAATGTAAAAAGTTTCCGTTTTTTATTTTATATTTTTGGAGCAAGGATGTATATGATATAAACATATTATCTGAGAAGAGATGGTGGAGATGTGTAATTCCTTTCTGCTCCCACACATTCAAATAAAACGATTGGTTGTTAATTTGAAAGTCGGGGTTATGCCATAGGGGAGAAAGCCCGCTGGGCTCCACTTTGGCTTTTGTCATTTCTAGTGCCTTCCACCAGGCAGTCAGGGTGGCGGAAATCATTGGATTTTTAAAGCAGTTATGGCGCTTAATCGATGTTGTAATAAAGAGTAAATCTAGGAGTCTGAGGTTATTACAATCCTTCTGTTCTAGTTCCAGCCAACAGTTAGTATCTCTATTGGGTTGTGCCCATAAAATAATATATTGTAGCTGGTTGGCTATATAATAGTGCATAAAATTTGGTGCCTCTAGACCTCCTTTGGATTTATTTTTCTGAAGAGTAGATAGACTAATCTTTGCTTCTTTTTTTTTTCCAGTAAAATTTTGTAACGGCTGAGTCCAACAACTGGAACCAGTTAGCCGTAGGTTTAAATGGAATCATTGAGAAAAAATAGTTTATTTTGGGTAAAACTTTCATTTTAATAGTGGCTATTCGTCCTATTAGAGAAATAGGAAGATTATTCCAGCGCTCCAAGTCACTATAAATGCTATCCAGAAGTGGAGTGAAATTTAAATGAACTAAATCAGTTAATTTAGGTGAGATTTTTATGCCTAAGTATTTTAAATTACCTATAGGAAATGAGTAGTATGGGTCCTGGCTTGCAGGGTTCCATGAATTTTCTGTAATAGGTAGAAGTGTTGATTTTGTCCAGTTAATAGAATAGTCTGATAACTGTGAGAATTTAGTTATTAAGTTAAATACTTCCCCTAATGAAATAGCAGGCTTTTCTAAATAAAGTAAAATATCATCGGCATATAGATTAATTTTATGTTCTGTTACCCCAGAGTGAATTCCTTGAATCATTCTTTCCTGGCGTATGGCTAATGCAAGCGGTTCAATAAATATTGCAAATAATAAAGGCGACAGTGGGCATCCCTGTCTTGTGCCTCTCTGTAGAGTAAAACTCTTAGATATAATCCCATTAGTAGTAACAGTAGCTTTAGGAGAATCATATAATACTGACACCCAGTGAATAAATGACTTCCCAAAGCCAAATTTATTTAAAACAGCAAAGAGGAAGGACCAGTTAACTTTATCAAAAGCTTTTTCTGCATCCAATGATATAATAACTGCCTTTTTATCATGCCGCTGTGACATACTAATAAGGTTAAAGAGCCTTCTAATATTATTAGTAGAGTGACGCTCTTTAATAAAGCCTGTTTGGTCGCTATGAATGATTGTCGGGATTACTGTTTCTAATCTAGATGTAAAAGCCTTAGTGATAATTTTAATATCAGTGTTAATTAGTGAAATCGGACGGTAACTTGATGGAAGGGTGGGGTCTTTTTCTGGCTTTAATAAAAGTTTAATTGCTGCTGTATTCATGTGTGGGCGTATGTGACCATTAGTTTTAATTTCTGTTACTACTCTTAAGAATAGTGGAGCAAGCATTGACCAGAAGTGCTTTAGAAATATAGCCGGATAACCATCCGGGCCGGGTGCTTTGCCATTTGGCATACTATCTAGAGCACTGTACAACTCGTTTATAGTAAGTGGTGCATCTAACATATCTTTATATTCAGTAGTTACCTGAGGTATACTTAAGCTACTGAGGAATGCCTCAATATGCTCTGGGTTAGGTTTATTAGTTTCTGAGTATAAGTTGTGATAATAATTATAAAAAATTTGATTAATTTCTTCTGGTGATTGTGTACATTCACCAGTTGTACCTTTAATAGCCGTTATAAGCGATTTTTCCCGATTACGTTGAAGTTGGTTTGCAAGAAATTTACCTGATTTGTTATTATATTCAAAGTTGTTGTATCTCAATTGTTGTATTATAAACTCTGTCTTTTTAGTTAACATATCGTCTAACTGTATTTTTGTATTTTGTAAGTCAGTCCATATTTGGTTATTTGGGTTTATTGCGTACTCATCCGTCAGTTGTTTAATTTTATCTTCCAAGTCTTTTTCTAATTTTTGATCCTGTTTCTTTTTATAAGATGAATATGATATAATTTTACCTCTAATTACTGCTTTCCCGGTTTCCCAGAGAAGAGCTGGAGATAGGTCTGGAGAGTCATTTATTTCCAAAAATTCCGCCCATTCTTTTCTTATAATTTTGTCAAATTCTGCGTCGTTTAGTAGTGAGATGTTAAAACGCCATGTAGGTGGTGGTTTAAAGGTATAATCAACTTGTAGGGAAAGGGAGACTGGTGCATGGTCGCTAATAATAATAGGATGTATTTTTGTAACGGTTTTATCAGCAATAGAATTATTTGTAAGAAAAAAATCAATTCTTGAAAAGGACCGGTGCACAGCGGAAAAGAAGGTAAATTCCTTCTTATTTGGGTTTTTAAGTCTCCAGCTGTCGACGAGGCCAAAGTCATCCATATATTCCCCTATTACTTTTGTGGATTGTGATCGCCTTATACATGTTGTTTTATTAGAACGATCTATTAATGGATTTAAGGTTGTGTTAAAGTCTCCTCCAATAATAATAGTAGAGTTCGCTGCTAATTCAAACAGTTTAGAGAAAAATTCATGGAAAAAAGCCGGATCATCATTATTAGGGGCATATAAATTACCGAATGTATATATTTTATTAAATATAGTCACCTGAATAATAATGTATCGGCCCTCTGGGTCTGTTATTGTATTATTTAGAGTAAAGAGTAAATTCTTATGTATGAGTATACAGACTCCCCTTTGTCTACTGTTATAAGGGGCAGAGTACGCTTGGCTAAAATTTTTATCAATAAGTAATTTTTCTTCAGATTTTTGTAGGTGGGTTTCTTGTAGGAGGCAAATATCTGCTTTTAATTTTAAGAGATGGTCTAAAGTTTTTATTCTTTTTGCCTGTGAGCGAGCGCCACAAACATTCCAGGAAACCAGAACTAATTTATGCATACAAATAATATAAACACAGTCCTATGTATATATCTGTATAGGCCATTTGCCACCACTGGCATGTTATAGGATAGAATCAAAGTGGTTAGGTGATTTATATAGTTTGTATAAAATATGAGGTAACGTATAAGGCAACATGTAAGGTAATGTGTAAGGTAACGTGTAAGGTAACGTGTAAGGTAACGTGTAAGGTAACGTGTAAGGTAACGTGTAAGGTAACGTGTAAGGTAACGTGTAAGTAAATAAAACAGTGCAAAAACGAGTAGGGCGGTGAAAGTGAGGGAAATTAACAGGGGATTAAACATAACAATACACCAGTAACCCCAGCGAGATTTTTTTTATTTTATTTTTTATAAATATACTTTAGATATAGTTGTGTATTAATATTATATTTATAATATAGCCTAAACATAATAAGTATTCATGTTTTTGGTTTTATAACCACATATACAGTATATGTATACACCTAGTAATCAAACTAAGTTTAGTTCCACCAATGCTAATTAGAACAGCCAGGGAGTGGAATTGGGGTTCCGGAATAGTTGGCCATCGATATATAACTTATCAACGGCTATCGTAGTCCGCTTACCCTCCTGCCTATTTTGTTTCATTATAGGAAACAGTACCTTTCGCCGCTCATTGATCTCTCTCGGGAATTGATCATTCATTCCAAATGAGGTCCCTTTAAGCTCCCGTCCTTTACTTTTAACAAATAATTTCTGTTTAAAATGCTCAAACTTTGCAATAATAGGACGGGGTTTGTTGCCTCTACGGGCTCCAAGCCGATGTACCCGGTCAAAAGAGATGTTATTTACCGTCTCCTGAGGAATTTTTAATGAATTCGTCATAATTTTTTTTATCTCAACCTCTGGGTTATCAGAGGTATTCTCAGATATACCTGAGAATATTAAATTCTCCCGCATACTACGGGATTGTACATCTAAAACTGTTTCTTTTAGCGTTTTATTTTCTTTTTTCATAGTTTCCAGCTCGGCTGAAACAGTCGTGAGTGTAGAATGTAACTCGGCATTTTCCTGTTTAAGGACACTTACCTGCTGACTGATAAATTCCATACTTACTTTTAATTCTTTGACGTCCTCGAGGATGAGGCCGAGGACGTCAAGTTTTTTATTTATGGACTCCAGCACACTGACCGAAACGTCCGTAGTGGTGGTGGTTAGGTCGTCCGTGTCCGTCGCTGAATCGTTTTTCCTCTTCTTCGAAGAGGGTTTCTTTGATGGTTTCTCGACGGCAGGATCCTCCATCGCGCAGCTGTAAAAATATCCGTCGATGAAACGTTCAAGGTCCTCCACGTTGGGTGGTATTTCAGATCTGCCGGATGAAAAAGAGAGAAGAGAAAATGCAAGATATATGATGGTTAAATTTGGATTAGTTTAGTATAATAGAGCTAGTTCTATCTTAGCAGCAGGACGCCGCCATGTTAGGGTTTCTGGTCTCGCTGTAGGTCTCGCGATAGTCACAGCATCTCGTGAGCGACTTCCTCTCTCTGAGCGACTCTTCTTTGACATGTATTGTTGACATGTATTTTGAAGTATATGGCATAGTAATCAGAGACTCCTCATGTTCTGCCCTTGTACAAAAATACAATACAGTACAAAAAAAAAACGTACACTCCTCTATATATTTGCGCTTTGCTCGAGCTTCCCGAGCTCTTGTGATTCCCATAGTAGGCCTGACAGGTTTATAACAGCTAGCTAGCAGCAACTTCCAGTTGCATACACTATTTACTGGTGCAGACTACCACTATGCTCAAATTATTACGACAAATTTTGGCAGCAGAAATAGTGGCAAACCATTGGCATTATTGGTTGCATTTTTGAAGTCCTCACCATCGCATTACAGTACTCTGTTAAAACTGAATGTTGGTTGTTGTCATCTCACAGGGCGGCCATTTTGCCACTCGCTGACAACTGAAAATGACAAATAACCAGAGGTGGCAAATTCAGGTCCAGAAAGTAAAAACCCTGCCACTGCCACAGTTTGGCTTTAGCCCCTGGTGCTAGCTAGCACAAGGCGGTTTTGCGAGACTTCCCGTCACTTTCATGAATGAACTCGGCTGCTGTGTGGTGTGTTGATTGTGAAGTGCGGCTACACACCACACACGGTACATTCAAAACTGTTCTTCTCGTGATTTTTTCTCTTCACGTGTGGAGTTTCTCAGAGTTTGGAAGTCAGCCGACAGTTTTCAAATCTTGCCGTGTGAACCAGGCTTAAGGCGCGACGTGACCTATGTAATTTAAAGGGATTTACCATACCTATATTATATAAATATATAATTATGCAAACAAAAAAATACATTGAAGTGATTTCTTTTTCATATTATTGAAGTTAATAGCGGGTTTTTAAAATGAATGAATTATTTAGTTAACCGCTAGGTGGCGCAAATAACGAACACTGCCCCTTGATTTTTGGTTAAGAGGTCACAGCAGAAGGTCCGTGTAACAATATTATACATATCAGAGCAAGAAATCTTTAGGCTTTGTGACAAATTTCAGTGCCATGGACAGCTTTCCATTTTAACTGAGAGTACTGGCATTGAATGAGTTTTAATGATTTACAGCTCAAGATGGAAAATTCCTTTCAAAATAAAAATCAATCAAATGTTTCAATGCCAAAACAAGGCCGCAATTGAATTTTAGTAATACAATACCAGTCCTTAAAAATCACAGAAATACTCTGCATTGGTTATTGATCACCAGCGATGCATTGCAGCCGTTTTGGACAAAACAATCAGCTGTCAACATTTTCATTATTTAATAGTAAGCCAAAGTATAGGACCAAATTCTTTTAAAAATACATCTAGAGAGGACTGTCAGAAATGGTGTCCAAATGCTGTTTGGCCGAGAGTAATTGCAGGCGAACATCACTGAGACGGGCCAAAGACATATTACATTATAAAGACATTATAAATGGAGCTGGACGCGGTGACCCTCTAGAATGGAAAATTAACTTGTACTTGCCAGATTGTTTGAGGAGAGCGCGGACTAAAACTCATATCTGCACTCACCAAAGTGTGTTTGCATAGTTTTCATTTCACGCCAGCCTTGCAAAGAAAGGAACATGCGCTGCGACTTACATCAGCCATTCTGCGTCAGTGGCTCTCTTGTCTGAGCCTGCGGTAAATCATTCATGAGATTTTTTTTTGGTGGGGGGGGGGCAAATTCCCCTGTCACTTGTCGTCGTACATCAGTCTCATTTCCCAGCGAGTAAGTCTTCTCTTTTTAACAGTGTCTGATTTCATACGAGACAAACCTCAGATTACTATATCACACTGGTGTGGAGTATTTTGAGCATAAAAAAAAAACTTGTCCTAGAATCACAGTGAGAGTGGTTTCTTAATTGCACAGAAAAACGCCACAAACTTGCACATGATTTCCACTGCAAGCAAGGGCAGCATTGATTGAATGTAAATGATATTATCCTCTGTATTTAGGGCATATTAGGATTGTTTTAATTGCCAGACAAATTCATGTGATCTCTTTATTACCGTTTTGATATTAGCTGGCGAGATGCCCGGGATTCATCTGCAAGCTAAATTTTGTGAGTCACAAATAGCAGCCATAAATACTTTGCATAGGTACAAGTGCACTGCAGCGTGAAATGGCAACTGTGTGAATGCTGAGAGATGCTGTCTCTGAACTGGATACAAAAGATGGAATACATTTAGACAAGAACCCTTATTAGATTTAATGGGGAAAGAAATGTGTTTGCTAGCTTTATAGCACAAGAGAGCCATTTGGTAACTTTGTAGGGCAAGGTACTGAATTTGGTCAAGGATTCAGTAAGAGCACGTGTGTCAAACTCAAGGCCTGGGTGCCAGATCTGGCCCGCCACATGATTTTGAGTGGCCCACGAAAGGAATTAGAATCTGAATAAATAATTTGATGATGTTGCAAGCATTTTTTTGTTAGCAAACCCCTTTTTACAGTGACAATTATCCTTAACTTCTGATTTGAAAATGAGTTATCCATCAATTTGTTGTGTACATACAATAATATGATGAGGCAATTAAACACATGCAGCTTCACAGTCCTAACAGCCCTCTAAGGGAAAGAGTACAAATGAGTGTGACACTGGTTCATTGGGTAAGGAAACATTTGGTGACTTCATTGAGAATGGAACCAAACAAATTTGGTGAGTCAATAGGGTTAAAAACCATATTGGGTAACTCTACAGTATAAAGAACCTTTTTTTTTTTGGAGGAAGGTGGGGGGTTGGGTGGGGGGGGGGGGGGTGGGTTATCGGTAAGGAACCGCATTTGAAAATTTTATATAATAGGGTCGGAAGCTTTATTTTGGTAATTTTGTCAGGCAAAGGACCACATAGTACATTTTGTAGAGTACATTTTACTCTAAAAAAGAGTCTATTTGGTCCCACTCTCAACAGAGTAAAATTTACACTTGGAAGAGAGTCAAATATTCAGAGTAAATTTTATTCAAATATTTTTAGTGTGTACAAGATAATTTGCCTATCTATGAAAAAAATCTAGTAAAGATTTTTCACTCAGAAATTCTAAATACATTTTGCAAGGAGAGATTTTGACTAAATGTTGCTAGTTATTTAAAAAAATAATAATAATTAAAGTCACTCAAGGGCTTAGGAACAAACCCACAACTTCAGGTTGGGAGACAGCCAATCTACTTCCTGAGCAATGCCGCCCCTACTGTGTGTTAGTATATCGCTCATGTCAGCTGGAATCTTTGTACCTTCAAGAGCAATAATAATAACAATTTTTGCTCTCCTTTTGGATATTAGCAAACCGTAGAAGTGGCATATCTCAGATGGTAGAGTGGCCGTTTCCCAAGCTAAAGTTTGTTCGTGAGTTTGTTCCTCAACCCTAATTTATACACATATATATATATATATATATATATATATATATATATATATATATATATATATATATATATATATATATATATATATATATATATATATATATATATATAAACTAGTAAACCAGTAAAATGTACTAAAAATTCCTTCTAAAATTCACTTCGAATTTCTGAGTGAAAAATGTTTTACTAGGTTTTTTGTCATGGGATAGGCCAATTCTCTCGTTCACAGTAAAAATACTTTGAGTTAAATTTACTCTGAGTAATTAAAATGTGTAAATTTGACTCTGTTCAGAGTGGGACCAAATAAACTTTTTAGAATAAAATGTACTCTTCTACTATACAAAATGTATTGTGCATATTTAGTAACTTTATAGACGAAACAAATAGTGACTTTAGAGGACACTGAAACTTTTTTTTTGTAAACATGGGTAAGGAACCACATTTAGCAATTTTATATAGTAAGGAAGGGAGCTCTATTTTTTGGTTACTTTGTCAGTCTAGGATTCATATTTGGCAACGTTAAAGGGCCATGAACCAAAAATTGTAACATGAGCAAGGAATTGTAATTAGTAATCTTATAGGGACCGTATTTGGTGACTTTTACTTTTGGTCTAATTATACACGTCGCTACCACTTACATTTATTTGAAAAATCTTAATTTTAATGTGATGCTTATAATGTAGTTAATCCCCCTTTTCTCTTGCTTAATTTCCTTCTCTTTACTGAATGTACCTTGAATATTTTCATTTTTTGACCCCGCCTTGTCTCCTCCTGCCGTCTCCAGTATTACTGCTGTAAGAAGGAGGAATCCGAGTCGGAGGAGGAGGAGCCGGACTTCGCCGTCACATCACGCCTGCCGCCGGTCCACTCCAACCACAACATTGTGGCGGCCACGGCCGCCGCCTCCTCCATTCCCAATGGCCCCGCCCTCTTCCCCACTCCGCCGCTGGCCCGCAAACTGACGCGCTCGCAGACCTTCTGTCCGTCGTGCACCCACTACGAGCTGCCATTCTACCTGCAGCCGCCCGCTGCCCCGCCGGTCCACCACCAAGCCGACGGCCTGAGGAACGGCGGCGAGCGGGTCAGCTACCGCAGCATGCCGCCGCCGCCCCCACAGCAGCCAGACATGGAACTGCCCGTGCCCGTCAACATTTCCAACTACCGTAAGCCGCACTTGGCCCGCTCGATCACCATGAGGGACATGTTTACTCGCAGCTGTAGCATCAGCACTGATGTTTAGCCGGGCCTCCAGGCTGTACTTGAAGATGGCTGCGTTCATTGTCTTCATTGTGATCCCTATAGTCCAACTTGGTATCATCTGATGTGGTCTGCTTTGGACACTCAAGTGGCTCTCAGGACTGACTTTGCTACGTTCGGGTCGAGGAACGAACTCACACCCGGAACACGACACTGACTTTGCAACTTTAGCTGTTGAAGTATTCCGTTTGTTATATAACTTCTTGGCTTGATAACACTTTTGTAAAAGATTACAAAATGTAATTTATATAGTCAGGCCCCTCTTCTCCGGGATGACATCACGGTCAGGGATTTTCTCTCTGCCATAGCTGCTACAAAACGAAAGCAAAATATGATTAGGATCTTGTGTTTCCCTGCCATGGAAGTATCTGTCTGCTCCTCCATGCACAGATTATGGAGATTATGGAACCTAATTCAGCGCCTGTAGGACGGGGGTGCCTTGTTTTTTGCAGATAGATTTAACTTTGGCTGTGATGTCGAAATGACATAAAGGGCTCGCAGAAGATAGAAATCCTCTATTTATTTTCCCCAGAATATTTTCAGTGTGCTTCGTAGATAGATGTCCACAGCAGTAGTGTGAATCTGTCAGTTATATGCTCACATGATTGTGAATATATAACTATCTTGTTAATCCTTCAACACGTTCTCGCAAGAATTTAGTAGGAAATGGTACAAAAACCTGCACGAAAAAAAAATCATTCATTCAAAGGTGTATTGCTAAATGTATTTTGACATAAAAATGATCATTTTGCCACAGTTTCGCAGTTGCTATAGTAAGCTAATAAAATGTCTACATTTTGTAGCTCTTTCGTAGGACATGGAACCAGATTTGGGGACTACATAGGGCAAGGAACTATATTTGGTGACTGCATAGAGTAAGAAAACATTATTTGGTAAAGTGTCAGGGTTTGGAAACATATTTGGTAATTATATAGGAAAAGGGTCTATTTGGTGACATTCTGACCAGGAACCTTATTTTAAGACTAAATAAGACAAGGAACCATATTTGGTAACTTTGTGAAAGTATGAAACCATATTTGGTAACCTCACACAGAAATTATCTTTATTGGCGGCATTAAAGTGTAAAGAACCATACTTGATCCGTTTGTAGGGCAAATAACCTTATTTGACAGCTTTTTAGAGTAAGAAACCATATTTGGTAACGTTATAGAAAAAAAGGAGTCATCTGTGACTTTTTGGAAACTATGTTTGGTAATTCAAAAGGCAATGAACCCTATTTGGTGAGTCTGGAGGGTATGGAACCGTATTTGGTAACTTCAACAGATGAAGGAACCATATTTGCTACCCTTCTTGGAAAATGAACCATATTTAGTAACTCCATAGGGCAAAGAACCATATATGGATGCACAAAATCATATTCACAAACTTTATTGTGCAAGGAACCACATTTGGTTACATTACAGTGCACGGAATCCCATTTACTAACTTTATAGGGAGTAGAACTAAGTGCAATAACCCATATTTGCTAACAAGAGGCAAACAAACCTTGTTTACTAACTTTATAGGCAATGACTCCATCATGAAAATAGGCAGTATATTGCACACACCTTTAAAACAAATGTCAGCAAAGTACAGAGTAGTATTTATTTATTCAACCTAAAAAGTAATCAAGAAGAAAAAAAAGGACAGCTCATGAACAAAAAGCATTTATATTACATTTTTACTGATCATGTTTAATTAGTTAGAAAATGTTACTGAAGGCAAAAGGCTTTCCTTTTGTATGAAATCCTACTAAATTCTCATGGGAACGTAGCCATGTATTTATTTATTTATTTATTTTTTATATCACCCATGTGCTAATCTGCAGCAATAATGCTGAATATGTATTATTTAAAGGATGGCAGCATGAACTGGTTTCTGTCATAACACAATTATGGATTATTATGGACTCCATTCACCTTTTCTTTTTGCTGAAGCTTCGTAGGACTCTTCCAGCCTTTCTTCTTTCTGTTGTCTTTGATTTGTTGATCCACGCTGAAGATTAATCGAGCTTTGAAGGCACTTCTCTAAATATTTAACAGACCATTTTCTCTCCGCTCCTAAAACGAGTCAGACCAAGGGGTGTTCCTACTCCAATGATCATCCTTGCTGGAGGGCTGCCGCTCGGACTGAGAAGCAGCGGCTTTTGAATTTTGCTGGTCTTAATGAATGGAATTAATTACGGCTTGATTACAGGAGGAAGTGAAAGCAAACATGACTACACTGGACACCCTTCCCTCATTTATTTTTCCAAAGGATCAAAACATGGAGTGATTGATGTGCTTTCCTGCAAACACACACACAATGCTATGCTTTCCTTGTTGATGAAGCGACGAGACGGTTGCACAGGGAACCTGGTGCCATAACGAAGGAGACAAACTCTATTCTTGTTAGTATTATCCCCATTATTACAGATATGTATTAAAATGCAGTGTTGCTTTGACGTCAGAAGTATTTAAATGACTCTTCATGAACCAGCTGTTTTGTTTTCCAAAAGTACAAGACGCGTTTATGTCCTTGTTTTTAATGGATAACTGGCAAACAGACACTATGTTGATAATAAAATGGTGTTAAAACATATTTGATGTCTTTGCACCCATGATAATTATTACAAAAGTTTTGATTCACTTCACTTTTTCTTTTTTTTTCTTTTTCTTTTTTATCATTCTAAGATTTCTATTTTTCGTAGACTAGCGCCCATGCTGTGTAAAAACAAGAATAATCCCCAATTGTTAAATCAAATTTGGTTGGGCCATGAACACAATTTTTGACAATTTATATAACATTAAATAGAGAGTAAGTGTGAATATAACGGTGTCAGAAAGAGAACATTAGAAAGGTTTTTCATGTCTGAACGTAGCCTGTTGCAAAAATGTCATCACAAAGCGACTATTCATGTCTGTGCCAGAGAGGCTCCTCGCACGCCTCCATCTGTCAGTCTTCTGTGCTATCGCTCATTCATTAGCTCTGACTCACTCGTCTAATAATTTCCTCTCCCGGATCGTTATTCTTTATAGACTGTATATCTATCGTCCGCTCTCCCCTGTGACGCCAGTCACTTCATTGTTGTAATAACTCCCTTTTGTACACTCTAAAAAGAGAATTGTTGAACCAACTCAAGTTTAAAAAGAGAATTATTGACCAACTTAAAAAAAAATCTTCAATCGGTAACACATTGAATTATCCAAAGGGAATATATATATATATATATATATATATATATATATATATATATATATATATATATATATATATATATATATATATATATATATATATATATATATATATATATATATATATATATATATATATATATATATTATTTTATTTTTTTTTTTTTTTTTTTTTTGCTGAACTCAATATTGTTCATTTGGTAATTTTACCGATTTGACATGTCATCATCTTTGCTCTCTTTTTTATTTATTTTTATTTTGTATGTGCGTGAGTATGTGCATGTGCGTGAGAAAGTGTGTGTGCATGTGTGCGTGCGTGTGAGTGTGTACTCATTAGTTCACCTAAAACCTATTAACAATCCCATACCGTTCACCTAAACCGAATACTTCAGAATCCAGCTAGAGTCGTGAGGTTGTCAGGAGACCCGAAGAAGGATCAAAGAAAAGAAAGGAAAGTAAAATCCAGCACCGACCAGACATTACCTACTACCCACCGGGTTACCAACCAGAGTCTTTCACCAACCCCAGAAACATCTCAATTTCAACAAATTAGGGAGACCTCAAAGGACCAAAGGAGAGACTGAGGAAAGGAAGGTAGGATAGATGAAGCAGAGTGAGATCCACAGACATCAGCCTCCACCGATTCAACGACCTGAGGAAGAAGCAGATTGTGTTTGAATTTTGATAGATGCTGGTGTGTGTGGTGGATCTGGCATGCATGAAAATCTCCACCAAAGAGGGGAGCTGTCGACCCCGACCGGCCAGGACAGAGCAAGCACAAAATGACTGATTTTGCAGGGCCTACAGAATATTGTATTCTATTGTTAGGAAAAATAAAAAAAGATTAGAGTCTCTTCTTTCATTAGGAAAAAAAAGTGTATTTCTACAAGTTTCTGTTTTGCAGCAATTAGCATTAGAATATAGCTAAGTTTCATCATTATTCACAAATCTGTTAAAAAAAAAACAGTGGGGGAAGAGCTTTTTTCAACATGACAATGGTTGATCTCTTATACTGTGCTGCCACCTGCTGACCGTTTTTGTAATAACTGCCATTGCTTCAAGCATTCCCTTCAGTTCAGAGGTTGCATCAAAGCCTTCTGTATGCTCTAGCATTTATTTATTTTTTAAAACATTAAAAAAAAACTTATAAACACGTCTTACGGCATGGTAATTAAAATTGAACGTATTTATAGGTTTTTGGGAGCAAATGCCCCACAACCCTTGTGAGTACTAAGCGCTAGACAAAATGGATGGATGGATGGAAGCAAAAGAGTTAAGTTGGTTTAACAATTCTCTTTTTAGAGTGTGCAGGTTGTGGCCATTTCCTCACCTCGCTGTCAGGTTGCTTCATTATCACTCCCTCCCGTGCATCTTGGGTAAAGTTAGCGATCTTCACAAACGGGCATCTTCACCTCAGGGCTGACTGGAGCTGTGTGCAAACTGCAAACGCGCTTCTATCACTTGACTGATGATTTGATCAGAGCTTTGACAGTCTGCACTGGGCTCCCATGGTAACATTTAACTGTCTGCCGTGTCTGCCGTTTGACTTGAAACACAAAACACTCGCCGGATCACTGGTTCCGTTGTTTAAATATCTCACACGGAACAAACAGCTTGTAGCAGACAGCTGTGAAATAAAAACAAAATGCAGTTTGTTTCCTTTGTGAGTACATATGAGGAGCAGATGTGGTCTCGTTATCCAAAAACAGTGGCCAGGAAGCAGAAGAGAACCGTAATCAAACATTAGTATGCAAAAACAGCTGCAGCATGGTGGTAGATCATAACAGTTAGAAATTGTACTTCTTTTTTTTCCTTTTTTTTTTTATATATATATATCGACTGTAAAGTTAATACAGATTTATGTTGGTGACACTTTGACACATTTGTGGATCATGATTCTCTCCACTGTGAGGCAGACATGTTAACCACTAACTCGCCTTACTGACCAATTTGTAATCTAATTGAAATAAATTTACTTCTAATCGAATATCATTTGATCTCTGCACCACATTTCCGCAGTTTATCCCTGCTGACATTGGGCGAGAGGCAGAGTACACTGTGGACTGACCACGGAGTAGCGGTTAGCCTGTGGCTTGTGGAGAGTTTCCTCTGGTGTCCTCATGTTCCGAGAACATGCATGATAGGTTCCTTAAAGATTTTAAATTGCACATAGGTGTTAATATGTGTGTAGTGCACTGCAGTTCACGGGCAACCAGTCCAGCTCCAGCCTACTCCTCCTACCCCTACTCGCACCATTTTTACAAGCAATAACATTCAATGTGAGCTTCTCTTTTCCGCTGACAGCTGTCTCAGCTAGTTGCCTAACCAAAGCCTGCAAACCCCTTTTGAAAACGCTGTTTTGCCCTCGTTTTGCTGAATTAAGGAAGCGCATTATGACAGTTTGTACCGTATGTGTACAGCCATAATCTTAGTACACATTGCTGCTCGTGGGCTCACTCGCATACTTTGTGTTTGTGCTGTACTCGTGTAAATAAGCATTAACCATTAAGATGCAAATTCATCAGCAGTGTAAGCAGAAAGTGAAGTGTTGTGTATTTATGTTTGTGTATATCAGCGTGAGGCCATTCTTTGTTCCCTTCACCATATCATCAGCAGTGGAATTTGGATGCAGCTCAGCAGACTGGCTGGGATACCCATGAATTATTATGAAGATGATAGATACGAAGCTTTCCGACAAACGCTGCTAACCAACGCTGCCTTCACGATCACTGTCTTTTTTCAAATGGGGATTTTGTTCAATTACAAAAAGCTATACACTTTGTTGTCACGCTTGATGGAATTGCAGATGCAACTTAATGGGACAGTATGTAATATAGTGTGCCATCTAGTGGTGAATTGATAATTCATTCATTTAAAAAAATCCACTATTAATTTCAATAATATGCAAAAAATAGATGTTCTACCACATCAATGTACATCAGAGGTGGCAAATCCAGGTTAAGAAAGTAAAAACCCTGGCACAGTTTGGCTTTAGCCCCTGATGCTAGCTAGCTAGCTCACCAGTAGGTAAAAGAGCACCAACGGAGCTAGCTAGATAGCTAGCACCTTGGGCTAAAGCCAAACTGTGGCAGGGTTTCTACTTTCTGGACCTGGATTTGCCACCTCTGATGTATGTGTTTTTAATATAGTCGTAGTAATCTAGTAACTGCTAATTATATAGGTCATGCCGCACCTTACAGAAGGCTGACATTTCACCACCGTCCTTCTGCTACAGATAATCAAAGGTGAAAAACTTTGCAAACGTAGTGAGCCTCTGGTGGTAGTGCAGCTCATGTCGGACCCAACTAGTCGTCCGCCGCTTACAATACACAGCTGGGGCCTCCAGGTGTTCGTCGCTGAATGTCGTTATTCAGGCCCCCGCTGCTTGTCTCCTTCTGCTTTGCTTTCGTTAGCTTTTGCTAGCCTCTCCCGCAGGCTAGCTGCTCCAACTAGTTATTGCTGACCGCTCTTGTTAGCCGCTCCAGCAAGCTCTTGCTAGCCACGCTTGTTCGCCGCTCGGCGCTCACTCCAAGTAATAATTATAGTAATTGGTGGTAGGCTTGCCGAGTAGGCTTTCTCTGAGGGACCGTCGTGTGTGCTTGAAAATTGTTGCATTCTATTAATTAACCACTTGGTGGCACTAAATCCTACACATGTAACTTTAAAATGTTTGATTTTCCTTTTTTTGCTTGCTTGCCCCCCGCCCCCAACCTTTTACATTTTAATTAAATTATGAATTCAATCAATTCAGATACCCCACCCCCCAAAAAAATTTGAGATAGATATAGAGATAAATATTAAATAAAATGACTGGTGTTTGAATGTAATCTGATTTCCTTCCACCATAACTCTCTAATGACATCCATTACAAAAGATGGAAATACATTTTTCAGTTTTTCTCCCTTTAAAAGCAAATAGAAGTGCACGCTATCATATGCATCTTTTCATTAGTTGCTTTGGGGAAAACATCTCTAAACATTTGACACAGGTCTTCTGTAGTGGATCTAATTAGGTTTTGAAATTGAACCTAATGTTTTGTCCAATGAGTGTACACTTGGGCAGGCACGTGCGGGGGTGTATGGGTGTGCTGGGGCACATGCCCTTTTGGCACTGATGTATAAAGTGCCCCTTTGTCCATTTATTTATGTATCTATTTTATATATTTTTATTTTTTTATTTTATTTTTTTTACGGTTTGTGAAAGTAGTTTTGTTACCTTTCAAAACTGAAATTCAGCAACATAATTTACATAAAATCAATTATTATTACGTTATCCTTGGATGACGTGATACGAGACGCGCCCCATTCTGCCAGGTCGCTCGCCACTACACCTGCGGTCGGTAAGTTGTTCGCTCCGTTTGTATTTACGTAGTCTCACTCACAGTAAACAAAAGCCAAGGTCATAGAATGCAGAAAACTCAAGCAAACCCAATGCCTTTATTTGATATATCTTGTAGCCATGATCACAGAGCATGCTGCTTTAAGAGCTCGTTTTGGGGGGTTTGCGGTGTGGTCAGAGTAAGGTCCTAATAAGAAACAGGTAGAAGTGTGTTCATAAATTAGGGGGACAATGAAGAACCCCCCCACCCCAAAAAAAAAAAAAACAATCACAGTGTTTTATCAAAAACAAACAATGTAGCTTGCTGAGATGTGGCAGTTACAGTAATACAGAAATGTTAACATCTACACCTCCAGGAAAATAACAAAAGGCATTTTTGCTCTTACCTGAATCAAGATTAATGTAAAGTAAGACATTTTTTATGCTACTTGCACTACAGGAAAATCCTAATTGTGTTATTTAACCCTGTAGAACCCACGGGGTCAAATTTGGCCCCTATAAATTCTGCTACTCAAATAACAAAGACCTTCTTTCTTTTTTTTTTTACAAATTTAACTTCAAAAGTCCAGAGTGCCACTTCTGACCCCTGCATGGGGTCATCTAGTGGATGAATATTGCACTTACATGAGCCAGAGTGGTGGTGACAAGATGGCTGGCAACTTGCAAATTTTGTTGAGCTGGAAATCAATCCAAACAAAACCATCTTCTCAGCAAATCATCATATGGTAAAATTGTGGGTTTTTTTGTTAATCTATTTCATATCATGTTGCAGAATGCCTAGGAGTATGTTTTATATATATATTTTGATAAATTAGCAACTCTGAGCTAGTTTTAAAAAAAAGGTTAAAATTGAAAAAACATATATTTTGGTGTTCAGTGAACTTATAGCAGTCATTTAATGTATAATTCATAATTTTCCAAAGAAGAAAAGGGTTCTTGGGTTCTCCAGGGTTAAAATATAAATTTCATGTACATTTTACATAATCGTTTTTATTCATGTAAATGTGTTGTTCATAAATGATTCTTCATACACAAATGTCAAAATGTTTTTATGGGCTATTGGCATTGCATACAAACAACAGTTTCATTATGTGTGATTTATTGTTTAGCCATTATTTCAATTAAGAATTTTACAATTGATACACCCCCCCTCCCCCCCCCCCCCACACACACATAAACACATCTACATAGACACCCTCTAATAATTTACTGAGTTATTAATCTACTTTAAGCACACACACCCAACCCTCCACACACGGCGGCTCGTGGTGACATGATTTCGAACCCCCAAGTTGTAGTAGATAGTAGGGGTGTGAATTGCGTAGTGCCTGGCGATTCAATGCCGATTAATCCCAATTTGAATCTATAAATTGATTATTTCTATTTTTTTCTTTTACTCAAATTTAGAAATACTAATCTCTTAACAACTTGTACATGTACAATGTAAGATTTGTATGAAAAATTATTAATTTATCTGAAACTTCAGGCTTATAAACCACTGTATTTAACAGGTTGCAGTCTGTTTCATGTTTGAACAATAAAATATCAAGTCTTAATGTTCCATTAATATAACATTCTTCCATGCTTAAAGTGTGAAGCCTAACCCAAAGTAAGACATTTTCTAGAATATTTCTATTAAAAAGTGATGTTTAAAAATCGATTCGGCCGCATATCGAATCGATTCGAGAATTGCGCACTGTAATATTGCAATATATTGCCGAATTGATTTTTTTTTAACACCCCTAGTGGATAGTGAAGGCACGTTATCATGTGCCCCCTTTTTTTTTTTTTTTGCTTTGAGCACCTGCCCCTCTAAAGGTCACTGCATGTCCCTGTACTTGGGCAACAGCTGCTGCATACATATTTGTTGGGAATGTTGTGGAGCAAAACTCACATTTAATCTCAGTGCTGCGCTATCAACTGGCGGATGAAATCTCAGTCGTCCATCTCTCACACACAACGCCATGCATGAACCATTAGCAACTGGTGTGTGTGATCTTTCTAAAAGGAGAAAAAGGCCATGTCTCCTGTCTGAATTTTTTATCCCCACCCTCTCTGTCTTTGTACAAACTGATAAATAAGCAATGAATCCTGAGGACATAAAACTGAATGGACTTGATTTTATGTCCTCCATTGCCAGAAGCGGCACATTTTCTCCCTCTTTCTTTCTTGCTCTGTGAAGCCATTCCTCTTTATGTGTTTTAAAAGCTAAATCTTTCACCATGTTCCTCTTCCTCCACTTACTCGGTGAACCGTGGTGATTGTGAACATCTCCAGCCTTCCAATGTGTGTTGGAAAAGTCTTAGCTCCTGCGTGCGCGTGTGTCTTGCACACGGCACTTGACCTTTTGCTTTGTTAATCCACCAGTCCAGTGATTTAGAGCACCGGGGGCGGTGAATCAGTCTCAGAGGCAGCCTTGGAGCATGAGATCTCTAGAGAGGCCTCGGTATAGATTAACACATGAATATATGTCAAAGTGTCACTCTCCGATTATACAACATGCTTCTTCTTGGAGACAGGACTGAAGAGGGCACAGGGAGAAGGCCTGAAGCGGCAGGATGAATTTAATTGATCATTTGTTGCCATCTGGTGGTTGCATTCAAAATAACCCTTTAAATCACAACTGTATGTTAGTGGCCAGTCATTTAATGTTTGTGTTAATTTTCTAAACAAGTCTGCTTGCGTCTTTTATATATTCAATTAAGCAATATCGTATTTCATTTCATTAAAGTTTCGCTTTTGTCGGTCGCCGTAGTTTCCAGTCACCAAAGCCCCGCCTTTTAAAATTTAACAACCAATTGCATTTTAGTATGACCACAACCCGCCAGGCGCGGACTTCCTGTTTCTGTCTGCAGTTCGGTGGCCGCTGCTACTACAAACACAGACTTCCGTAATTTCAGTGCAAATATGAATTCTGAGGAAGCGTCTGAAGATATCGGGGAACAAAATACGTCAGCTAGCCCAATTTCGACACCAGAAGGGAATGACCTAAAAAGAACACCGTTGAAAAGGTCCATTTTATTGACGTGCTTAATGTACTGCCCGGTAAAAGTTGGACCGTCGTTGTCATCAACCATATAACATTTCAAAGTGCCTTTTTTTTTTTTCAAACGCAGTGGGTTTTTTGTTTTGTTTTGCCGTGACTGGCAACTCGCGTTATATTGCCGTGAATCACTTGAGAACTGCAACCACAAAGTCTGCGCTCGCCTCGGAGGTGCGAGGTCACGAGTTCAAATACCGCGCTTTACATGTTTATTTTCTTACTATGTTTACAATTTCTTGCAGCCAATCGGGAGTTGTAAGCGAGCCGTTTTGTGTCACGTGTTAATTGAAAAATTAAACTGTTATTCTGAGAGTTAGGGTTTCAGTGACAAAACAAAATGAACACTTCGTGAAAAGAGACAGAAATGGAGTGAACCGAAAATGGATGGATGATTGCACTCATTATTCTATCAAGACAATTACTTGTCGATTATTTTTCATGGTATTTTGATCAGCAGCCATAAACATGCCCACTGTAAAAAAACAAAAACATTGTCCTTGTAAACATGCCCACTGTAAAAAAACAAAAACATTGTCCTTGTAGAACTCCTTTCTCAAAGTTGAAGAAAGTACACTCCAACTTCAAATCACCGGTAAGTACCCACCTCAAATCCAAACACATTCCTCAAATATGAATGATGTAAATTTTTTGCATCACAGGGTCAAGTAATCAAGCCTTCTAAAGTGAGTCCTGAAGAAGAGGTGGAGGAGCTGGAAACGAGGAGAATGCAGCTGGATGCCGAGATTGCACAGCTGGAGTTGGAGTGAGTACAGCTGCTTTTACTCCTTCAAAATGGAGTGAGCATGTAATGCAGGCGGCTTATTTCAGTATTTATTTCGGCGAGTGATAGAAAACAATACCATGAAATTAATTTTCCATCTTCATTCTGGATCAAATAAAGTTGTGTTTTCCCAGAGGGTACAAAGTGGAGGAGCTGGACTGTCACATTGATATGCTGCATGAGTACAACGACATCAAGGACATTGGACAGTCTCTCCTGGGCAGAATAGGTATGAAAAATGATCATATACACACCACAGATCAATACTTTGATTGATGGCTGTACCTGTAGGTATACAATTAAAAAAAATGATATTGTTTTTAGTACTGAAGTGTTTATCCGATTTTGTAAAGTGTCTGGAAATTATTGGATTACACACAAAAAAAAAAATCTATATGCAGTACAGTGCGCTAATTATTCAAATTTACGTAACAGAGTGATTCCACTATTTGATTCCAAACTGAGGGGCGAGTTGACCTCCGGCTACATTAAAAACAAACACTACTCTGGATTTGGGAACATTTGGGACTGCTGTTTAGACTGGAGTCATGATTAAACAGCCATCTTTTGTAAATGTCATTTTCAAAAAGGCTCATGTTAATAATAGTGACGCCGCAATCTGCATGAATAATGTGAACATAAATTAAAAAGAGTCTTCAGTATGGACAAAAGTTTTGGGACACAAGGCTATTCATTGCACTTACAAGAAGTGAAATGAGAAAATATGTGTAGAATGAAAGGCTATTCTTCCTCAATCTGCGCCAAAGGTGAGCAGTGTTGATATCTGGAATCTTATCAGTTTCTGCGAAAAAGACAGAAGCATCTACTTGCTGGGCCTTCTGTTACATCGCCCGTGCTGCATATTTGCCAAACTCGAGGGCAGTGCAGTGCTGATTATAAAGAACTGCGACATGGAAAAATGTGCAAAAAACACGGTTCTGCCATTTATTAAAATTGGTTTAGATTGCAGTTCTGCAGTTAGCCAGTAGAGGCCACCAAATTGTTGTTTTTATCCAGAGAATTCAAATACGGTATATAAACTCTTGAATATTACAAAGGTGCTTTTACTTCACCTAACACAGCACATCAAATAGCTCTTTTATAGTGTACAGTAAATGAAAAGATGTTTCAAATAGTGTAATATAAACTATTCACTGAATGTCTGTGTGTGTTTTTAAGGCATAGGCATAGATGAGTCATCTGAACTCAAAGTTTTAATCAGATGATTGTGTGGTGCAATGTTTAGAAATGACAAGCTTCAAACGACTGCTCGAAAATGCGGACGTTTGTCTAATTCAAGCCTTCCTAACTGTTAGGAAAGTTGGGATGAATCACAGCTGGGGGGAAGGGGGACTTTTTACCCACTTTTTCGCACACACTCGACAAGGTGACATCTCCACTTGAGTTCTATTTTCATTTTCACACATTTACACTTTTCTTTTTAAAGCTGGCTTCATCCACAAGTACACTGTAGTCACGTCAATAATAATTCCTTTGTAAATAGAGGTAGCATAATTTCCCCTCCAGCACAATGGCCGTCATTTACAACACTTTGGCACAATCACTATCTCTGTCCATCATTTACACACGAGTACAGTCTAAAGCAAACACACAGAAACTTCCTCTCTTCTGACCTCGCTCATTCATTTTAAACACACGCTTTCACAAAGAGCCCACGCTTGGACGCTTGGCTTTGGCGCGCTACACGCCGTCATTCTGTGGGCGGACATGGGTGGGCAGCGTTTAGCGAGAGAATGGTGATGTGAGGAGATGCTCTGCAGTACTCGCCGGAGACAACTGTCACTTTGTCTCTCGCCGTATTCATCTGTCAGCCACGGCATTGTACATCTCTAGAGGTGCCTTTTTTTTTTTTAAACCACAAACGCATGGATGTAGATAGGGATGTTTGATACCATTTTTTCTGACTCATACTAGTATGAGTACCAATACCATTAGTGCTTTTGATAAATGCCAAAAGGCACCCCCCCCCCCTTACATTTTCTATTTTTCTGATTTCTAGTTTTTGATTGTAATGTGGCCACAAAAGGGCCGTCACCAGTACCGGTACTTTGAAATAAGGCCTGGTATCGGCTTGATATGATACCTAGTATTGGTACTTGCCCATCCCTAGATGTAGATGATGAGACCGAACACAGGTTAAAAACCACCGTGGTAGTAAATTACTCATATCTACAACGGAATTGTCATTATCTCTAACTCTAGTTTGAGATAGCTACAATTTGATTCTGAGTAGTTATGATTCCAGATACCTGCAACTTCAGTTCGCCAATTAACTTATTCACTCCCAGGCATTTTCACTGAAGCAATGCCCTTCACTCCCGGCTGTTTTACTAGATTTTGACTGATTTTGCAAGGCCCACAGAATATTCTGTTCTATTACTATAAAAACATGGATCAGCAGCAATTAGCATTAGAATATTGCTAAGTTTCATCATTATTCACAAATGTATTTAGAATTGTGAGTAAATTAGCTTTTTTTCAACATGGCCCTGGTTGATCTCTTTTGATCTGCCACCACCTGCTGGCCGTTTGCGTAACAACTACCATTTTTTCAACCGTTTTTTGCAGTTAAGAGGCTGCATCAAAGCCTTCTGTAAGCGCTAGCTTAAAAAAAAAAAAACATAATGTATAAATACGTCTTTGGGAAACTTAAAACATTTACAATAAAACATATTTATACGTTTTTGGGAGCAAATGAGTTAAAAGTTGATTTGAGATATAACAAAATCGACGTGTACTGTTTGTATATTAGATATAAATCATATGCGCACATTAAGTAGAATGTAGTCAAAGTAATTATTTATAGTACAGTATAAAACAAAATTATGTAAGTAAAGCATCTTCATTTGCTTTCAACTATGAAAACAAAATGGCGCGTGGACAAGTTTTCAGTAGCCTTGCCTATAGTCATTTAAAGCCATCGGGTTGTCAAACACACCAGACGTCAGCCTGGTCAGTGTTTTGTAGTTTGTTTTAAGAAGAGGGAAGAGGTTGTGGGGGCGCTATGAGTCATAGGCTGGTTTAACTCCTGCTTTTCTGTGTCTTGCAGCTGCTCTACGCGGGACCACCACACGAGACCTCTACAGCCTCTTTGGTGTGGAACTGGAGGATTGACAGTAAAAATACCGTTTTGAAAAGTGGATCACACTGTTAGCTTTAATTTGTTTAGATAATGATCTCATGAGAACATTTTTTTATAATTTATTAAAATACATAATATTATTTAAAATGTGTTACATCATTGTATGGTATGGGTTTTACTCTGACCAGCCAATGGTTTCGATTGACAACATCTGACAATTCAGCCACTTTAGTTCTAGTTCATTCCCAGCATCGATAAAGCTGTGCAGACTGAACAGCCCCGTGGCAAAAAAAGTTTCTTCAGTAAATTCAATCACCAATTGAGCCCGGCCGGCTTGCCTGACATGTTGACTATAGACAGAGTTGGGTGTGTCCTTATCTGTCTTGAAACACAGTTTCTATGTTCTCTAGTGGAGCAGCACTGGCATTTTTGTGCAATGTTTTGTAATGCCAGAATTTCCAGAAACAAAAAATATTGTTTGGTCTACTTTCAAGGATAAAGCAGCTCTTAAGTTCTTATCTTGATCTGTAGAATCGCATATCAGATCCTAGCAGATAATCACATATTAAGCTTTAAAGTTTATCTCTTTAGACTTTGTTATTGTTGAAAACACCAACAGCAACTATTGATAAGGTGCTCCAAGAATATCTGCTGACAGTAATGGATATGCGTGCATTCTAGGCCACAGGAGGAGTGTATGCAAAGAAAATATAGCCTGTTTGTAAATAATTCTAAAATCAATCTGATTTATTTAGGTGTCAATTTTGACCTTTTTTTTTGTGTCATTGCTCTTTCTGCAGTTAACCGATTCACTTATGGAAGCAACTCGTGGTAGTTAGGATCTGACATACACAACACATGCAGTTTTGGAATTGCAAGATCAATTCCTTTGTTTTTGTTGTATAATGTAGTAACAACATTTGGGTTTCAGATCAAAAGAATGAATGAGATAAAATTTCAGAATTGTGGCTTTATTTCATGGTATTTACATCTAGATGTGTTAACTCATGACAGAGCAACTTTTCTCTCTGGGACCTAGTTTAAAAAATATTTGTATTTCGGCTCCCAAAATGCCACTTCATCCAAATGCTTAGCTTCCCTCACTCTTCTCATTCTCTTACTTTATATGCAGACATGAATCGGGAAGAGGGTAGCAAAGCAAAAATACAAATAATAGTTCCTATTCACAATGGTTTCAAACTTTTTCGCCGTGACACTAAATGTGCGTAACCAACAACAAAAGCCAGGCACTTTTTTGCCTGTCGGCCTAGCACTGCTGTCATTGTCAGCTGAGGAGGATGCAGTAGCTAAGTGGAGAGAGTGACAAGTGGCATTCATATTATGGTGTATCAAAGTTGTGTTTAATGATAAACTATATTATATGTTATAAATTGCAATACAAGTGTTTAAATGGTTCATTTGTTGGATAATAACCTTAAAGAAGCATTTAAGGACTACATGTGGCTCAGGAAAGAGAATTTTCTTAATTTCAGAATCCACACATGCGCATTGGAGAACGCAGCGATTCTAACGCATGCGCAGTTGACAGTCCTTCTTAAACCCCCTCAACAGTTCCGCATCAAGGCCTTTTTCCACTACCGGGTACACAAATGCTGTGTGTCTCTCTTGTCAACGAACAGCAGCAGGCGTCGGCGACAGGCAGGCAGGCCGCGCCGCATTTTCCTTCCCGTCAAACTCCCTCCCCTCCTAGCCGTGACGTCGACAAAAAATAGAAGGCGTCGATTGGTCGTGATCCCTGTCGATCATCGTTTATTCCCGCTGCGCTCGCGGCAAACTGCCGGTAGTGGGCAGGGCTTGTTGAGAAAACTATAAGGTCATTTGAATTACGCCAGCTCGAGGACTGCATCCGTTACAATGAAACTAGAAATCATAGCGCGAATCGGCAAAATGGACGGATCGTGCTCGCCGGGTCAAAGTGGATACGCTCATTGAGGCCAATCGGAGCGGAGGCGCTGCGGTATTAACAACGAGAAGAGGAAGGGCGATCCCCGGTGCGCGTATCCGTCTTGGTGCGTCTCTTAGCGCCGCTATCGAGCCGAGCCGAGCCGAGCGGCTGTGTGCGAGGCGGAGAGGAGGCGACCAGCAGGCTGGCCTGTAAGCCGATCAAGTCGCTTCGCGTCTGTGATTTCTACATTTGCACATTACATGCTGTGACCGGGCCAGGTGAGAGGCGTTTGTGTCTATGTGTGTATGGAAGTAACAAAAGGTTGACGTCACGCGATGATGACCGTGTGCTTGTCCTCTGTCAACCTTGTGGGCGATCAGTGCGCTAAACCCATTTGACTGAGAGCTCATTCGGACGCTTCGTAGCAAACGGCACACCCGCCGTGTGTTCTTTTCACACGATTAAAACGCACCGCAGCTCCACTAAGCATCAATTCATCCATCCACCTATCCGTACAGGCCCTGAGTAAAAGCGCACATGGTAACAGTGACATCCCACAACCGCAATATGATGCTACGCGCCTTTTAAATTTCAGGGTGCAACAGCAGCTGCTCTGTCGGAAACGCTTTGCTCTCGTGACTCACCTTTTAAACGCTTGAGAGATTTTCTGTGTAGTTTGTCTAAAGTAATATCATAAGAATGCATCTTTCCACGTCGTTAGAGCCCAGTTGCTCAATCCTCCCCAACTATTACATGACTGCATCATGAAATTGACAACTTAACGTCATCCTGAGGTGTCACTGGACACCATCCCAGCTGTCACTGCACACCTGTGACCTCAACCAAGGAAGCTCGGTTTTCATCTCCATGGTGGGGCGTCACAAGCTGTTTTGTCAAATACATTGCATGGTGCATCTGTCTGTTAAAAGGCCACTCTTCCTGTTGGTTCGAATCACTGTTTTAGAATGTGAGTGTATTTTGCTCAAACACGGCACAACAAAGAGTCTTATCTCTCATATCACCTTTCTTCTACTGGGGTGTTTGCTCTGAGATTCTTGTCACAGCCTTGACCCTTTCACGTGCGTTTGTCATTTCAGGATGCTGCGTTTAACTTGTTGCACGGCCCTGCTGTTCGTCTTGAGGCTGCTGATTGGCCTGCCCTGGTTCCAGGTCCTACCGGCCATCCTGATCTTCTACCTGGGTAGCGGAGGATGGCGCTTCCTGCGGATTTTCGTCAAAACTATTGGCAGAGACTTGCAGTAAGTTTTGAGATTTCTCGTGTGTTTTTTCAAGTGCGCATGAGAAATCGAATTCATGAATTTAATGGGTGCCTTTCGTGTCTGTTGTGAGTGTGAGATAAAAATATCGGGATGAATTTGCATCTTGCTAAAAATTGAGAGGTACTGACCTAATGTTAAATACACGCTTATCGTTTTTTGTTTTTTCTTCTTGAAGCACAAACATGCATTCACCTTCCCATCTTTGTTAAAACTGCTGTCCATCTGCATCTATTTTACTCTTCCTGGACATTTTGGGATCATTATTTGCATTTCTCAATTCCACTGGTGGGGAAAATTACAATAATGTGGTTTCATCTGATAGTGGGATGCTTTCACTTTTTGTGGGTAACAATTGCCATGCATTATGGGAAATTTAGTTAATGACCCATAGCAACACTTAGGATTTATTGAAGACATTTTTTTTTTTTGCCCATATGTGACATGTATCAGATTTTTTTTTTCTTCGTGCAATCTGAATAGTACAATTCCGATGTTTTTCATATCCGACCCAGGCCTCTTTCATTTGTGGTTATGAATCGGATATCACTACAACTGCAGTCTGGATGTGCGAAAAAACAATGGCGGACAAAGGAACAGAAAACAGTCGGTGGTGAAAAGAAGTTGCTTTAGAACTGATCAAATATATATTTAAATATAGTATAATATGAATATAATATGAATATGGACTGACCAGTCAGTACAAGCACAAAATCCTCTGTAATAACCATAAACTACTGCTACCAAACTATTACTTTATAAAAGGAAATGGGCATTATGCCCTGCAGGCCTGCACTGTGAACATTGTTTATCAAAATTAAGAGAATGGTTTTATTCCAATGAAGTATATTTAAAATAATTGTAAGTAACTGTCTCATTTTTTGCAGTTTGAACACCAACACTGCACTAAAATATAGAAAAATAAAAACAACTACTTAATGACTCAAAATAATGTTGGATGTACAAATTAAATTAAAAAAAATGCTCAAAAGTTTAAAAACAAATAGTTCTAAAAGATTACATACAAATAATTGTACTAAAAAGTTAAGTAAACTTAATACGGTACTGTATGTAACAGAGCTATTCGACTACTGCTTTGAGTTTTGCCTTTTATTTCATAATGGTAAAACCTAAGTGGTTTAGAAAATGGATGGATGGATTAATTTTAAACTTTCACTTGCCCGAAATGATAATAGTGTATACCAATAACATTGTAGCGACAAGATTGCACTCGCATATCCCTGTGTGGTGTCAAAACCGTTATCACACTCGTTCAATAGGGAATTAAATAGATTTTGCTGATTCATCAGTAATTACAGAATCCGGCACTCTGTCTTTTATCTGGATCTTTGCACCTTTGCTCCATATGTGAAATATCAAGTGCAATGTTTCCATTTTGCCCCTCGGACCCACCCTTTCCTTTTCCACCTGTGCTGTAACGTTTTATGACAGGTGTCGTTATCGTCAATATCCTAGGTAACAAATGACCTTTGGCACTCTTGTGGTTTGCGTAATCTCATCAACGTCATTATTTGGAAGCGGTTTGATTTGGTTGAACATTTTCACGATTTTGTGTTTTGATTTTTTAATTCCAGGCTGATTTGACCACTCAATTATAGTTGCATGGGTCTTGAGTTCCAGTTGTCAGGTGCGGGGATACAATCATGAGTCAATATGTTGTGACTTTCAGCTTGTCCCATCAGAGGCCGTCACGACGAGTTACTTGCAAGATTTGTTTGGCACCGTTTTGTACGCTGAGGCCAATTGAAGGATGTTCAGTGAGATGCATCGTGGTCATCTAAAACCCTGCATTTCCTTTTGAAACCGTTCAACAGCGCGGCATCAGTACTGCTGCGAGTCAAGATGAACGTCAAACGCCACCTCCGGGAGAAGAACACGATTCCCGCCATCTTCGCCGAGACGGTGCGTCGCCACGCAGACAAAACGGCTCTAATCTACGAAGGCACCGGCGAAACGTGGACCTTCCGGCAGTTAGACGAGTACTCCAACCGAGTGGGCAACCTGCTGCTCCAGCGTGGCTTTAAAGTAAGCCGCATCTATCATTGTAAACGTCCTCCTGTCCAATCGCCCTGCAGTTTGACACTCACTCTGCTTTATGTGTCTTCACCCTCAGGAGGGCGATGTGGTGGCCATTTTCATGGAGAACAGGTCCCAGTATGCGGGACTCTGGCTTGGCATGGCCAAGATTGGAGTGGAGGCCGCTCTCATCAACTTCAATTTGCGACTGGAGGCCTTGGTGCACTGCGTAACCATTTCCAATGCCAAAGCTGTGGTGTTTGGATCCGAGTTGACCGATGGTAAGGAGCAGTTGATGTCTATTGTATCAGGAAAGCTAGCAGACACCTACGTATGTATACGCTTTTTTAGGGGAGCATTTACAGTGTGCGCTGAGTGTTGACGTGCATTGCTGAGTGCTCTGACAGGAGACGTTAAGTAGAGCACAGAAAATGTACAGAGCTTTTATAAAATTGATGTCTTTGGAGGAGGGGCCTCTTTTCAGTATCTGCTAATAGATCTTTTAAATGTCTCATAGATTAAATGAAAGTATGAAGTGATGAAGGGAAGGAATGTCACAATACACAACATTGTGTGTCTAAGGGGAAATCGAGCCCAAAAAATTAGTTACAATTGTGTTGTATGTGCCCCCACTAGTCTAAGCACGGCATTCTGATTAACATCCACCTCAGGGGGCGGCCATTTTGCCACTTGCCGTGACTGAAAATGACATCATAGTTGTTCAGGGCTCAGAAGACAACCAATCATGGCTCACCTGTTTTCTCAAGCTGAGCCACAATTGGTCGTTATCTGAGCCCTGAGCAACTATGATGCCATTTTCAGGTAAAATGGCCGCCCCCTGAGATGGATAAAAATGAGTAGATTCTACTGCTTAAGTCATATTCCATAAACACCGTATCAATCAGAATACTACGTTTACACTATTGGGGCTGCATATATTAAAAAAAAAAAAAATGTTAGTTTCTCTGTTAAAAGATTAAATTGCTCAGAGAACAGATGAGGAGCGCATTGAAAGATTTGGAAGCTGAGATGTGCAGCAGAGCTGAATTACTGATTTGCATTAATTTGTTTTTTTTTAGTAAATGCAAACAGGTTTTTAACTTAAGTGCACAGAATGCAGATCACAGTTGTATTTAAATTACATTTAAAAGAGATACAAATGTCTTAATAAAATGTCTCTTGCATTTTTTGGTCAAAATATACAATTACAGTACAGGAAACTCAGCATCTACTTGTAACATTGGCAGAAATCACCTCACAAAATGATAGCAAAAAAAAGAAAAAGAAAGGTCTAGTTCATTAATGTTGCTATTTTTTGTGTGTTTTTTGGCTGCTCTCTTTTTTTTTTTTGATTAAAAAAACATTTTGTCATACATTTATGTTTAATATGTATGAAAGCCCTAATTATAAATAGCCATTCATGTCTAGTATCTAACTACATGTTTGATGTTTCAAACAAACCAATCTGTGTCCAAATCGGTCAAGAATTCAAAGTTATTATGATTAACTTGTTAGAGCCAAACACAGTTACCTCAAAGCAACTGATTGCGAGAAATCGACGGTGACTCCCACTTCAAGATGGCGGCTAGGTCTACTCGTCTTCAACCCGCAGAGGAGTCCTTGTGGTTGTATATGTCTATGAGAGCGTCATTGCGCTTCTTCTACACATTGCACCAATGAGGCTCAGCACTGCCACTTGCTGGCAGCGGCGTGGTACTTCTTTGGCTTGACTTAGCACTATTAGTTGCTTTTCTTCCGATTTTCTGGCCGTTTAGAAAGTCAAAATGTGAAAATATGTCACACACATTGATTACAGATAGCACGTCAACGCCTGACAGCACGTCCTTAGTAGATATGAGATATAATTGACTGAACTCTATTACAAACTAATACATGAACAAACAACCTATAATATGGCATCACCTTACCTGCAGTATTTTTTGCTTTTAAACATCAGAGGCGGTCTTAGAGTTGGGAAACTGCAGCCCAGCATTGTAGAGTGCTCATAAATTAATCTTTTACTGCATCGTGGTGTTTTCTGGGTGGCTGCCAAATGTTAAAATAAAATACAAAGGTGCTGATCTCAGCCTCTTTGAAGAGTGCTTTCCATTGAATCCTGACCATGTTCATTTCTTAATGGTTGTATCTAATTTAAAAGGTAGTAGAAGGGAACACAAGAGCAAATTTGGAATAATACAAATAAGCAGTTACAGTATTTGAAATTCAGTGTCCTGCATCTGAGCTTTATATTGCAACTCATGATTGTTTTTCTCAAGTAAGATAATAAATGTGCCACGTTTCCTCCAGCTGTGTCCGAGGTCCACATTTCAATGGGGAAGACGGTGCAAATGTTTTGCTCCGGAGACTGGGACCCCAAACGGGTACCGCGGGGTACCGAGTGCCTCGAGCCGCTGCTGGCTGCGGCCCCTTCGCACCTGCCCAGTCAACCACAACGCTGCTTCACAGGTAGGAAGGCCGAATGTTGTGTGTTAGCGGGCTGTTCTTAATTTTGCCTAAATTTAACTTCACAATTCAGCCAATTTACATGATACTGCCCCCACACCAAATTTGTTAGATGGAGCTAGGAAGGCTAAGCAACAACTTTCGTGGTCGATTATAACCAAAGGCACACAAAGAATTTAAAATTGATGTATGAAACATTCCCTATCTTACATAAAACATTTAACAGGAAGAGAAATAAAAACAGGGAAAAAAAGTATCTGTGTTGTTATTGTTGTGACTATCTCATTTATTTACTTAATTAGAATGATTTTTTTTGTATCCACAGAACAAATACGTTATTTCTCTAAACATGAATAAAGAATATAAATGTACCACTCATTTACTTGCCATCTGCTCACTTAATCTCCGCATGTGTAATCAGTTATGACGACGATGCAATGGCAATAAAACTACTGACCTTCGCCCATGTTCATACTTGATAAATAAAGGTCGTCAGACACTTTAAGGTTTAAGCACCGTCTCTTTATGTTGCATACACACATTATTGATTAAAAGATGATGAACCACAGTCAGTTTTTTAAGGTAGTATGTCCAGTCTTCTCTGGTTTGTCAAATTTAGAGGATTATTTTCACTTGGCATGTTTTTGAATCTGGAGGCCAAAATACTTGAAAAGCAAAAGCACTCCACACAATAAAAAAAACTTGGAATGTGTTAAATATTGTGTTAATGACTATGTAGTGTCACCGACATACAAAAAACATGTATTGTAAGTAGAGCTGTCAAACTATTATTTTTTTTAATCAGATTAATCGCATCTTGAAATTTTGATTAATCGCTTAACAAAAAAGGCTTTTTTTATCAACATTTTTTCCCGCCAAATTTGAAGAGCACCAGGTTACGTGTTAATTCTTTTGACATTTAATGTTATGAGGACGTCTTCAACATTTTTTGATCCACTGCACACGCTCATCCTCCTCTTTTTCGAATCAGTTAATAACTTGCATAATTTAAAATGGAAAAAAAAATGACCCCAATATTTTGACATGAACAAATATTCTAAATGTCATAAGAAAACATTTATTAAATGTTTTACTTTAATGCATGTAATTATGTTTATTGCTCAAACACAACCTGTGCTACCTTAAACATGCTTTCAGGCTAAAGGATAATCTCTGGTCAAAATTAATTGTGCGATTAATCTACGTTAATTAATAATTAATGCGGTAATTTTTTTGTGATTAATTAATCATTTAACGCTTTAACTTTGACAGCACTAATTGTAAGCCATTTCATGAAAAAAAAACGAATCCATGACCTCGCTCCACTGTCTTCCAGATCGCCTCTTCTACATCTACACGTCAGGAACCACCGGGATGCCTAAAGCGGCCATTGTTGTGCACAGCAGGTAGGACTTCATGTGGCCTTTCATGCGTGGTGCACCAATCATAGTTTTGACTTGACTCGCATTCCTCTGGTCAAAGGTATTACCGCATGGCTGCTCTGGTGTATTATGGCTTCAGGATGACACCAGATGACGTCTTGTATGACTGCCTTCCACTCTACCACTCTGCAGGTAAACAAGCTACTATACAGTATACGTGAGTAGATACAGTACACTGTAAAAAAATAAATAAATAAAAAACACGGTAATTTTCCGGCAGCTAGGGCGGCAGAAAAATACCGTACTGTGAAATAACAGAAAATTACTGTCTCGCAAAAACACTTTTTTTCCCCCATAATTAAAGTATAGTTTTTAACTGTAATTTTAACAAGATTTTGCCTTATTTCCATTTTTTTTAATGTTTAATTAGAAGCATTTTCACATTTTAAATCAATTAAATTAACTAGAAATATGGTAAGTAAACATAGTTGGATGTTATTTCTGGACTATAAGCCGCTACTTTTTTCACTTTCATTCGACCCTGCGGCTAATACAAAGGTGCGGCTTATCCATCAGATCACAAGGGGGCGCACTATAAAGGAAGCGCCAGAGCGTCAGGCAGAGCAAAACAAACCAAGTGAGCCCAAATACAGTAGGAGAGACAGAACGAGAGCGAGACAATTTGCAGCCTCATTATGGAAAAGAAAGTAGCGGGAACGCGGTCAGATACGCCGGTTTATACGTCGTGTGCGCCGTCCACGCAAATAGAAACCAAAGTGTGCTTAATTGTGCTTTTAGTTTAAGATCTCATCAACCTCATGTTCCAAATATGTCTCATGTGAATTTGTTGGCAGGTAACATTGTGGGAGTGGGCCAGTGTATCATCCATGGCATGAGTGTTGTCATCAGAAGGAAGTTCTCCGCCTCCCGTTTCTGGGACGACTGCGCCAAGTACAACTGCACCGTAAGCAGACACACATGTGATTTGTTTTATCGTCCTAATATGTATTTTATTATCATAAGCTACAGTTGCCTTCCGCCCATGTCCTTGCCCACCAGATTGTGCAGTACATAGGTGAGATTTGCCGCTACCTGCTCAACCAGCCAGTTCGGGACATGGAAAAACGGCATCGTGTGCGCATGGCGCTCGGTAACGGCCTGCGTCAGTCCATATGGGAGGAATTCATGACGCGCTACAACATTCCGCAGATAGCGGAATTCTACGGCGCAACTGAGTGCAACTGCAGCTTAGGAAACTTCGACAACAAGGTGGGCATGTGAGACAATCGCTTGAGGTCTTGTGAATGGGCCAAAAGGACACAAAGCATTGAGTCGGCATGTTCTGCATATAATTGTGAACAGTACAAAATAAGAAGTCAAAATGTCTAATTAATGTTCTTCCCAAAGAAATTCTATGACAAATCAGCACATCTCTGAACGCTAAACATTGAAAGGAAACTGAGCTGAGATTACTTCAGAATGTGAACAGGTTCAGGTTGTTCTGGGCTTTAGCACATGTGAAGTGGACTAGAAACGTTCTGAATCAAGTGAACCTGCAGTCTGAGTGCAAAAAGGACAACGTCCTTGTTCGGATGGTGTCGTTTCTGTTTCGCATTAGTTGTATCAAATCCTTTTAATTCAGGGGCTACTTTCACTCAAATTTGGTCTCAAGTGGGCCGGGCTGCTACATTCATGACCTAATGATCTATAAATAACAACAGGAAAAACATTTCCATTTATTTTTAGTGCGAATAATTACACGTTCATTCTCAAATATTCACATTTATATTTATCTTATTGCAGAGTAATCTGAAATGTTTTAAATGGGAAGTCAACCCTAAACATTCCTTGACAATAAGATGGTATATGTGATCTCACTAGTCTCAACATGACATTCTGATTAATATTACATTTGTGGAATACGGGGTTATGAAGCAAAATCCAGCCGCTTTTATCCATCTCAGGGGGCGGCCATTTTGCCACTTCCACTGTCAACCTGAAGATGACATCACAGTTGCTCAGGTCCCAGGTAATGACCAATCACAGCTCAGCTTCAGAAAACAGGTGAGCTGTGATTGGTCGTTACCTGAGCCCCGAGCAACTGTGATGTCATCTTTAGTCAACAGCAAGTGGCAAAATGGCCGCCTTCTGATATTGATAAAAACTGCTGGATTTTGCTGCTTGACTCATATTCCACTAACACTTTACACTACTGGGGCTGCAAAGAACATATTATTGTCAAGAAATGTATTTTGGGTTGACTTCCCTTTTAACAAATATTAGCGCAAAATGTTCTCATCAAATCCTAACAGCCAAAGTTCAGAATGTCATTTAAGCGGTCGTCAGACAGACCATATGTTTGAAACGGCTGCTCTAAATGACTTTCATCGCCATTTTTGGCGTTGCGATGTCCTGCAGGTGGGAGCGTGCGGCTTCAACAGTCAAATTCTGCCCTTCATCTACCCTATCCGACTAGTGAGGGTCGACGAAGAGACCATGGAGCTCATCCGAGGGCCCGACGGTGTCTGCATTCCCTGTAAACCCGGTGAGGGTCTTTATTATTTCTTGACGTGGTTATCTGAGACTAACACGAGTCTGCTCGGTCCTCACTTTCCAAACGTTCTTCCGTTTAGGCGAGCCCGGTCAGCTGGTGGGCAGGATCATTCAGAATGACCCTCTACGCAGGTTTGATGGTTATGTCAACCAATCAGCAACCAGCAAGAAGATTGCTCAGAGTGTCTTCAAGAAGGGAGACAGTGCTTATCTATCCGGTGAGTGTGTATAGTACTGCATATGGTACAGTATTGTATATTTAATGTTTCCTCCTCTCACCAGGCGATGTGTTAATCATGGATAAGTACGGCCACATGTACTTCAAGGACAGGACAGGAGACACGTTCCGCTGGAAGGGAGAGAACGTCTCCACCACCGAGGTGGAAGGGACCCTCAGCAGGCTGCTCGACATGAAAGACGTCGTGGTCTACGGGGTGGAAGTAACTGGTAAAATGTTAAATACTCGTTCAGTGCCACTGACGGTCATAGACGTCAAAAATCCCTTTTTAACTGGGCTGGCGGTGAATGAGTTAATGAGTCGGTTCAGTTCCCTTGTTCCAGTTAGCCATCAGTACTAGCATCACGTGAACCTGCCTGATAATACAGTCGATCAATCCTCTGCTGTGTGTGTGTGTATTTAGGAGCAGAAGGGAAGGCTGGGATGGCCGCCATCGCTGATCCGAATCACTCCTCTGACTTGGAGAAGTTTGTGAAGGATCTGGACAAGGCTCTTCCTCCATACGCCAGGCCCGTCTTCCTCCGCTTTCTTCCAGAAGTCAACAAGACTGGTAAAATAACTCCCTATGAGGAAGATTATATATCCCTGCACCTCAATAAACAAGAATATTGCACAATAGTTATTTATTTGAAGTGAAACTTGAATATTTGTCAGATATATTTAACTTAAAAAATGCCATAGACGAGAGCGATTCATTCCGTTTCAAATATTGGGTTTTCGTTGCACATTTATTATAATTATGAAAAATAAAATCCAGCAATATTTCATTCTGCGTGCTGAATCTAATAATGTGTATATGTGAGTACTACTACTGAAAAGATCAATTCTCCTCAATATTCTCATTTATTGAGATACATCAAGTTTTGCAAATACGCTACTGTATGCCTCACTTTAAGCAAACTCTGGTGGTCACTGCTAGCTGACTACCCAACATCTACAATTTCATGAAAATGTATAGTAACAGTGAGATTTGTCTAATGCAAAAATGTACAGTTAAATAGGGCTGCTCGATTATGACAAAAAATATTCATCACAATTCATTTGGTAATAATCGAAATCACGATTAGGACAATAATTTTTTGGGGGTACAAAACAAGAAAATGTTTAAACGTGTAAAAAAATATTGAGACAAATACATTTGAAACACTATAATTATGGAAATTCCTTTTGGACCAAACTAAATGTACTAAATTAGTTATTTTAAAATAAAATTAAAATAAAAAGTGCAAATATATAAATTTAAACAACTCAAAATTTGTCTTAATAATCCTTTATTTTTATTTATTTTTTACTTTCAATTATGCAGATTTTGTAATTGTTGAGTCTAATACTTGAAATTGTAATTTAATTTTGATTAATCGCAAAGCCCTATGGTTAAATTACTTAACAAAATAATTAAAAAATAACAGGGAACATAAAAGCTAAAAGAAAGTAATTGCACCTGGATCTGCCGTCAGCCGATTTACATGTTCTAAAGAAGAAGTATAAATGTGTTGAATTTGCAAAAATACAATAAACTATTATAAAATACAATATAATTGTGTTTAAATGTGGAAATACAGGGCAGCATTTTGTTTTAGTGATTTGCACGACTGAATCAAAGTCGAGAGGTCCTGGGTGTGAATCAAAAAATAAAAAAAGATTTTTAATCCATCCATCCATTTTCTTAACCGCTTGTCCTCACAAGGGTCGCTGGAGCCTATCCCAACTGGCTTCGGGAAGTAGGCGGGGTACACCCTGAACTGGTTGCCAGCCAATCGCAGGGACTTTGAATCATATTGTGCAAAATATCTCATATTTTCTGTCGAATCTTTCGTTTGAAATATTTACATGCATTTCCTCTCATTTCAGGAACGTTTAAGTTCCAGAAGACGGATCTTCGACGAGACGGCTTTGACCCCAGAGTGGTGTCAGACAGACTGTTCTTCCTGGATTCCAGCAGAGGGCGCTATGTGCAGCTGGACGAGGAGTTGTATCACTCCATACTTTCAGGGAAACATAAATTGTGATAATGGAGCTTCCCTCGACATCTCCACGTGTATGTATGCACACGCTCGCACACAAATGGATACGAAAATGAAGAGATGTTGTGTGATCACGATGGAAAATTGCAGGAAATGAAATAGCCACACACATTGCCACATTCCCAGATCCCTTTTTGGATTGCTCCAACACACACAGCAGTGCTCCCTTCTCTCCCTGCTCAAGTCCCCCCTGGCAACCCCTCAGCCTACCTCAGTTCTCACACACACACACACACACACATACACACACAGCAGCAGCATAAAGCCAGTAACCAGATATCTCTGGTAGCTTGAACCCAACCATCAAGTCTGTTGGATGATGAAAGCCTGTTTTTGCTGGAAGCTGCCCGGGACCGCTCAAAGAGTACAAGGAACCACACAGACTTGAAGGATGCTGAGAAAGGGTTGTGACCCAGAGACACGGTCTGTTTTCTTGGTTTTGTCTCTTGACTTTGTCTGGCGAAGAGGCACCAAGTGCACTATAAGCCAGCTGTGGCAAAAAATAATTAAATTGTAGCGCACGCTCTCTGCAGCCTCGCCGTGTGCGTTTCAAGTTTGGCCATCACGAGACAACATCTGGAAAAGACATCAAGTGTTGAAGGTCCACTCGAGTGGAGTGCAATACTCGTTAAAAAAAAAAAAAAAAAAAAACCCGCAGGAGCTGATGTGATTCAAAGCTTTCTTTTCAAATACGTTGCACCAAATATTTAGTTTGTTTACATATTTAACGAAAATGGAAATTATTTATGTTGGTCATAGCCATGAAAACATAATTTTTCTTTGACAAGCTTTATTTGAATGCAGAGTTGTCCTGCAGAAAGTGTGACTTGTTTCAGAGGGAGTAATGGAGGCACACTGAAAAGAAAAGAAATGGTTATTATATGAACTCATTATATAAGTTGTCATTTCAAGAAACAAAAGTAATTAGCTGCTTTTTGTGAATGAGGTTGCAATATTACTAGACTTAGGACAATAAACATTCAGACTTCAATGTTGGAACATTATAACGTTGTTGTCAACTTCTCCTGTAACATTTCAGCTTTATCCGGCTTTTTATGATTATCCTGGTAAAATAACGTTATTCTCTCAAATACACCCATTTCCTTGTAACATTTTTGTACCTTAGTTCTCGTAAGATTACAATACTATTTGTTGTAAACTTACAACTTCTGTGTTATGATATTGTCGTAATATTACCACATTTTTCTCATAATAATGTCTACTCTGGTAGTGTAACAACTTTAATATCTTTAGTCATACTACTTTATTGTAATTATGATTTATCTTAACATCATGTCTATTCTCTTCTTGTAACATTAGATATGTCTAATTTCTTAGAACAATTTGACCTTGTTTTAATAACGTTTCTCGTAACAATATGGACCCTTAAAACTGCTGGGTCAAAAATAACCCAATTTTGGTCATACATTGGACCGACCCGCTACTTGGGTCAATTTGACCCAACTTTGGGTTGAAGTTGGGTCAATTTGACCCAACTTTGGGTTGAAGTTGGGTCAATTTGACCCAACTTTGGGTTGAAGTTGGGTCAAATTCATCCAATTTTGTTTTGTATCAAAACAACCCAAAGTTGGGTCAAATTTCATACAAAACAAAATTGGATGAATTTGACCCAACTTCAACCCAAAGTTGGGTCAAATTGACCCAAGTAGCGGGTCGGTCCAATGTATGACCAAAATTGGGTTATTTTTGACCCAGCAGTTTTAAGAGTGTGACAACATTACGGTTTCATTCTTGTAACAATTGAACTGAATTCTTGTACTATTCTAGTAGCATTGCACTTCATTTATCTTAAGCTTCCAACTCTTATTGTAACATTCCAACACATTCCAACACATTTCAACAAAAATGAAAATATATTTTTTCCCTCCAAATGTTCATTCTTTTGAGTGTGGCCCTAATATTCCTTTGTGAATAACTGACTTGGGCGAGAACCTTTTGTGTGTGTCTCTGTTTGAAGATAAGTGAAGAAAACACCGATTTTTAGTGAACACCTTTCACTTGAGCCGAAAAAGATCCAAAGAGTTTGGTTCGAGTAGGGGATACTCCAAATGTCTTTATTTTTTTGATTTTGTGTTTGCAGTGTCTGTCGTCAGAGGTTGTAAAATGAGCATCGTCAACCATTAGCAGAGCACTGTGCCTTACTGTGATCCACAGGCCCTGGACCACTCACATACAGACGAACAATACATAATGACATGTGGTTCTCAAGGTCACTTCTGTCTTCAAACTTTTGGTCCCTTCATCTTCAATTTGAAATCTTAAAATCTTGAAATCTTGAAATCTTGAGACTTGACCCCGATTCGATCCAACAGGCTAATGAACGGATCATCCATGTTTTGTGTTTTTTCATTCACTGCTCCGTCCAGCCAACCTTCCTGTTTACATTCTTGCAACCATAAGAAAAGAGACGAGCGCCATCTCATGTGGTTTGTTGTGGTGCATTTTGAAACTGAGGGGGGAAACACCGAGTTTACCCATCAGCTGAGTGCAACTATAGTTGTGAAAGACATTTTGGTCTGCTTAACCTTCCACTGGTAAAAAAATAAAAATAAAAAGAAGAAGAAAAAATATGAGTATCTCGTGAATGTTCTTTAAAAGGGAAGTCAACCTTAAACATTCTTGACATTAATATGTTATATGTCTAAACATGACATTCTGATTAATATTACATTTTTGGAATGTGAGTTATGCAACAAAATCCAGCTGTTTTTTATCCATCTCAGGGGGCGGCCATTTTGCCACTTGTTGTCGACTGAAGATGACATCACAGTTGCTCATGGCTCAGGCAACGACCAATCACAGCTCACCTGTTTTCTGAAGCTGAGCCGTGATTGGTTACCGGAGACCTGAGCAACTGTGAAGTCATTTTCACTCGACAGCAAGTGATAAAATGGCCGCCTTTGATATTGATAAAAACTGCTGGATTTTGCTGCTTAACTCATATTCCACTATCACAATATTAACCGGATTACCCTATTTAGACGAGTGGGGCTGCATAGAACATATTATTGTCAAGAATTTTTGGGGGGGTTGACTTCCGCTTTAAGAACAAGAAATGAAAAGAGACGGTGATGTTGTCGATGTTGATCTCATGGGAACACTCGAGGGTTGTTAATGATGCTTCCAAGAGTCAACTTTGACCAACAAGGGGGCGGGTGACTCAACAGCCTCACAAAAACAGCACAATGAAATAGATGGTTTCCATTTTCACTTTAAGTTTTTTGTTTTTAATGATCTTAAATTATTATTTCTGAGCAACTGTTAATTATACTTTGATTGTTCCGTCAATGTTTGTGTATTTTCCATGTTGCGTGTGAAACTTTTGAGCTGTGTGATTTTTTTTTTTTTATTATTGTAAAAGGGAGGAGGTTAATGCCTCAGTTGAAGACAATCTGCTGCAAACATAATGACATTTGTTTAATATTTCTGAAATGGTCTCAAGAGTATGGCAACTCAGACTGAAACTGCAGTAAAAGGCAATGAGGGTGTTTAGATTTTGAGACTTGTTGGAGCAAAGGGGATGCTATTTTCACACACAAAAATATCGTATTTAAAAGCATTTCAGATTGAAATGCTGAATCCTGATTAAAATCACAATTTGGGGTCTGTGTTGTCCAATGCAAATGCTGAGTGAGGATTTGTGTTTTTTTGTTTTGTTTTGGTGAAATAATGAGCAGTCAATTTAGTGTTATGAGACTTGTGGAAATATTCAGTCCTCCACTGCCCAACCGAACCCTCTTCTACATGTACACACACTGTTTAATTTTACATTTGATGGTTGGGCAGGCACTCCAGACACCAAACTATATACAAGCAATTAAAGTATTTTATTTCATAATATGTTTCAATGTGATTCCATGAGTGACTATGAATACATCTAATGATAATAATTTTGTTTCTATTGGCCTTTTAAATGATCACAATGTGTAATATATTCACGCTTTGTTTTACATTGTTGTTATGAAATACACAAGTTAACATTATTTAAAAGTGATTTATACAATAAAGAGTTCCGGTGAAATCCATTACATTAATTTTGAACAGCTACTGTGGAGTCTCCCTCCTCCCCTCATGGCTCGAGTCAACACATCCAAACCTGATTCTTTTGCACTTCTTTTCTTTTCTGTTAAGTTCTTCAACAACATAAAATGCACAAATAAGTTTGTGCACGAGTGCTTTAAATCTTCCTTTTGTTTTGTTTTTTTATTTAAAATACCACGTCCCTGTACAGGTGGCAGCTCTCGGCTCATTCAGTGTGTGTGGACTGTTAAAGAGGGGAGGTGTGCGAGGTGTGTTGTGTGCGTGCGACACACACATTGATGTCATCTTATTCGTCATATTGTTGCGTATGTGAATTTCAAGCAAATGAGAAAAGCTGTGCTGAAAAATGAAAAATCATGAATAAAAACTATTTAATTTGTTGTCTTTATATTGATGAATGATGAAAACTCGTGTGTGGTTGCTCATCGTTTTGATCCCTACTGAACTGAAGTCACAGTGGCATCTTTTGTGTGACTTTGTTGTTGTTAAAGTTTCACTGAATATGAGTGAGTTTCCAAACGCAACAACATTTAGGGTCCACGTGCCTCCTAGCTTACTTTTCATAACACTGGGCTTCCTGTGTTCACTATGAAAGTGTTCCTTATTACAGCATTAACGCCCCACGTTTACTTATCAACGCTCATTTAGGGGCACACACCTCTAATATATATATATAGTGACTTATTGTGTCTCACAGACTTGTATTTTGGACTCCCTCTCCATTACGTGTAATGGAGACGCAAGCATCCAGAGAACATGCAATAGCTGCACAGCAAGGTTGGGGCCTGGTATCAAACCTCTAACATAATTGACAGACCTGGACGTCCTGTGCTAATCACTCAGCCACCTAGTTTCATTACCCTGGTTAATGAATTGTTATGCTTGAATGGCTGGCAGGAATGGTAATTAAACATTGCTTGTACAGTTATCACTTCAACTAGTATTACGGTGACCAAATTTGTTCACTATTGTAAAACATCGGTCAGCTAAATTTTGTGCTCAAGTCGAGGTACTTTTTTCCATTTACCTATATATAGTAAAAATAAATAATGAGCTAAATGAATTAAAAGTAAATAGTATAACCCTTTTCTACTGGGTTCAGAATTAATATAACAATAATTATCAGACTTTAGATTGTGCCGTATTTTGTCCACTAACAAACTCTTGAAGGAGAAGTTAAGTGCGTGAGTCGTGACCCAAAATCTCGTGAAACCAAAGCGTTTGTGCTTGTGAGGTCCCCACATGAACCTCAGCTGATGCTCCAAACCACAAAGCACTGATTTATTACTCCACTGAATTTATCAGAGCCAGACGCTTGTTTTGGCTCCAGCAACACTTGGCTCCCGTTTCCTGCTCCCTGTTGCTGCTTTGCCGTGATTGGCTGACCACTCGGTGGGTGGATCGCACAGAATAAACAAATATCGCTGCAGACAGGCTTAAAGTCCACTTGGACCACACTCGCTCTTTTGACTCTCTTTGCACAGCTCGTCCACTTTAGTAATTTTTTTTCCCGGTCCCCCTCCACGCCACCATGAGGACCGCCGTGGTGGCCGTTGTCATGGTGATGTTGTGTACATCAATGGTGCACAGTGATGTGAAGCCGCAGAGGGATTTCAACCTGCAGAGGGTACGTTCAACCTTTTTTTTTTTTTACCTTTACGTCACCCTTTACCTCTGTTAACGCACACTTTTCATTTACTGTTTCCTAAAACCTGCGAGCAGGCTCGCTTTAAGAAAGCTACTTTAGTCTAGTAGACGTGCTAGCTCAGTGAACTAACTTTTATAGCCGACTAAATATTTTTAAAATACTGAACATTTTGTTGACTCATGTTTAAATGTCTCAAAAGTACTGTATATCTCAAATGAAAAAGAACCATACAAATCATGTTTATACTGTACACTAACAGTCACTATGAGAATTCTATTGAAAGGCTGAAATTCAGAGGATTTAGACACTTTTAAATTAAGCAATATCTATAATTGTCCAAATGTATCCATATTTGAAACATATTTTCCTTTTTTTGCGCTTTTTTTTTTTTTTTTACAAACTTCATTTACTGTGTGTGCCTCTTTTGTTTTATATCTTAAATGAGTAGAATAAAAGCATCACTAAAGGTAGTCTATAGGTTAAGATAGCTAAGGAATTCACTTGCTAACTTTTGTAGAGCTGGCTAGCGAACTTGCTAACTCACTTTAATAGCTAACTTTCAAATTTTTATTATTTTGAGGACATTTGTGTTGCAATAATTGCTAAGAAATTGAAAAATAAATAATTAAAAATTCTCTTAAGACCAGCAGGCGAATTAATAAGCTAACTAATGACTTTAATAACTAGCTTGAGAAGTAGTTTGATCACTTTTGTTTATCATTCATTGTATTCATTGCTAGGCATTGTGTCCCAATCTAAATATAAACTCTACATTTGGATTACAAAGATTCGCCGGATCCATGACAACATTCGATTCTATGCAAGGTCTGGTGAGGAAAAAGCTCCCCAAAATTTTAAGCAGCTCTTTTGAACTGTGAGCTTCTTCTTTTTTTGGTGTGCTTTTTCATGGGTCTGACTTTGAAGCAGTACAGATACTCTCCGGAGTATGTTGGGGGTGGATGGTCTTGAACCGGAGCCCCCACGGAGGCAGTTGACAATACCCCTAGGTATTGTGACCCGTTTTGGGGCTTTTTGATGGTTCTGAACAAGCCATTTCAAAATAAAATACTGCCCACGGGTTGATTATGGGGTATATGCTACGGAGGAGGCGGGACTTCTGACTTCCTGGTTTTCACACATCAGCTTTGTTTCCGTTTCCTGTTTGCGACGTGTAAGCCGCGTCCCAGCTCTTGCGCTTCCGCCTTTGTCCCCCTCGGTTGCGCGTTCCCGTCGACGGGTGCGAGTGTGTAGTGTGTCTGTCTCAGTTGTCCGAAGCATTTCAGAGAGTTGAGACGGCCTGCGCGCTCCCGCCAATGGACGGGAGCACACGGTTGGGGGGCGCAGGGGTGGGGGTGCGAGTGTTGGAACGTGGCCATCAGTGGCTGAAAACGACGCTGATGTGTGGAAGTCGGAAGTCCGTGCCATCTCCCCCATTATAAAAACTGATGATACGTACCAGAAAAACTTTGTCATGTCAGAAAAAAATGCCATAAGTTATTAAAGAACAGTTTTGCGTAATGTTGCCAATAGAAATATTGGTTAAAAAAATGCCTTCAAAGAGCACATTACCCTTGGGAAACACAAGCTAACTACAGTAGTCAACAAGCTAACTAGCTTCAAAAGAGCTAACTAGCTAACATGCTAATCAGCTGTAATAGCTGACTTTAAAAGTTTAACATTTTAAAAGGTGTAAAATATTTTTTTTAATATTCATTAACTTTAAAACAATTCATCAGTATTTTATCATAAATTCATATCATGTCAATCTGGACATTGTTTTAACATGTTTCTAATGTAGTTTGAAACATATCTTTAGCACTGTTTAGGACATTTAATGTGTTTGCTTAGCATGTTGCTAAACTGCGTTGATGATGCATATTACGTTCTTTTAGGTTGAATTTTTATTAAGCATGTTAACTCATTTGCTCCCCAAAACGTATAAATACGTTCTATTTTTAATGTTTTAAGTGTCCCAAAGTATTTATACGTTGTTGTTTTTTTATGCTAGCGCAGGTAGCAGCAGAGCAGAGGAAATGAACCAGGGCCATGTTAAAAAAACAACTAAATTACTCACAATTCTAAACAGATTTGTGAATAATGATTCAACTTAACCATATTCTAATACTAATTGCTGTAAAATGGAAACTGATAGAAAGAAGAGACTTTAATGTTTCTTTTGGTAGGTTCCATGTTTTTATAGCAATAGAACACAATATTCTGTGGGCCTTGCAAAATCAGTCAAAATCCAGTAAAACAGCCGACAGTGAAGGGGATTGCTTCTGTGAAAATGGCTGGGAATTAATAATGAGGTTTGATGCCATTTTTGTTGTGTGTTGTTCTTGTGGTTTGATGAAATGTTTTCGCTATTTGCTCATTTGAGATGACTAGCTGACACTGACGAAAACTCTGCTAATACCTTAAATGACCTCGAGTGCTATCTGAAAAGATAACAGCAACATTTGAGAACAAACAGCGAGTATAAACCTGATTTATTTAATGTTGTCCACGAATGACCTTCATATAGCACTTTTACCACACATTTGCGTACTTTTACTGGTAGCAAATGACTCATTGGTTGTATGTGTGTTTAGTTTACAGGTAGGTGGTACCGCGTGGGCCTGGCGTACGACTCGGCGAGCTTTGTCCCATACAGAGAAAAACTGAAGGCCTCCCTCGGTGTTGTCACTGCGCAGGCAAATGGCAACGTTAACCTCACAATGTGGGATGTCACGTGAGTGTCCGTCGACTATATTGTCTCTTTGAGGCAAAAGGAAAAGTGGGCAAAAGTTGGCATTACTGGAGAGGTTTCTTTTTCTTTTCTTTTCTTTTTTTTCCTCAAATAAATAATAATAATAAATGTGTACTAGGCCGGCGGGGTGTCGCAGTAAAATGTACTACTATGAGAAGACAAACATTCCTGGACAGTTCACCTACTTCAGCACACGTAAGTCACCTGACTCATCAATTTTACTGTAATGTTGCTGTTTTGGGATCTTTTTATATTTACAGCTAGTCAACAAATCACTAACTTTGTGTTTTCACAAACTTTTTTGCAAACTTTTTTGCAAACTTTTTTGCAAACTTTTTTGCTAACTTTTTTGCTAACTTTTTTGCTAACGTTTTTGCTAACTTTTTTGCTAACTTTGTTGCGTTGGCGTGTTTAAGTAATATGTTTCCATGTTTAGATTACATTCTGTAGAAACATTACTGTATACCCAAATTTGTAACTGCACAGCAAAACAAAATACTGTCAATGATAAACAAGCAGCGGAATTCATAAAAACCAAAATATAAGCCATAACTTTTGCGGCACAGACCTTGTGTTCCATTGTTTTCTGTTATTGTTTTGTGGTCCCTTTCTATGCTCAGGTCACAACATGGTGAAGGACATCACTGTTGTGGAGACAAACTACAGCGAATATGCACTGGTGCTCAAACACAAAGTGTTTCACAGGGAGTACACCCAGGTGGCCCTCTATGGTGAGACACACATGCACACATTGCTGTGTCCGTGGCATCGCGATGACTGCATTTTCTTGTAGGTCGCACTCAGAGGTTGAGAGCTGACATCATTCAGAAGTTTAAAGCTTTTGCTTTGTTGCGAGGGTTTCCAAGAGAAGCCATTCTCACCCCGCCATCAGCAGGTACGAAAAATGCAGGGAGGGACATTAGAAGCTCCTTGTCGATATGAATGGAATGGTTAGTTACAATATTTTTATATTAATTTATATTTTTAGCGTTTTCTTTGCCTTTTGTGGGGCAGGCAGCAGTTGTAACATACACTGGAGAGTAAAATATATATATATATATGTATTAAAAATGTAGAGGATGAGTCATAAGATTACAAGAAAAATTATTATTAAAATTGTTTTTTTATATCCTTACAAGAACAAAGCGTTTTGTTTTTTAAACTTTTTTCTTGCTTTTTGCAGCAACCCATTTCAAAAGAAGGGACACTGGGGGAGAATGTAACGTCACCCCCACATTATATTCTTAGCACAATTAATTCCTTTTTTTTTTTTTGCAAGGTCATGAACGCATAGGAATTATTATTATTATTATTATTATTATTACGAATTCAAAAAGAACCCTAACCACCCCACTCCCTATTTATTTATTTATTTATTTGTATTTTTTATTTTACATCATTTATTTCAAGAGAAGGGCCATAGCGGAAAGAAATGCACAAATTCCAAGCAAAATCAGGGTAAAAGTTATGAGCAAAAACACAAGATTCTTAGGTAAATTAAGGGAAAAAAAATTTTCTTCTTCATTTTGTGCCTTTTTTTGCAAAAGGGACTTAAAAAAATTCAGAAGAAACTTAAAAACCATATTTTTATGAAAATTATGTTTTTGGAAGTTTTGTGCAACACTTCAAGAGAAGGTTCAAACTGTAAAGAAGAAAATAATTAATGTACACAGTAGGGATGTAACGATAACGGCAATATCGTGATATCGCGATATTAAAACTGCCACAGTATATCGTTGTTGTGATGTCACGATATTAAAAGCAGCACATCTCTTAAAAAAAAGTCAAGCACTCTCTGATGACTAGTTATTTTTTAGTGCAGTTTAATTTTCTGTAAGAGATGTTTTGGCCCTTCTATGTTTAAAATCCACGCTAATGGTCGGATGAAGGGAAACGTAATATTCTTATGAAGCGAGTACGTGCATTAGCAAATAAGTGCCTCGATATTAAATGTTATTAGAGATTGTAGGTTGTTTATATGCATTGCTGTTATGTAGCCTACAAAAGCACAATATTGTGTTTTTTTTAGTATGAGCTCTTTTTTTTTTGACAATATTGTACCTATTTTTGTATCGCCAACCTCCCCACAATATCATGATAATTATCGCATCGTGACCTTCATATCGTGATACAGGGATGGAGAAAAAAATGAAAACGAGGAACGTAATTTTCTTCCAACAATGACTATGTCAATGTCAATGTTCATATTAATGTACAAATAGCTCACTAAAAAACAATTACACACACATGTAATCATGGATTACAGTTATTGCATTTATCATTACTTTTTTTTTTCTCTCACCAACAGACAACTGCCCTCCATCGCCATCTGGATAAGTGAGTTCCTTCATAATCAACCATTTAAATACATGCGGATTTAAAGTGTATCCAGCACCTTTTGACTGTGATGTGTTACATTCTGCAGGTCTCTTGTCTCTTCTCTAATGTATTCAATTGGCCTTTTACCTGCCATCAGTGACTGTAAACGTCTGTCTTTCAATAATAACCTGACGATGAGGATGATACCATAAGAAATCTGCTGTTTTACATTTACATAAATAAATCATTTACAAATTATAACACTATCCTCTAAGCTGGGTGTGTCATTGTCTATGTACGTTCCAATACTCATTAGAGAGATGAGAGTTGAGATCCCTTAAATAGCCACAAGGAGGCAGAGTTTGCTTGTGGTAGTATCCCAATACCCAACCAGTGACGGTCAAAACTTGGAATTTAAAAAATGGGTGGGTTGGGCTGCAACAGGACTAGTCAAAAGTCACCAAAAAAAAAACAATTGTAGTTGCTGTAATGTATCGGAAATTGAATATTTAACATAATGTCACTTCTTAATTAGTTTCAACAAAACAACCATGGCATTCGAAGGCCTATGTCAAATACATTGATGGTCTTTAAACAAAACAATTATGATTAATGAATACATATTAACTATTGCAATGGGCGTATTTAAACATTGAAATATTATGTTTCTTTTAACGGCTTTATCGATTGAAACGAAAACTCAGTTGCTAAAAAAAAATGTGCACAAATATTCCATGTGTAACACTAGTGGTAAACGGGCTCCCTCTAGTGGTATGAAAGATTTTCATTTTCTGACTTTTTTTTCTTACGTATTTTGGGGGGCTTTTACTCCTTTAACGGTCAGGACAGCTGTAAGATTTAGAATTATTTAAATTTTCGAACTGTTCATAATGTTGTAATTTAAAATAATAATAATCCAGAACTGCCGTTGTTGTATTTCAGTTCATTTGCATTTAATGTTAAAGTTTGCATTCATTCTTTTAGAACAGTTTGCTTAAAATATGGATACATTTTTATTTAATTTGACAAAGTAGTTTTTAAAGTCTGGGAGGTCATTACCGGTACCACCGAAAGTATGACGCAGGGAATTTTGAGTTTCCTGTTTCTGTTGGCCTGTGCCCGGATCCTCCACGGAAAAAGTGTAATCGCCCCTCGGGAGAACTTTAATTTGGACCAGGTGACCATATTTCAACTCTTAGTTTGATTGTTTTTGTATACAGTTCATGCTTAATGATAATGTGCTTCTTTGCAGTTCATGAGGAAATGGTATGTAGTGGCGGTTGTTTCCGATTGTCCGCACTATATGCAAAACAAGATGGGAAACCCTATCATTATTGTGCTGAACCTGAAACCATTTGAGCAGGGTAACATCACTGTGTTGGCTCCAGATCCCAGGTGGGACACCCCCATCCCCCCAAAAAGTGACATATAAAAAAAAAATCATAAATAAAAAAAAATCAACTCCTTAGTAAATTGAAACAAGTACAGACTGAAAAGTACTTTTAAAAATTTAGAAAGTCATCAAAAAAAATAATACTCAAGTAAAAGATAAACATTTGAAAAAGCAGTTCAGTCGCTTAAACTAACAAACATATATATCGATTTCTAATAATGTCACAGTGCTCCTACATTGTCTTACATAGGAGTGGCTCATGTAAACTACCTCCCTCAAGGGCCCAGCGTGGATGTTGAAACCTACGTGGTCAGTACCGACTATGACCAGTATGCCATGATAGCGCTGCTGAGCACGGAAGGAGCGTCACAAAACAAGACTACCATTTTCAAACTTTACAGTGAGTTACGATAATAAAACGTGGATTCATTTATTGTGTAAAATCAGAATAGCAATACTTACTGTTTATATTTCAATACTGCATTTAATAGAGAGGCCAGTTTATTATCAAAAAATTTTGAAAATGATTCTGTCTCGTTAAATCGATCTTTGGATGTGTTGCGCTGGACGACTTTAAGACGCTGATCCAAACATAGAAAGGGGGATGACATCATTATTAATGAGAACAAAGGTTCTAATAATATGTGTTTTTCAAACTTCACACACTAATCAATTCTGTTGCCTCTGAGCCTGGCACTCAGGAAGTTACTATTTTCACACACTTTACAAATAAATGTCACATTCTAAAGTTGTATTGTTGTTGTTTTTCATTATGAACGTTTTTATGTTGTGTCTTTAATGTACACATTGGAGAAAAACACACAGCAGATGATAATCACTCAGATAATCTTTCAGACGTAAGAACTGGGCCCCTGATCGGAAGTGTGCAAAAATGCTTGACTCCATTTTTGAAACACATTGCTCTTATACTGAACAAGTTACTCATTAATTGTCTCAAATAATCACCTATTGATTTGTCAATTTTGCCAGAATTCTGAAGTCCATCGGTAGATGACTGGCAGAACTTTGCTCCTTTACTTGTTTGTTTTGTCATAGGCCGAGGCACACTTATAACACGGGTCAATGCCTCTGTGGGCTTTATGCTGAGATTTGCGCACGGAAAGACTGAGATTATGCAGAAAGTTGTTTTTCTTGCTTCTGTGCTGATCCTGGGATGGACACGGACCAGTCAGGCTTTTGCTGTCCCAGAACCTGTGTATCCTACGCAGGAGAACTTTGACCTAAGCAGGGTGAGTGGCACTTCTTCCTCAGGGTACTTCATATTACTTAAAGGTGACTAAATACACTAATAATGATTTAAAAAAAAAAACATGGGGGCTTGCACTGGTAGAGGTGAAGTAGATTTGTTTTTTGTGTTGTTGTCCATCTATCCATTTTCTAAAGCACTCATCCTCACTAATGTGCAGAATTCCTGCCACTGAATGTCAGATATGTTTTCATTCCAGTTTTTAGGGCCTTGGCATGACGTCGCTGTGGCAAAGACATGTCCACATATGGAACGCCACAGAAAGGAGTCGGCAATCGGCAAGCTGGTGCTGCAGAGGGGACTCTCCGACGAGAAACTGGATATGGTCAGAACAGTGCTCAAGTCAGTACATGTGGATATATCACACACGAGCAACCTACAAGCAGCTTTGTTGTCATTTTCCATATGTTACAAATACTTTTACATCATTCACAAAACATAGAACCAGAACCTTTGTGTTTACAATTACAAAGGACCATTTTGAGCAATAAAAACCCAATAAAAAGGTTATATACAATAAATAAAATAATTGATAGGTACTGTAGATGGATAGGTAGATCAATCAACTAAACTCAGATAAATATATATGTTATCCAATCAAAATAATGTATCACAATGTTTTTACTTTGAATGCTGAAAACAACAACAAAATCCTCATATTTGATTCTGTATTTTGGAAAAAAAACACTCACTGAAAATACACACACAATATCTATATTTCTCCGCTGCAAAACAGTTCAATAAAAGTCTACAAAATTGCTTTCTTTCTTAAAACCGATTTTTAATTGCACCACTGTATGTGATGTATTGTGCATACTAAGATGTTTGCATGTGTGTGTTAAGAGATGGGATCTGTAAGCAGAAAAGTGGAGACTATAATCTGACGACAACACCAGGACATTTTCGTTTCGCAAGTATGCTTCTTTCTTATCATAAATAAGCCACTAAGAACCAGCGGGGGACAATACGCGAGTATAAAAGTGGTTGAAAAGGTCAACTATATTAATTGTTGATTATTACAGTAAACATATTGAAATGCTTCATTTGTCAAATATCCTCAGGAAGGATTTTTAGGACTTTTCTCGTGGAATCTTAAATTCATACTTTTGAAATCATGCTAAGTATGAATATTTCAAGTCTTTGGATGTAAATACAGTTTTAGAATGCTAATTTAACAGATTTAAAAAGCAGGACAGAGTCGGCTATATTTCATGACCCACGGTTTGTCAACATTGAAATAAAGTACAAAGGGCCAAGGGAGCTCTGACTAATTGTTTGCCTTTGGTCTGCAAATGACCACTGACATTAATATCAATGTAAGGAAGCTGTGTAGCACCCTATCATGTCCTAAAAATGTAAGGTAATGTAATAACATTTGCATTTAACTCAATCAAAAAAAATTAATAAAACCCAATAATGTACTAATTTTTTTTACCAATAATGTAATACTTTATTGCATTATTGGGGATTTATTACATTTTCAGGTGCCCCATCTCCCCCCAACAAAACTGTTCTTTTTCAGTCCAAAGTTCTACATTATCTATTTTGAGAATTTAAAGACTGTTATATACATTCACAGCAAAAAGAGTGTTACCATTTTAGTGTTAAATGAGTTGACTTGACAACCCCCAAAGTGTATTTTTAACAGTGTCTGAATTACCGCTAAATGGACGTCAGTGTTGGAATTGACAGTTGATTGAAGCTCCGCCCACTTGATTATAACTGCTCTGCGCAAAGACTTCTGAGATATGTAATGATATACTGTATATGATGTTATAATGTAAAAAGGTATTACATTATTAGTAAGGATGTGTTTGCAAAATCAGGATTTTGTGTTATTATTATTTTTAACTATAACATTATTGTTTTGATTTGTTTTGTCTTGTTTTACATTTTTGAAATGGAAATTATTACAGTACAAGCTGCTTATAGGACCCGAGACCTAACGTAGTGGGTGGCTTTGACGGAGAGCAAGGTCCATGTGACAATCTTCAGTTACCCTAAAAAAGTAACTTAGTTACTTTACTGATTACTGGAATTTGAAAATAACTAAAGTATGTTACAAGTTACTTTAATAGTTACATTCAGCCGACAACCCCGCTTAACATCAAAATGACACCCGGTTTTGCCACTTATGTAATTGGAAGTGTATTTTTAACAGTGTAAAGTTTAAAAAAAAATTAAAAACAAAATAAGAGAAACTTTTTTGACAGTGTACTAAAGTAGGTTACAAGTTACTTTAATAGTTACATTCAACCGACAACCCCGCTTAACATCAAAATGACACCCGGTTTTGCCACTTACGTAATTGGAATTGTATTTTTAACAGTGCAAAGTTTTTTTTAAATTAAAAACAAAATAAGATAAACATTTTTGACCTAAAATAATTATTTTCATTATCTAATCTTTTCGCACTTGCCTAAAAAATCAGTTAACCCACTAGTTCTCGGTGGCTGAAATTACTTTTACAGCCCAGTGTCAGTTTGTGTGACTGCTTATTTTCCCTGCAGGGTGGGGTGCTGAAGTGGACGCCTACGTGGTGCACACTAACTACGATGAATACGCGCTCATAATATCGGTCAAGGATAGAGCACCGGGCCAAAGAAGCATCGAAGTGAAGCTTTACAGTATGTGGACGCTCGTTGCGCAACATCACCTTTTCTGGCGTATCCTTAGCTGGATTGTTGCAAACTTCCCACAGGTAGGACCATGGACGTGAGGGACACGATTCTGGATGACTTTAAAAGACTGGTTAGAGAGCAAGGGATGAGCGACGACACCATTATCATTAAACAGAACAAAGGTATGGCACACAGCAATAATGTTGATACTTTCCAAATGGCAGTGAGTTGATAGTCATTTTTTCCCCCTGAAATATCAGAATATCCCAATATGTCGGAATAGCTATCAGTCCATCCATTTTCTATAGTGATTTTCCTTATTACGGTCACCCCTATGACAGCTGGTATTGGGTGTGTGCCGGGTACCCCAAAGTCAGCCGAGATATGCAGCAACTCACCCACCCACTTTTTTGCCTTACTTTTTTTATTTATTTATTTATTTTTTTACAGGCGACTGTGTTCCAGGAGAACAGGAGGAAGCGCTGGAAACAGTGATAGAGGTAAGCTAACTTTTTAATATGCTCTATGCCAGGGGTCTGCGACCTGCGGCTCTGGATCCACATGTGGCTCTTCAGTCCCTCTCCTGTGGCTCCCTGTGGATCTCTCTCTCTCTCTCTCTCTCTCTCTCTCTCTCTCTCTCTCTCTCTCTCTCTCTCTCTCTCTCTCTCTCTCTCTATATATATATATATATATATATATATATATATATATATATATATATATATATATATATATATATATAATTAATACTTTTTTTACATAATACTTTTTTTAAACATATTTTTAGATTAAATAGTCTTTAAATGAATTAATGTCCACATTTTTAAGTTGTCAGAAAAAGAGAGATGAAAAAAGGTTTTTAAAAATACCTAAAAATGTCCAAAATTGATCATAAAATGTCCAAAAACTGAAAAATACCTGAAAATATCTATGAAATTGCCAAAAATGTCAGATAATTGAATAAAAAAAAGCCAGGAGAGAAAATCTTCAGAAAGTAACCATAAAATGTACCACAATAAAAAAAATCCCAAAAAGTACCATATAATGTCTTTAGAATTGCCCCCAAAAAAGTCAGAAAATTGATTTTTAAAAAGTCAGATTTTTTTTTTAAAGAAATACTGAAAAATACCATAAAATGTCCACCTAATTGCCAAGAAAGTCAGAACATTGATATTAAAAAAAGACAAAAATGTCAACAAACAGCCATGAAATGTACAAAAAAGGAAGAAGAGAGGCCCATATGTCCATAAAATTGCCACAAAATTGGACAGAAAAGCAGAAAAGTCTAAAGATGTATGAAAAACTGTCTGAAAAAAATTACACTGACAACATTTTTGTATAAATCCCAAAACGGAAGACGAAAGGTAGAAGAAAATGAATCTCAACGTATTGGATGCTACATATTTTTTTGTTCTGGTGCAGCTCTAATTAGCACTTGGGCCCTCAGTACATTAGACTTCCACTAACGCACTGTTTCCTTCATCACAATGTTCAAAAGTTTTGCGGCTCCAGACATATAATTTTTTACCCCGGCTCTATGCGCTATATTCAATATGCTCGTACTCAGAAACTGCTCATGTAAGACATTTCAGCCTACATGCATGTGCAGTTCAGCAATTTTTTATCCCTGCCACCTGACAACTCTTTCGTCTTCACAGCTGAAAATGTGCTAACATTGTACATGTCTGTGACACAGAGGGTGAGGAGGGACATAGCACCAACTATGGCACTGGCAGAAATGGAATTGGACGGTTCTGGTGATGACACGCTCACATTCAATGGATCGGGTAAGAGCATATATATATATATATATATATATATATATATATATATATATATATATATATATATATATATATATATATATATATATATATATCCTCAGAGAGACAAAATCGTTGTCATCCCCTCAGAGGCGTGCGGTCTGGGGCCGGAGGCGGGCCCGTGTTTCGGTATTCACCATCGCTACTTCTACAACTCCAGCGCCATGACCTGCCAGAAGTTCAAGTACGGAGGCTGCCTGGGCAACAAAAATAACTTTGTGAGCGAGAGGGAGTGTCTGCAAAGGTGCCGCACTGAGGGTGAGCATACACGGGGGGAAGCGAACCATGGCAGTCTTGGGGAAAATCGGACTTTTACGCAGGTCCTTTTTTTCTTTTTTTGGTCCAATCATCAAGCCAACTGCTTGGGCTGTATGTATGTTGTCATAGCAGTAAACCAATTAAAAATACATTTAACTGATGAATTCCTTGAGCTGAGTGTTTCTGGTAAACCAAGATAGCACTTAGCATTAGCTAAAGTAATTTAAACCATCAGTTAACAGATTGACTAGTGATTACATTTGTTGTAAAAAGTTCCTTGGTGAGAATGTATTGTAGCTTCGATTTCCAGGGAAATTGTAGCGTCCCGGTTTTTAATTTAGAAAATTTGGTCAATCTAGCTAGTGGGCGCAATAATCCAACGCCCAAACTCAGCAATATATTTTGTATTGCTTCCCATCTAAAATAGATGTACAGTTATTAATTGTAATTATTATTTTTTTTTTCATTACGCAACATTTTTCTTATTGAAGGGGACTAAGCTGAGAGATACAGCAGCGCTATAGCGCCCTCTATTGACCATCGCCTTTGGGAGTAAGTGACATACTGTACACTAAGTATCTTACAAAAGTGAGTACACTCCTCACATTTCATTTGGAAATGCAAAATGACTAGCTGTACTGAATTTGAACATTTTCGCTTGGGGGTGTACTCACTTTTGTTGCCCGTATTTTAGCTATTAATGGCAGTATTTTGAGTTGTTTTGAGGGAACAATGAATTCACACTGTTGTATAAACTGTACACTGACTACCTCTGCCAATAAACACTTAGGCCTACTGCGTTACTGTATTGTAATGATGATTATTATGTTGCTGTTTTTGCGCTTGATTCGAAATGGTTGGAAAAGTAAAAATTAAAGGGAATAATCAGTGGTGCTCTTGTTATAGGCTACCCGCTCAATGGCGCCATCTTTGATCTTTATTTTATACACAAGTGATTATATATATTTTTTTAAAGTATTGACATGATGCCATACGATTGCTCTCTTGCAGCGGTATGTCGTCTCCCCCTGACCGCCGTGGCGTGCACTGGTGAGGCCCCCAGCTGGTCCTTCGACTCCATCGTGCTGGGCGAGTGCGTGGCTTACAAAGCAGGCTTCTGCCAGACCAACGGCAACAAGTTCTACAGCAAGGCTGAGTGCGACGAGTACTGCGGCGTGAAAGGTAGGCAACACACTGGAATAAAAGCCACGTCAGAACACAACATTTTATTTGATAAGTTTCTTTTTTTCTCTTCAACAGCTGCAAAAATCCTGGAAGAAGACTGAGGCGACATCCCAAGCGGGAAGTATCTTTATTTGTTAAAGATATGCAAAAACATCTTACCAATAAAACATTTCATCAGTCTCAGCAATTTACTTTTCTATTTGAGCCTGTCCTCAGTCTAGTTTTGTAGGATTGCAAAGATGGACGAGAAAAGTAAACTCCCTTCAATTAGTGTACTGCACATGACCAGAAGGGGGCGACATTGTTCTTCTCACCATTTTTTTCTCATGGGCTTGAAATAACCCAATCAGTGTTCAAGCCATATTTTACATGAGTAAAATCTCACAAATGCTACAAAAAAGTATATATCTCAATATAATGATCGTAACATAATGATCTCAGAAATTACTCGGTGTGAAATGTGAAATCTGTTCATTTAAACACAAAGTTGTTATTCTGTTGGTTGAATGGTAACAACACATGTTGGGAAAAATTAAGATTTGTCACAGAGCAGTTTAGGGTTTCTAAAGGGATGGATGGCCTTGAACTGGGCTCCCCATGGAGGCAGGCGACAATCAAACTGATGAATGTTGTTTTTTTCAAATATTCTCACATATGGAATTTGATGCCTCCAACACGTTCCAGAAAAGCTGAGACACGGGCAACAAAAGACTGGGAAAGTTGAAAATGCTAAAATAAATAGACAAATAAATACCATTTTGAACCATTGCACAGGTGAACAGGTTAATTGGAAACAGGTGAGTGTCAGGGTTGGTATAGTGGGTATCGTCATTGACTGGAATTGATGATTGGTGGAAGTGCCCACATTTTGCCGTGTGCTTCAGCGAAATGCTTGATAATGCGAAGTCTTGAAAAAATGCACAGACTGAGCACCGAGTGAAGCAGGATTACTTCTGTCGATCGCGGTAAGTACAAACGGGCCTTCTCAATCCGTGTATTTTTGTGAGGCAAACATTTTCAAAGATTATTATTTTTTTGCCTAAATCATCATATGATGCAAATTATTTTAGAAAAATGTTTCTTGAAAAATGACAAAAATGACTTAGGTGATTATTTTAAGAAGGTGTCGTTATACAGGTTTTGAAGCAACGTCTTTTTCAAGGAGGTTCCTTCTAATTTCAGCAAGACAAAGCTGCTGCTTTGTTGTAAAAGTGTGCGAGTACTGGATTGCAGTGACGTGCGGTCAGGATAGGCAAGGTAGGCACTGCCTACCCAAGGCTGAAATAAAAGTTGAAACCGTTTGGCTCTTTCTATTTATTTTAATTATTTCTTTCATTTCAGAAAGCCGACATTACCTATAGGTTTAAAAGCGACAACATTTGGTGATTTTCATACCTCAATTGGCTGTGTCGGTGACCCAGAACTTTAGCTGAGTGGCAAATGTTGAGCTGCCGCACTGGAGGCGATGGGTACGAACCCCGCTTGAAGTAAAAAAACAAAAAAGAAGATTAAAAAAATGTAAGACTTCAAAAGAGAGTAATGTTGTTGTTTTTTTTTTTTCTACCCATACAGAGGAGGCATATGTTAAAATAGTTTGAATGCATGGCATCTTGTATCTGAGTATCAAGTATCTCGAGGTCAGGCTGAGTGTTCTCTTTTTTTTTGGAAATGAAAATATGGTCACCCTAGGATACATTGTACACTCGCCTGCCGACACACAAATTTGTAATTGGTGTGTGCGTCTCAATTTGCGACTGCCTGCCTACCCAAACCTAGAGCTCACTGCACGTCACTGCTGGATTGGCGTGCCTGCAGTCCAGACCTGTCCCTTGTAAGGGTGTTGCGCATTATAAAACGCAAAAAAACAACAATGGCGAACTGGACTGTTGAGCAACTGAAATTGCAAATCCATCAAGGATGTAAGCACATTCCACCTACACACACATTGTGCCAAGACTCCCAACAAAATAAGATGAAATTTGTTGCTATTATTGGCTTGTCTTAGTGATTTTGTTGCCATGTCTTTTTGTTAATTTCTTCTGTTAATAAAGTGTTTTTTCTAAATTAAAAAAAAAAATCTCTCTGAAGGAGCCAGGCTTCCTGCTCTTAGTTCCCAGAGTTCCCGGCTTGTGCTGGTAGAATGCTGGGAATATCCGGAGAGGAAGGGGAAGTGACATCACAGCGTTGACCTTCCGCACCGGCCCGTATCACCTGCCGCTGCCTGGACCGCAGCTATGGCAAACACACACACACACACACACTGGAAGTAGAGAGTGACAGCTTATTGTGTGTAAGTTCCCACGGAGAGTGACAGGAAGTGATATCTTGGATTGGTCGCATGGAAACTTTCCAGTAGCTTGGAGCTGGCTAGCCACAACACACTCTGCTTGACTGTAATTTATAAAAACAAAGGGTAGCCTTCTTGCATAGTGGCCTTTTTTTCGATATGCATTACTTTGCTTTATCAGACAACAGATTCAATTAATGTGATGTGTAAAACAAAAGCCACATCGGGGGAAAAAACACCTGCATAAATAAAACAATTGCATAATAAATGTGTCACGGAAAAAAATCCACTTGAGTGTGTGATTTAATGATGTCTCAGCCAAGAAGCGTCTGCGAAAGCTAAGAGCGCTTTTAATTAGTGCTTTATTTTGCACCCACGGAAAAGCTTGCTTTGAGAAGAGGAGGTGCAAAATAGAAGCAGCTAATGAATGAAGCTCTTTTCTCCGCTTTGTGTGCGCGCCGTGTACGTATGCGACTCACGTACTTGCTAAACATGCTGAGCTCTGCACTATCGTCCTTCCTTGCCTGGTTTTGTTTACAACCTGTGTGTCATGTTCGGCGTTAGTGTGTCAATAAATGCCTTCCCAAGGGTATGTGTATTTGACAACCAGGAATTCTTTAAAAAAATTAAAATTAAAATAATAATAATAATTATATATATATATATATATATATATAGCGGGGGCAACTACAAAAAAACACATCACATTGAACGCATCAGTCCTGAACTTAATGCGACAACATAAAATATAAAACAATATAATAGAACAGAAATAACATTATGTAACCCAACATAACTTGAAATAACAACAGAACGTAACACAACATTTTGTAACACAAAATAGAGTAACAACATACTAGCCAAAGTGCTACATTCTTTAAAATACCGTATGTATATTATACAATAGCTATTTAAATCAGAGCAGTGATCTGCCCTACGGTATTTTCTCTCCGTGCTTAGAACCCTGACTGACTGGATGCAGGAAATAAAATCTTGTAGTACCTGATTTTGCCAGAAAAAAAGCATCAAGATTAGCAGGTACGGTGGAGCACAAAAAGGGGCATGAGTCTGTGATCTAACCAAATGACCCTTCACCAAGTGACCCTGACACTCAACTCAGACTGCCTGGGACACACATACACGAGTGACCACATATATAGTGACCCAACGGAGGTCCCGGCACATTCCTTTTCCCCAGGTGGCAGAGAGGATCAATAACCTAATGGGCTGCACACCAATGGCCGACTATCATTGACCACCCTGCCACCCCGCCTCCCTGACAATAAACGTGGGGGAGTCTAACGCCTTGTCAGACTTCATTGTGTGACTGTGCTGTGTGTGTGTCATGTGGAACTGGTTAACTGCTGGAGCAAAGAACCAAACCAGGTTCTGAGACAGACAATATGTCTTGTATTGATTTGGACACAAAGGATTCTCAAGTGTGCAGGAATTGCTGAGAGTGTCCTATGGCAGTGGTTCGGTCCTCAACCTTTTTTGGTGACGTACCCTCTGTGAAATGTTTTTTTTCTCCAGCCAAGTACCCCCTAGCCAGCGCAAAGCATTTCTGATTGGGGGAAAAAACCGAGTGCTGTGCCATCATTGTCTGATTTATTCAACTTTGGAACTCTATTTGTATTTATGTGGTCTCTTGAACTATTTGGAAATAAAAAGATACATCTAAAAATAAATAAATAAATTATAAATGAAAATTTGTGCATATTCCGTTTTTTTAATCAACTATTTTATTCGACTACTTATTTGTATCAGCGACACATACTACTGAACATTTCAGTAAATATGCCAGAATTAGCTCAAATACTATTTTTCATCTGCAGTGCAGAGACAGATCGTAACATAAGGTATCATCTTTTGGGATCATGGCTCTGTTCTCAAAAATACATAAATAACAGAATTTTAAATCAAGTTTTCAAGTGATTGACAGGAGATTTTAGGTGGCATATGGTAAGTTGGGTCGAACCGTTCTGGTATGGGGGAGATGCTGGGTTTTTAGGATACTGAAAATGAAAAGCCTACTGAATACAAAATTCATTTGATGAACTTCTATTTTTCTCAAATATTTACATATACTTTTTAAATACGTATATTTTAAAATCTCACGCACCAACTGGAGGGCCATCACGTACCCCTATTTGAGAACCACTGGCATATAGAGTGTGACACGATGTTTTCATACCCATCGCGATCTGAGCCAACCATGGCATTTAGCTCCCCAATAGTCGAACCCTGGACATGGCGGTGAGAGAACCCAATTCTAACCACTAAACCACCAGGCACATAAGACAGGAGACATTATATTTATTTTCACACATAATCTAAATTGTTCGGTAGTTCACAACATCCACTTTACACCCATCACATTCAGCGGGATCTCCTTCGTCCCCGCAACACTGCATCCTTCATGTGTGTACGTGTATTTGTGTGTGTGGGGGTGAGTGTGTGTGTGTGTGTGTGTGTGTGTGTGTGTGTGTGTGTGTGTGTGTGTGTGTGTGTGTGTGTGTGTGTGTGTGTGTGTGTGTGTGTGTGTGTGTGTGTGTGTGTGTGTGTGTGCGCGCGCGCGCTACTGGTGGTAGGACAATGGGCTGCAAGGGGGCTGGCTGAATAGCACCATTGAGTGTGCTCAGCCAAACAGAAAAGCATCTTCCATCTCACTTCAAACCCCACAGTTTCACTCTGTACAAGCAGGCCTTTATTCTCTGTAATTACTCCCTGACACACATGTGCGCGCGCAAACACACACACACACACATTGCATACCTTTTTATTGACATATACAGGACGATTTTTTTTCTGATTTTGTGGCAACAGATTGGAAATATCCATTTTGCGTTCCAACGTGACTGCCTCAGTGCACAAAGCAAGCCATGATTGGATTGGAGTGAGAGTGCGGGAGAACCTCAGTGTTGCTAGTTTATATGAAATTTTAATGTATAGAAGTTATTGTTACTGACCTTTTCGGAATTTTTGCAATTTCTTGGATTTGACTTGTTATCATATCTGGGTGGGTATGAATGTTAATGTCACTTAATACACAGTACATTTTGTCGAGTACATTTTACTCTAAAAAGAGTCTATTTGGTCCCACTCTACCCAGAGTCAAATTTATACTTATAAAATATAGAGTAAATTTAAGTCAAAGTGTTTTTACTGTGTATGAGAAAATGGGCCTATCCATGACAAAAACCTAGTAACGTTTTTTCACTCAGAATTTCTAAGGAATTAGAAGAATTTTTTTTTGTACATTTTACTAGTTTATTAAAAAAATATATATTCAAAGTATTTTTAGTGAGAGAATTTGCCTAACCCATGAAAAAAAAACGAGGAAAAATGTTTCACTCAGAAATTCTTTTATACTTTACTCTGTTTAGAGTGGTGCCGAATAGGCTCTTTTTTAGAGTAAAATGTTCTACAAAATACACTGTGATGACAGTTTGAGCCAAAACAGAGGTGGCTGCAGCAAGATGATGAATGCGAGCATTTGCGGCCATTTTGTCTTCGCTACCCACCAACAGATGTGGATCAATGTGTTAACAACCTAATTCACGGTAAGCCCCTTTGGACAAGAGGTATTATGGTAAGCAGGTTTCCAGACGACAGCCGCGCGGGACGCAGCATCACCGGCAGGTTTGTCATCATCACACTGGGCCATTTAAAGTCGTTAGCCTACATCCAGCTCCATTGTGCTAACCCACACACTGAATCATTGTGTCACTGTGTAATCCATACGGGGGTCATTGGTGCACTGCATCATGTGACATGTCAGGACGTTAAGGTGTGCAGCAGCAGGGTGATTAACTAATTACTGTAATTATAAAAAGCAATCCTTCATTCAAAATTAATGAGCATGAAACAAACAACACATTTTGATCAATTGGATCACAAGCTGATTACTATATGTATAAAGTTCTGACTCCGCCCCTGACAGGATATACTGTACATTTAAGTCAAGGGTTTAATAAACGTTTATTTGCATCCACATCAGATCAACTTTAATATAAGCTTTGTTATCATTATCGTGCACGGGTAGCAATGAAACTTTATTGTTTCCTTCACCGAGGCACAATTAAGAAGTGAACTTACAGAAAAAAATGATGCTAAAATACAATTAGAATGTGCAAAATGTAAAAGAGCAACATGTACACATGCAAAAAAAAATAAACATGTACACATGCATAGCCTACACTTACACACTGGGCCGCATCATGACATAGTGGCCCCGATCCAGAAGTGAGCCTGTATACATGTGGTTCTTTAGTCCCTGTGGCTCACTGAAGATCTCTAAAAAAAAATAGAAAAATAAAAAGCAAAAATTAACATATATTTTTTACATAATGTATTTACATTTTTTAAATGAAATATTCTTTGAATGAATTAACAATTTCGATTTAAAAAAGTAATACTTAATACAGAGTCCAAATTTGTTAGGGTTGGGTTAGAGGCCAAAAAGTTTTTAAAAATACCTAAAAATGTCCAAAAAAAAGAGCACAGAATTAGCATAGAATGTAAACAAAATTGCCAAAAAAAAGTCAGGTTTTTTTTTTAAGGCAGAAACGAAAATGTTCAAAAAGTAACCATAACAACAAACTTGGCAGAAAATTACCATAAAATGTCTTTGGAATTACCAAAAAAAAGTCTGAAATTTAATTATTAATGAAAAAGCACAAAAGTAAAAACATTTGGAATGTAACTATAAAATATACACACACAAAAAAAAATGAAAATCATCATAATGTACACAAAATTGTCAAAAAAGTCTGACAAAAAAAATTTTCAAGTCAGAAGAGAAAATATTTAATATATATATATATATATATATATATATATATATATATATATATATATATATATATATATATATGTATAAAAATGTCCAAAAACAAAAGAAGAAATCCTCAAAATTACCATAAAATGTCCACACATTGCCGACAATGTTAAAAAAAGGAAGGAGAGAGGCATCAAATAATATGTCAATACTGTTGCGTTCATCACAATATTCAAAGGTTTTGTGGCTTCAGTCAGAATTTGTGTTATCTATTTGGCCTAAAATGGCTCTCAAGTCAGGAAAGGATGCTGACCCCTGTTGTAGGTCACAGTAAAAGTGCCCTCTCATGGACAAGGTTTTCTAGTCTGTGTGTGCGTGCACATGTGACATCTACCTGTCTGACTATCTAAATCTAAAACTATACCTACCCCCCAATTGAACCCCCCCTCGCCTCCCCCCATCTTGCTTGCAGCAGGCCTGTGTGTTGGAATGACACGACGTGCAAAGACAAAGGAAGCAAACAGCAGGAGGTGTTTCTGTGTGTGTGGTGTGTGTGTGTGTATGTGCATGTCAGAGGGTTGCGGGCGAGAGGGGTTGAAGTTCCATATGGGCAACCCCCCCTCCCCAAACCCACCCTCCCTTCCCTAACAAACAGGCAGATGTCAAATGGGACATGGCTCCCCCGATGGGGCACAGGGTCACACTACACAGGCTAAATAACAGAAGAGGGAGAGAGGGATGCCTTCCTGCCAACAAGCCCTCTCACTGCTCCCTCCCCTCTTTAAAACCCACTAAAAGAGATGTACAAACATGGCTGACACCACACTACGCAACATGCCAACACATACTGCGATGCGATCCAAGTTGAGCTTCATCGACGGCCTGCGGTCTGATGAGACCAAGATACACTTATTTGTTTCAAATGGTGTAAATTAAAGTGTGTACGGCGGCAACCAGGTGAGGAGTACAAATGCAAGCGTTTCTTGCCTACAGTCAAGCGCGGTGGTGGGAGGGCCATGATCTGGGTCTGCTTCAGTGCCGCCCGCATTGAGGCGCTTACACTTCATTGAGGGAACCATGTATGCCAACTGTAACATACTGAAAGTGCATCCTGGAAACTGGACCGCAGGGCAATATTCCAAAATGACAGTGACCCCAAACACACCTCTAGAACAGGGGTCAGCAGCCTTTCCTGTCAAAAGAGGCCTTTTAGGCCAAATAAATAACAAAAAATCTGTCTGGAGCCGCAAAACATTTAAAGATTGTTGTGAGGGAAAAAGTGTGTTAGTGTTAGCCTAATGATGTACTGAAGGCTCAAGACCTAATTAGAGCTGCACCATAACACAAAATTATGCAGCATTATGCTTTACTTTGTTTTTTTCCTATCTTTCGTCTTTATTGTATTAAATTATATTTTTTTGTTGTAAGATTTCATACTTTGTTTTTCATACAATTTTAGACTTTTCTGGCAAATTTCTATATTTGGCAATTAAGTGAACATATTATGGTCATTTTCTGCCTCTCTTCTTAATTTTGGGGATTTTTTCTTTCTTTTTTGCTAGCAATTTTGGCAATTATGTGGACATTTTATGGCATCTTTTGGACATTTTCTTGAATGTTTTGTTTTCTGCCTTTTTAAGAATTATTATTATTGTTAATATATTTTCTTACTTTTGGGCAGTTTGAAAAATAGTTTATGATAATTTTCTGCCTTAGTTTTGTTTTTGAATATTTTAGGTGCATTTTTGGAGAAAAAAAATCTACTTTTTTATTCAATTGTCTCATATTTTTGGACAATTTCATGGGCATTTTCTGCTTTTCATCATCCCTTTTGGAAATTTTATGGTCACTTTTTAAACATTTTTAGTAGTGTTCCAGTGTATCGGTATCAGGAGAGGCCCCGATATTGCAATAAAACAGTGGTATCTGCATCGGCAAGTACTTACAAGTAACATGGCGATACCATTATTTCCTACGCTAATATAGGACTTTGGACGCAGCATCTTGTCACATTCGCTAATGTGTGACGTGTTCACTGCATGCCGTGCCAAGATATCCTATTGCCCATTGAATGCTCTGAAGCAATGGCAGGGCAGCTTTTTCATGTTGGGGAAAAAAATAACTAGGTATTGGTACGGTATCGGCCGATACTGCAAAACTGGGTAGCGGAATCAGTATCGGGGGCCAAAAAACGAAATCGGAACAACACTACATGTTAAAAAATATAAATGTATACTTTTTTAAAAATGTTTTTATATATAATTCCACAGGGAGCCACTGAAGAGGGACCAAAAAGCCACATGTGGCTCCAGAGCCACAGGTTGCAGACCCCTGGTCTAAAGGCTGGTCTGGCCAAGCATGTCTCCAGACCTAAACCCTGTTGAACATCTCTATGGCATCCTCAAATGGAAGGTGGAGGAGCGCAATGTCTCGAATGTCCGCCATTCCGGTGGCAACCTGTGAAGCTCTCGTGAACTCCATGCGACTTGAAGCAGTGCTGAAAAATAATGGATTACTGCAGAAATTATTGACACTTTGGGCATTTTCACATAGGGGTGTACTCACTTTTGTTGCCAGTGGTTTAGCTATTAAGTTTGTGTGTGTTGTGTCATTTATCTATGCAGGGAGATGCAACTGAACTCAAGAACAGGTGTGTGCGTGTGTAGGTATGGGGCACAGTCCAAAACAAAGCAAGGGAATGGTTACGCACACACACACACACACACACACACACACACACACACACACACACACACACACACACACACACACACACACACACACACACACACACACACACACACACACATTTGAATGGCTGCGCCCGCGGGGCAGGAGTAGGGTTACTTTACATACTGCACTTACAGCTGCCTTTACCACTGGGGTATAAAATGGATTTGAATGAGAAAGAGGGGGAACAGAGGAGGCCAGGAGGAGGGTGAAGGGCGGGGGAGGGGGTTCGTGGGGGGGGGGGGGCTTCCCTTTGTGTCACAGGAGGTCTGCTGCTGCTCTGGCATGGCTATGGAGATGGAGGGAGCGGGGTCACTCTCTCTGCCCCCCCATCTCCCCCTTTTACTATAGGCTGGCTACTCTGACCCCCCCCCCACCCCCCAACCCCCACCCCCACCCCACCCCTCCCTCCAGCCTGGGCCTTCCACCCTATTAGCATAGCAGCTGCCTGATGCAAGCTTGCAGGGTGTGGGGACTGGCCAGGTTGCTGTGTGCATATGTGTGTGAGGGGGAGGGGGCGGAGGAGGTCCGGGGAGGATGGGGGGGTCCAGTCAATGGCAGTCCGTCTGGCTGGTGAATAGCAGCTAAAGCAGGCCCCCACGAGCGAGACAATGGAGCTACCAGGGAGGGGGGTCGGGGTCGGGGTGCACTGGGAGGGGAGATGGGGTTCGGGGTGGGGGGTGAGGGGTGTAAGAATGAGGCCGTGAATGGAGCGCCTTGTCGCCAGCGCCGTGGAGAGGAGCGCAGAATGAAGTGCGAGAATGAAAGAGGAGTTCAAAAAGGAGCGTAGGGGCGAGGGAGAGACCGTCCTGACCACCTGTCTCTCTCTCTTTATGTCTTTTACTCCCCGTCTAACACCCGAGCAGACTTTGGCCGGGGTGCTGCTAGTTGGGTGGGGGACCACAGACATGTTTTTATTTTTGTAGGGAAAGTGCACCATCAGCAAGTTCATAGTGGGCACCATCATCTTGAATCTCTGTGCTAAATATAACCACTGGAGATTACTGGACAAATAACAAACAAACAACAAATAATTAATTGTGTAGAATATTTGACTATTAGCACACTCATCATTATTTTAATGCCTTTAATTCTTCTTTAAAAGGGAAGTCAACCTTAAATTTCTTGACAATAAAATGTCATATAGGCGGCCATTTTGCCACTTGCTATTGATTGAAAATGACATCACAGTTGCTCAGGGCTCAGGCAACGACCAATCACAGCTCACCTGTTTTCTGAAGCTGACCTGTGATTGGTTGTTACCTGAGACCTGACCAACTGTGATGTCATCTTCAGTCGACAGCAAGTGGCAAAATGGCTGCCTTCTGATATTGATCAAAATGGCCGGATTTTGCTGCTTAACTAACTCATATTCCACTAACGCAATATTAACCATACTACCGTATTTAGACTAGTGGGGCTGCATAGAACATATTTTAAATGTTGTCTGTATATATTACGGTATATTAGTATTCATGCATTCAAATATTACTGTAGCATTAGGCTACTAGAGTACATTTATGATTTACCTTTAGGGATGGCAATTGAAAACTTTTTGAGAACGGACTCCCAGTTTGTTTGCTTGCCTGGCCATTCTTCTTACATCACAAATGAGCCATGAGTGTGACATCATCGCACACACAAGAAGTGTATTTTGGTTCTGAACTTTTCCAACTCACCATACCATATAACCCACTATCATCCATGTTAGCTGTTTCTCAATTTGCGTTCTTGTCCTTTCTTGTGATCTCGTGAAACATCATCAGCCTTGGCCTAAGTCCAAATTAAAGTTTTGTACGTATAAAGCATTGCCTTATACATGTATGGACTAACAATGCCGCTCACTCGCCGTTGGGAGAAGAGAAGACACCGGCGGCCATCGTACGTTGCTATTCAATAAGTACACAGCCATTTTAGTTACAAATACACTAGTGTTCTTAGGAAGTATGTTCTCAAGTTTGTTCTTAGACAGACCGTAAGTTCACAAGACCGTGCTCTGCATTCTTTAAGTTGAGAAATATATTTTGTGATTTTGATGTGTTGGGTATTGTCTTTGCTATGTTGCTACGCTAATGTAGCGCCCGAGACGGTAACACATGTGGCTCGAAACTGTTCACTTTCAAATGTGATGTCCATTCATGTTATTTATGCCATTTATCCTCCTGATATGATCAACTAGGCTGGGCGAAGAGCCACTTCCACTTTCAAGTGACAAATAAAGTCTGGCAGTCTTAAATCTTGTTGGATGCATAAATTAGCAAGAGCTAACAGCGTTAGCTTCTTAGAGACACATTCTTGTTTGCTCATTAAAGTGGTGGTTATTTGGATATTTGTGTATTGAGATGTGTTTTAAATTGTGTGTGTGGGGAGGGGGGGGGGTGCAATATGCCTCATTGGAATTATCTTTGTAAAACATAATGACCTGATGATGTGTAACCGAAGCTATGAGAAAGACATTCTTTGAGTTCCTCTTTGTGGCTTTCCGCTCTACTCTCGCACTACTTCACAAACCACACGTACACGCTATCGTACTAACCGTCAGCGACTTTGAGGAAATGGCGTGAATGATCGGGACTGTTAGAAAATGAGGAATTGAGTGTTCATTTGCATGTTACACTTATCATGTGAGACGCTCAGAGCACGGCTATGAATATTTTATGAGGGGGGCCCAACAATGACATTGAAGATTATCGCACACTTGTTTGCAGCTGCTGTGACAGCATCCATCTCCTCCGGTGGCGGCACGTCGGGGCCAGCAAGGAGCTGAATTAGTTTTTTTCCCAACACATTGCGTTTCTCTTGGCTGTACTGCTTCCAGTTGGGTAGGTGGGTGTCAGATTTTTTTTCCCCCGTCCAATCAAATTTCACTCTTTATGTGTTGCCATGTCATCTAATCTGCCCAGTATAAGGGCATTCATTACTGAAGCATGGAAAATATTTTTGACTGGGAAATATATTTGAACGTATTTGTAAGTATGTAAAGTTTGAAGGTACTTGTAGGATAAATGATAAAAACTTTGCACTTTTCCCCCATAATGCCACAGGGGGGGGGGGAAACCTCCTGTTTTTGTATTTTTTATTTTTATTTTCAGTTTTTCAGAATTTTTTTGCTGTTTGAACTGATTTTTGTTCTGTCATAAAAAAAAAAATCATAAAAACAGGAGGAAAAAATACTCCAAAAACAGAAAATAAATATTCATAAAAACAGGAAAAATAATTATTCTAAAAAAACATAAGCTGGTGCTCTGTTTTTCGGAGTACTTTTTTATTTTATTTTATTTTATTTTTATTTTTATTTTTATTTTTTACCTCTGAACTCCAAGTGACTCACTAATGGCGGGCACTTTCCCGCATACCTTCAATGTACCTTCAACTATATCACATAATGGCTCAGTTAAGGTAAGTATACGAACATATCAATTGATCGGCATTATTTTAGTAAGCTAACAGTTAAGTTTCTACAGAAGCGTATTGCATGTGGGAAAGTGCCCGCCATTAGTGAGTCTGCAACAAGTCACTTTGAGTTCAGAGGTAAAAATAATAATAATAATAAATAAATACTCCAAAAAACCGAAGCTGGTACTCTGTTTTTCTGAATATTTTTATTTCTGTTTAAAAAAGTAATAATTTTACCTCCTGTTTTTCTGAATAATTTCTTTCTCTGATTTTCTGAATATTTTTTATGGCAGAAAAAAATATATGCAGTAAAACAGAAAAATAATTTACACAAAAAAATAAAATAAAACAAAGCTCCCCAAAAGAATTAGTCAGAAAAACAGGAGGTTTTTTTTCTCCAAGTGAATGCAATACGCTCCCGTAGACTTGCGCATGCGCTTGTAAAAAAAAAAAAAGAACAAAATAAAAGAATGGCCTCTTTTTTTTTTTTGCATTTGGTCTTAGAGGAATATGTTTGAAAATTAATACGTTGAAACGTATATGCAATTTGAATATATTTGCACTTACTGTACTGTATTTGTAAGTACGTTTGAACATACTTGTAGGCTAAAGGCTAATTTTTTTTTTTTCTATAATGACATGTATTGACAAGTACAAAAAAGTAAAATAAAACATATAAAGTTAAAAATAAACTTTTTTTTTTGCATTTGGCCTACATTATATACCAATATGTTCGAAAAATATGCATAAATAATATATGAATACATTTAAATGTATTTGCAAATATGTTTGAATGTATTTGCCAGTCAAAAATGTTTACTTCACATTTGGTGTTCTATGTTTCCGTACTTCAGAATCAGTTGTGCTTTTTATTTACATATTTAATGCTTTAATCATGTTATTTGATAAATAATAATAATAAATTGTGCCACGTACATCATCTGAATTGCTCCAGATGATGTACGTGGCACAATTGTGTGCATTATATTGCGATTTTGTATACTAACCATTGTTTCTACAATTGTGACGTAATAGTGGTTGTATGAAGAAGAGGTGGATTCAGCCCAAGTACCAAAAACACGGCCAACCACTTAACCCCATTTAGCTAACACCCGAAAGACGGTAAATGCAAGCTCACTCCTGTCGAATTGTTTATTTACTTTCAGCTGGTTCTTCATTCCCAGGATGCTTTGCGTTGTCTGTCTGGCATCACGCATGGGGCACATGAAGAAGCCATTAGGGGGAGGCGTATAGGAACCAGCAGCAAGCAGCAGTCGTGGGAGGCCAGCCAAGTCGCTGTGTGAACAATGGGAACCCGGCTATACAAAAACATCCTGAGATAGAGAGAGAGAGAGAGAGAGAGAGAGAGAGAGAGAGAGAGAGAGAGAGAGAGAGAGAGAGAGAGAGAGAGAGAGAGAGAGAGAGAGAGAGAGAGAGAGAGAGAGAGAGAGAGAGAGAGAAAACATACCAACTTTCCTGTATTTGTGTACCTGTAGCGCAGAGAGCTGCAGGAGAAACGCAGGGTGCATGTTGAAGGTTCAACTGCAGGTCAAGTAGTTTTAAAATAGCTTGGGATGTCCTGCACTGTCCCCTGTAACACTTATGTTAAGGTCTCTTGGAAGCCCCCACGAGTTTAAAATGATTATTAAGAGGCAAGGTTCAAATCCAAGCTCTGGCCTTCTCATGCGGATTTTTCATTTTCAGTTAGGGTTAGTGATGACTCAAAATTAATAAAGGACAAACGCTATAGAAATAGTTTGATGTTTTCTTCTAACACTTCCACAGAGGTTATATTTTTAGAATAGAGGTGCAGATCAAACTCCGTACAGTACACGATGTCAAACAGAAAGTTCTCAGGCCGCAAAGTCACACGGCTGTAGAGGTAATGTTTTATTTAACCGCTAGTCAACGCCCACTCAAGTGTTGCACCACCAACAGGTTCAACGTGTCGACGGATGCTTTGTCATCTTGCCTTTTTTCCCACGGCCTTCCCCACGTCATGGAATTTGAACACTCAGGTAGCCTATCACTTCTTTACTTGAGGGTTTAGTTTACTTAGTTACTTGTTTGAAAACAGACATAAATGCTTTTTACGTAATCATTTGTCAAAATAAGATGAAATGAAAATATACGTGCAAAGTCAGTCGTGGTTGAGATCTTGATTGATTGATCTTGAAAACAGGCACATCTGTGACATAAAAGAACACGAACCAGGAACATTAACGAATATGACGTAATAGATTCTGAGAAGGAAAATAGTTTTCGGAGTATTCGCCACCCAAGATCTTTTTTAAGAGAGTTGTTTGATGTTGTCGGCTCTGAGAATGATTCTTGGCAAATGCGCTGTGTCTCGTGCCAGCCTTAAAACCACAAGCTTCTCGCATTCGAATATCTTCCACCTAATCAACATCTAAATACATGTGCAAACAAGGTGCATTTGTAGTTATCATAGCTAATTAAGCATTTTTTGGTCATCAGTGCCAATAATTTAGCAAAGCTATGGCAACACGTTTTGATAGCATGCCCAGTGATTGTTGTTGTTTTTTCAGTAAGAGCACTTGTGAAGTTCATCAAAGAAAAAATATTTTATTATTTGTGCCATGTTATCACAACAGATATTATATTCTAAGATTTTTTATTAAGGTGACCAGACATCGCAGTTTATCCGAGGCAGTGCTGGTTTTGAGGATTTCGCCAGCCTTGTTGTTTTCTCCCACATTTATGCAAATCCTGTTCCGGCGTCCTGTTTTTTGTTTGTTTGTTTGTTTGTTTGTTTTTAAGTCCAGTCAGCAAGCCAATTGTTTGGGCCATGTGTATGTCAATCGCACACTTGTCATGGCAATTCATACGATTAACCAATTAAAAAGAAATGTAACGGTTAAATCGCTAGCTAAATCGTCATACCGAAACTAGAACTACTTCCTGCTTCCGTGTCTAAGAATCATGGGAAATGTAGTCCCACTAGCTTAATCCTGCGATCGTTGGTCAGACTCAACGCAAACTGAGCTTTTTTTTTGGCGGCATATTTCCAATGAGGGACCGGCGCAAGGTAAACGGCGCAGGTAACTTCAAATAGCAAAAAAGTTTAATAATGGTGAGTGCATTGTCTTATTTACAACTGTTGAACTGTCAACCAATGTAGCATTTAGCATTCTGTAAAGTAATAACACAACCAGATTGACTAGCGATTACATTTGTTCTAAATAGTTCCTGTTGAGAATTTATCGTATTTTTGATTTTCAGCATAATTGCCAAAGGATCCTGGTTTTGATTTTGAAAGTCTGGTCCCCTTAAAGTGTTCTGCAGTGGTCTATTTCCTGGTTGCCATTAGTCACCTCTTCAATAAAAATGTTGTCCTTACCACCAGCTGAGCTGGGAGGTAAATACAGGAGAGCGTATTTTGTCATCATTGTTGATGTTGGTTAGTGTTTCTCAATCCGGCAGATGCCATTCAATGCACGGCAGTTTCCCTTAGTATGTTTTCTCACCGTGCAGTGGAAAGGCATCATTACAACTGTCTGAGAAATTCTATAATGACATGCATAACCCTGCCAAAGCTTTTCGCTGACTATTTCCTGGTTAATGGAGGATGACGGCCAGACGGGTGGTGCCCTTACGGTTCTAAGGAGTAGACTGTTCCTTTCACTTTATTTATGAAAAACGAAACAAAAAAAAACTAGTACACCTAATCCAGATCCTCACTAATGACATAGTTTTGGTATGTGTGGTAACATTTACCCTTTTATCTAACATGACCAGATTTTCACAATTAAAAAACAGGACTCTACAATTTTTCTAAAAATCAAATATACAATAAATTCTCACCAGGAAGTATTCATAACAAATGTAATCCCGAGCCAATCTGTTGATCAGTGGTTGTGTTATTACTTTGGCTAATGCTGAATGCTGTTTTGAGTGACAGTGCAACAGCGCTAAACAAAACCACGCGTTCACTATTATCCAACATATTTTTGCTCTGGTTGTGGCAATGTAGTTGCCCCTGAAAAAAAAAACATTATATCCTGCAACTTGATTTAGCATGCGGCTGTTTTGTTCTCTAGCTGTATTACGCAAACGTAAATTTAAAATGAAATTTAACAGTTACATTTCTTTTTAATTGGTTTATCTCTGACAACTGTGTGACTGACATTACACATGGGCCAACCAATTGGAAAATGCAGGACGGACCTGCGTAAAATTGCGACAAAACAACGGGACACAAGGCTCAAAACGAGTCGCGGTTAAACCCTAGTTCTACCATTTCTCAATGACAGCTGTGAAAAAGTGTTTGAAGGGGAAGTCAACCTTAAACATTTCTTGACAATATGTTAGTGACCTCACTAGTCTAAACATGACATACTGATTAATATTACATTTGTTTTTGTCAACATCAGAAGGCGAAAAGAATTTGTCACTTGCTGTTGACTGAAGATGACATCATTGTTACTGCGGGCTAAGGCAACGACCAATCACAGCTCACCTGTTTTCTGAAGCTGACCTGTGATTGGTTGTTACCTGAGACCTGACCAACTGTGATGCGAGGTTATTTTCGTTAACGAAGCTAAAGAAAAAAAAAAAAACTCAAATTCCAAAAACAATTTTGTTAACGAAATAAAATAAAAAAAACGAAAATGCTTTTTTAAAACGAAAACTAACTGAAACTACATTTTATATTTACAAAACTAACAAAAACTAACAGAAATTACAGCGAAAGCGTCCTTAATTTTCGTCTTTGGTAATTAATTTAATACATGAGCCTTTGGGGTTGATTTTAAATGTGATTTTAAGTATATTTATTTTGATATTAACTGGAATAAGGACGTTTGAAAGTGTGTCACACAGAAGTGACATCATCTAGCAGCAGCCAATAGAAAAGCACCTTCAGATGACGTCGCTCCTTGGCGACAATTGACTTTTGGCTCCAATGGCTCGGCTCGCCTGTTTTTTCATTTAAGTCAGCCGAAATGGAATGCTATGTAAGAAATGTGTTACTTTTTTCATTTCACCATGGTATTTATTAAATATTGCGCACAAGTAATGCACATTTAAAAAAAATAACCTAATACTAAAACTAAGCATTTTTTTTTAAATAACTAAAACTAATAAAAAACTAACAGAACCATCCTGAAAACTAATTAAAACGAACTAAATGTAAAAAAACAAAACTCAAAACTAACCAAAATGAAAATTCCAAAACTATAAAAACCCTGCTGTGATGCCATCTTCAGTCGACAGCAAGTGGCAAAGGGTCGCCCCCTGAGATGGACAAAAACTGTTGGATTTTGCTGCATAACTTATGTTCCACTAATGCAATATTAACCAAAATACCGTATTTAGACAAGTAGGGCTGCATAGAACATATTATAGTGAAGACATTTTTTGGAGGGGTTGACATTTTCTTTAAAACAGCAAAGCTAGTGGTGGCCCAAGCCCTTTAGCTATAGCATTCCATATGATACACTATTCGCTCAAGTTAGTGAGCTCTTCTCCTTTGCAAAGATGTTAGACAGCATGCTTATTTCACCGATGTGCTTTAGGCTGCCTACAATAAAAGGCCTGTAAAATGTGAAGTTTTATAGTGATGGGGGAAAAAAAATAAAAAATCTGTATCTGGTGTGACCGGCGTTTGCCTCCATCATCTCCTTCACATCGAGTTGATCAGCTTGTTGATTGTGGCCTTTGGAATGTTGGTACATTCCTCTTCAATGGCTGTGCAAAGTTGCCGGATATCGCCAGGAACTAAAACACGCTGTCACACTCAATGGGTGATACTGTATGCTGCAAAATAAATGATTTCATAACAAGCCGCAAATAATTCAAACAATGAGGCTTAGTTAAGAGCAGAACCTTGATGGCGAGCACAAGTGGATGCATGTGTGCGGGTAACATAAAACCATCTTGCAAAACACACGCAAGGGAGGGCAAGCCTTCTTTAAGCGGAGCCTACCCACAATGCACCAGGAACCTTTTATGCCAGCAGTGAAAGGATGAATGACAAAGGGAGAGAATGGCGAACTGGGCTGGGCCCGCTTGGTTGGAAGACAAGGAGGGAGGAGAGCGAAAGGAGGGTGTGTGTGTGTGTGTGTGTGGAGGGGAGGTTCACCAACTTCAATGCAGACTTTGTATGTACTTTTGTACATGCGTGCCAAGAGAAAGATGCATACACTGAAAGTTTGGAGTTTAATATTTTCTTTACTGGCTTGTACACAAACGTACAAAAATAATACAGCACTCATCTCCACGTGACATCACGTCATCATCACAGTGTTACAAACATTCCCAAAAAAATCGGAAAAAGGAAAATCAGCCGTTTCCTCTTGCTTGAAAGCAACAACAAAAAGGATCTGAAACACAACTTGCTCCAAAAAAAAAGACAAACTCAGCACTTTTTTTTCTTCACAAAAAAAAGAACAACACACTCATATCATGTACACCACTCGGCGGCTGGCTCATTACGTCATAAATGTTATGACTGGTAAGCCTGACAACCACACAACCGTGCAATTTTTTTAATCATGTTACAATGATCTTACCATCAAATGTATTATTCCCCTTTCATAAAAAAAAAACAGGAAGACAGCACTTCAGAAAAGAAAGTGCTCCAAGTTTTATCATCATCATCATCATCATCATCAGCTTGATATATATATATATATATATATATACATATATATATATATATACATATATATATATATATATATACATATATATATATATATACATATATATATATATATATATATATATATATATATATATATATATATATATATACACACACACACACACACACACACGCACACACACAAACACACACGCATAACTTTGCTGGAAAAAAAAAAGTTTCCACAGAGTAACATGCACATTTATCACCTGGAGCGTATATTTATACAATAGTATTTTTGCTGTTTGATTTTTTTTTCTATTCAGAAAAAAATTCTTAAATGTCAGCACATAAAAAGCCAACTCCAACAGCAGTCATCAGTGCAATATTGAAACAAAAAACAAAAAAATCAAAACAAAAGAAACATCAAGTTTAAGACAAGCGATGCATATTTCGTGTGTTGCCTGATACCAACCCAATCGCTTCAGTTTACTGGTGCTTGAATATTTGTGTGTGTGTTTGTTTGGGCCTCATGAGAAGCATACACTTTCAAAGAACACACACTCTTCCCATGAAGCTGCTGTGAAGCCTTTGAAAAGAAAAAAAAATAACTACGACAAAATAAAAGCAGCATTGATTCAAACGTTAGGGTGACTTTTTTTTCTTCTTTTTTTTTTTAATGCAGCAGACAACGTTCAAGAATTTTCTTTGTGAGTCCTGCAATTGCCACAAATGGTGATTTTTAATGTGTGTGCACGTGTGTGTGTTTGTTCAAAAAGTCAGTAGTAGTAACTATTCCATCCAAAGCCAAGAGGCGCTCAAGGCTCCGTGTATTTGTGCAATTCAAACTCCCTGCATTTAAAAGCCATTCCACTTGTTGCCTTGACTGAAAATATCCCCCGTCCCCCTCCCAAAAGGAGAGATTCCAGAAAGGCACACTGATGCTTAGCTTGTCTGAGTCGGTTTGGTTGTAGTGTGAAACAAACGGTCCCAAATGAGGATGCAGGATCTTTTTGTGGGAGTGGAAGGGGGGCAAAAAACACACAACATACTGGCATAAGCACAACATGAGAATACTTTAAAAGTCGAGGTAGCTGGCAAAAGGCAACCAATCCTGATTGGAGGAACACAACGGGAGGGGAGGGGGCACACACAGAGGGGATACCTCCACATGGGACAGTTTTTTTTTTTAAACTGAAGCAGCTTGAGTCACCCTCAGATCATTTTTTCTCTCTCTTTTTTCAATCAAAATGTACCTTCATAAATATAACAAAAATAAAAACAGCCTGCTTTCACAGTGAGGATGTTAATAGAATACTGAAATGAGTTTATAAAGTGATTCCAATCTTTCATTTTATTTGTATTTTTTTTATTTTAATTTTTACTGAAGCAGCTGTTTTTCTTTAAAGTAGCAACACGATGACCATTGGTAGGCTGGCTTGAAAAAGTTGGACGCCAGCGTGCATGATGGCAGGTTGAATGTTTTGTATGTCTTCAAACAATGACAGAAACAAAGTAAAGCTATGGTGTACAGTACTTCACAACCACAATGAAGCCATTTGTTGTTATGACGAAAAAAGAAAAAAAAAAGCACATCGGATAGCCATAATGCCGCTCTTTGAGTTCTAAACAATTAAATATATCTGCCTTTTCTTGCTTTGTGTGTCTTCCCTTTCCAAATATTCCAGCATCAAGTGCCCTAATTCACTTTAAATAAGTTATAATTTTAGTGGGCATTGATGAGCATTATTGAGTATGGGGGGGGATATCAACAATGAGTGGAACGCACCATCTATAGAAGACACATTCAAGAGGAAAGCTTTTAGGACAGGGGTGGGCAACCGACAGCTTGCGGACCCTTTCGTGGCCAGCCAAGAGCGTTTGAACAATATCCAATAATTATGATGAGTTTAGCACCACCCCTGTTTTAGTACCAACAAACCAAGTGTGTGTTATTGAAAGATTCCAATGGAGCCCAATTGATGTTTGGCACATGAATGAGACAATGGAGTGGAGATTTTTGTTGTTGCCATTACATTTTTTTTTTTTTTTTTTTTTTTTTTTTTTACCTGACACACAGCCGAGAGAGAGGAAGAAGGGAGTGAGCTATATCACCGGGCCCCAGACGAGTACTTGGCCTTGGTGATGAGGTATAGCACAATGTCCTGGTGACCTCCGAAGGCGGCGATGTGCAAGGCGCTCCAGCCTTCCCGGTTGGCGAGCCGGATGTCCGCGCCGAACTTGACCAGCAGCTTGACCAGCTCCAGGTTGCCGTCGATGACGGACTGGTGCAGCGCCGTCTGACCCTCGGGTCCGAACGAGTTGACGTTAAACTCGCAGTTCGTCATGTTCTGCAGCAGCGAGTGCAGCTCCTTGGTGTTGCCCTTCTTCACCGCCTCCTGGAACACCCTCTGCGGGGCCGAGCATGTGGACACGTCCGCCTGGCTCATAGCTGCGTCGGAGGACGAGGAGAAGGGAGGGGAAAGGGGAAGGGGCGCCCAGTAATCCCGTCCACAAAAGCTCTCGTGCTTGGCCACGCTTGTTTGTATATCCCCGAAAATGAGTGAAAACACGCAGATCCACAAGGTAGCTGATCCCGTGTTTTGCGTGAAGTGGCGGCGGTGACGTGGGGGTCCGTACAGTTTCCTAGCAGCGGCAGATGATGCGATATAGGGACACTTCGGATCGCTCTCCCTCTTTGGTTCTCCCACGCCCGCCGTTCACGCGAAAGTCTGCCTGGAAAAGCGGGACACACGCGCGCACAAAGTCCAAACTAGATCAGACACTGCACCGCATTCCAACACATCCAAAAGCGTGCGTAATGCTTTTACGCATAGACACTTTGGGTTCCGAATGCTTCTTTCGGGCTTACCTGTGGGACGGACGGGTCTGGAACGCTGAATAAAAGAAAAACAAACAAAAACAAACAAACAAACAAACAAACAAAATAAGATACAAATCCAGCAGCGTGTGGTCCGCTTTGCTGCGTCCTCCGTGCGCTCTGGCTAGCTGGTGGCTGCGCTCTGGGGGAATATTTTACGCGTCCTTTATTTGCATGACAATAGTAGGGAGGAGGAGGAGGTAGGGGGGTGGGGTGGGGAACAAATGTGGAGGAATGGGTGAAATCCCGGCGAGGTTATAGGCTGATGCCGGCGCTGGAAGAAAGAAGGCGGGAGGGAGAGGCGTGGCCTTGTCTGTCTGACCCCCCCCAACTGCAGTCAAACGAGCAACCATCCACTTATCTTTCTATATATCTATCCATCCAACTACAGTATTAATCATTATGTTTTAAGGTAGTTGGAAGTGCTGTAGAACAATCTAAAAATGTATTTATTAAACTATATGGACATATTTGCACCTAGCATTAATAACTTATGCTACTACTACCAAGTAATAATAAAAAAATAAGTGGTTATGATTACTTTTCATAGAACTACATGTCAATAAAAATGAAAAAATACTCACTTTGCAATAACACATATAGCAAGTCCCCATGACTTATTTTCATGGAATAATCATCAAACTGTCTAATGAAACATATAACCAGGTGGTATAATAGTAATAATACTAGCCACAATGATTACTTAACATTAAAACCCATGTCAATAAAAAATGAACAATGATCTGAATGTCAAAAACTCGACATGCGAGCATTTTCCCATGATATGACGTGTTCAGGTGCTGATGTATTCCGGCCACTTCACCGTTTGCTACAAATTAAAAATTCCAAGCAAACATTGAATTTCTTAATTACTTACTCACTTGTTTTTAACTACAACGTTTAATGCCATTGAACATTCAAGGGGTTTTATCTAGTGTACTCGAAACCGTTTGCGATGGACAAAAAGAGTGAAGCAAATGGCACCACAAATGCCCCCAAACGCAACCCGGAAGTTTGTACCCTCATTTAGAACAACTGCCGCGCAGGAGATTAGAGCCGGCTTCTTAAATCATAAACTGCGGATATATTGCAGTTGTTTTGAAATGACTAGACTGTGTGGGACTTGACATAACAAAAGAGCCCGCTCTACTTCCTCTTTCTTTTCTTTTTTTTGCGAGTGAAAAGAGGTGACGCTGTGCGCGGATTGACACGCCGCTCGGCCGCCCCCACCACCGTGGGAACCGAGTGCCTTTGTGTGTGTGCGCGCGACTGACGCCTAGTGTGAGAGGTGGTGAGAGAATATTGTTGAAGTGTAACACACGTATGGATGGAGGAAATGAGTGCAAACTGCAGAAGGTGCATTTGGGCCGTTTGCACCGTTTGTTTTTTGTTTCCCACACTCTGAATTGTACATTTGGTGCACATTTGCGGCCGCAGGTTTCAACCTCATTTGCCTGCCCCAAAAAGAAGAAGAAAAAAAAAGAATGTATGTGAAAATGATAGATTTTCAGATTTATGATGCGACCACCAGAAAAATAAGTAAAGAACATATCTCCCATTTGGAATTTCTTACCTGATTGTCTTGAAAATACTTTTCTTCAGTGGGTGCGGCGACTTAAGTAAGTAAAAAAAATCAGCTAAATGAATCGGCTGCTGCCACGTGCAAAACAAGAAAACCACATGTCTGGTATCAACAAAAAGCTCTGGGGTTTCCACAGCATTAAAGGCTGCTTCTGATTGGTCAGAATTACTTCTTGAATGCCCGATTTGAAATTGTTGCAACACTTCACAAAAAAGTAATTGAAAATTCAAAAAAAAATCATGTTAGTATAGCCGCATGACATTTTAGGATTACAAAGGTCACGTTATCGGAAGTATGTGCTGTTAATTTCATGGGTTGTTTTAACTGCACATGAGGACAGTGGCTGATTTTTTCAGACAAGGACAGAGATGAGATCGGTGGACAAGATTGGTTTTATTTTATAAATCGGGTCTGATACCAATCCCGGCCGATCGATTGGTGCACCCCAACAATGGAAAGCGTGCATGGCAACTACTGAACTATTGCTAGTTAGGCACTGTAAGCCTTCCTCAGTCCCCACTGCCTGAGTTACCATGCAAGGGAGAGAAAGGAATGATTTTTGTGTCCATTTATCCAAAAGAAAATTTGTGAGGTCCTTGTTCATCCAAAAAAGTCAGTCAGGACTTATCCAAGCATGCCTTTAAGGCGTGGCCAATGTGCTAAAACTAACATTAAATTTAACTTAGGTATCAAACCGGAATGTGATTCATCAATGCATTTTTGTAGGTGCGTCTGCAGGTGTCGGTGAGCTTCCTTTTTGTTTGTTCCCACAGCTGCAAGCGTTCAAAAACAAAGCTCTGACTCACTCCAATCAATGTGGTGAGAATTTTACTCAGATCTTTTTATGGCGTGTTCAGAACCAGATGCGTACTCCTTTCTGCGCCGTCGCTGACCTGCAAGAGTGCACACGCATTGTACTTCAAAAATGGAATGCAGCTCATAGTTTTTCTGTGTCAATAGGATTTGGATCTACATGTGTTTTGCTTATGTTTATGTGTGTGTTTTTCTCCCTCTCTCCTTGGCTTGGTGAATGGAGGCGAACTTGCGGAAAATCAGGAACATCTGTCCACCATCAGAACTTTGGCTTCAGTGCGTCTGGACACTTGGAAAACATTTGTGCAGACCGCAACAGCAAAATGTTTTAGCATTTCTTCCGTTGAATTCTGAGGAATAATTCTCTGGGAAGCAGCCAAAACCAGATAAACACTACTTGGGAAGTAACAAAAGAATGATTGGATTCAAACAGTTATTATGACATTATTGGGACCACTAAATCCTCCATGATGGAATCAACTTTTAGAATGATCACAGAAGTCAGTTGCGGTTCTATTATTGGAGCCCTATCTCCATTCTATCACAATGTGTTGATAAACAAGGCGTGCATTTTCCAGCGTGAAGACAAAGAGCCCGGAGCTGAGGTGACGCGTTATAAACGCACGAGCCGGACAGAGCGGGGCGACTCGCTAAGCAAGGCCGAGGTTTGGCGCCGAGACGCGCGGGGAAAAACAGGGGGGTTGGGGGGTCCCGGGAGATGGTGGGGAAGGTATGCATGTGTGCCGCCGAAAACGAGGAGACAGGAAAACTCGTAGAGGAAACGCATGTAAAAGTGTCATGTAAAAATGTCAGTTAAAAAAAACTGACATTGGTAACAGTGACATTCTTGCTGCAGAGCCTGATGAACCCACTAGTATGTGTGTGTGTGTGCGCGTGTGTGTGTGTATGTAGAGTAAGAGAGAGAGCGGTGACGTGGTAGCGAAGAGGGAGGGCCTTCTGCATCCAATTCATTCCGGACACCACGTGTCCTCAGAGCGTGGGAAAGAGGCGAGCTTTTCTTCCCAGCAAAGAAAGAGCAAGGATCAAATAACATGGCGCTGCAGCAGAGATGGTGCTCAGCGCACAGACGGGAGTTCACTATAAAGGCAGAGCTTCTGCCGAGAGAAAGTGGCAAGTTCTGCAGAGGGTTGAGGCTAAATGAGAGAGGCGGTGTGGTTTAGTTTAAAGGCAGAGGAGCTGAGCACAAAGACATGTGGAGCTACCACCACCTGGACTAGGCACATAGGGCGTTATTTTGGAGATATAGGGTGTCAACTCTACGCATCATAACCATTTCAGATGTCCTTGATCAGTTTTTATAAACAGTTTGAAAAGTGTGGAGCTAAATGCAAAAGGGGAGGTGTCTTTGTTCAGTCATATTTATTTAAAAAATAGCACTGCGGACAGTTATGGCAATCCATTTGTAATATGCGAAAATGTTTGGGAAAAGCTGGTCTAAGAAAATCATTCGCGCACTTTTGGGAATCAGATCACTCGTACTGATAAATTGTGGAAGTGTTTACACAAAAAAAACAACAACAACATCCATTTAACCAACATTTACCAGAAACATAAAAAACAAAATAAATAAATTAATTCAGTAAAGACTCAATGCATTCAAGTGCATTGAGAAAACATCTGCTGTGAATTGGCACTATATAAATAAAACTGAATTGAATTAAAATGCATCACAAATTCCCAATGTTCAACTGGTTAATGCTCAAGAAAGTCCTAAATCACGAGTCAGTCACAAATCTCTGGCAGGTCCCGGCCTAAGTATCAAGGAACCCCAAGTTTTTGTTCCACATCTAGAGCAAGTCCAAATTCTTCAGAACAAAATGTCCCAAGACGTTTGTTGAGTTTTTGCCTCAATAGTCAAATCAAGTTCCAAAATAACTGTCCAAAAACGGTCCAAAATTATTTGTCCAAATTGGGCAAAGCCCTTGTTCTTATTTCCAGATATAAAAACAAAGTACCAAGTCATTTGATCCAAGTCTCAAGGCCCAAGAAAATCCAAAATAATCTGCCCCTAATCTCTGATATGACCCACAGTTAAATGTTGGGAGTCACAAGCTTAGTTGTAATTGTGTAGTTCTTGTAAACTACTCATAAATCATGACCACATTTTTTGGTCCCAGTCACTTGGCATCAATTCCAATCAGTCAAGTCATTTGGTTTTACACAAATGTTTTGCTCTGGTCAAGAACTTGGTCCAGTCCAGTTTTATGGCAATCCTTGTGTTTAGTTATCCAAAGTACATATTTTAGCAGTCTTTACTTTAGCATCCCTAACAGTCCGTAGCACCTAACAAGTAATCAAGTTTAGCCGTGACCCAGAAAACACACACACAATAAAAAGTATTTCAAGAAGAGTTCTCATGTCAACACAATCCAGACTATCATTGCCATCACAGTGTTAATTGCATGTCAGGTTTAGACATCATCTCCTTTGTCCTCAGCAGCTTCTAGTTAAATCCAATGTTCAAATTCCCACACAGAAGAAGCAGGTCTAATTCCACAACACCCACAAAGAAAAGATCCCCTCTATTATCCTTCAAAAGACACAATAGTTTACAAAGTCCCGACAGTTAACTGTATTGTATGGCGTAACATTACTTCTACTGACAAAGCCTCAATCTGTGGTAGCGAATCCCTTGAAGTTATGCAATTAGCAACCTGGCGTTAGGTGACGTTTAAGAGAGGTTCCTCAACTGTGTCATTCCCAATCCCACCAGCGGAAGGAAAGTATGAGGACAGTCAGTGATGTGTGATTGAAAAACACATTTACCTCAATGAGTCCCAGCACAACATGCCTCCGGAAATCACTTACTGTGGCTTTTTTCTTTTCTTTTTTTTTTTAAATACGAGCCGTCAATAAAGTCAAGTGGACATCTGCCAAGCGTTAAGGATTGTTGGATTTTACGAGTGTACGAAATGCATGTGGATCTCTTAAAACCTTCAAGGGCAAACACATAAAGAATGATTTGGGAAGAGAGAAAAAGAGGTTAGACGAAATGTGAAGGAATTCTCACCGCATGTGTTGGGTTACTCTTTCAGGTCAGAACCCCCCCCCCCCTCCCCCTCTCACAACCCCCAAGCTGTTCATGTTACACCTGTGCAGCGTCAACCATTTTTATTTATTTAGAAAACACCAGCAGCAAGTACATTTTCACAATGCTGCAAATTATTCATTAGAAGAAACAGAATTTTTTTTGACAAATATTGAATGTACAGTTAAACGAAACTTAAGATATAACCAGAGAACTGTTATTAGAAAGCATAACAAAATGACTCGCTTTTGCTCAATATCTTAAATAAAGACAATTGAAAAATACTAGCGTTGGGTATCGGAATCGGTATTGGGGGCCAAAAAACGGTGCCGGAACAACACTAAAAAAATACTACAAAAACAGTTGGAATTAAAAGATGAATAAAAACAAACTTAGATGTCATTTCTAATTGGATTGTTTCTTCAAGGTTTACATTTAAATTACATCACGGCAGATGAGTGACATCTCACAAGTCAAGCCGCTGGTTCACACAATTTCAAAACGTCAACAAAAAAATGCTTGAAGAGATGTAATGAAAAATGTGTTTGCATTTAAACCCAGGCAAAAAAAAAAAAAACTTTAACAATGTAAAAAATACATTAGAAATAAGTCACTCTATTTGTGGATTGCTCGCTTTAGATTTGTATCTCCCTTACAATAGCATTAAAATATTTATTCTGCACCTTCATCTGTGATGTGCATGACCTCCTGAAACATGGACAGAACACGTTCAAAGTGAGAGCCCTCCCAGAACACCTTTCCACACCGGGTGCAAACAAAGTAGTGTGGTACCCTGGGCACCAGGGTCGGCGGTACTGTGTGCAGCTGTATGGGTGCCCCCCCAGGAAAGCTCAGGGTCACGGGGTCCAGATCTGACAGGGAGGCCCAGTTACACTGAAGACTATACCTGGGGAGTTCAAGTGGCTCCTCCTCAGGTGGTGTCATTGACATATCGGTTGCCTGCAGAAATCCTACAAAAATGAAGTAAGAAGAAAATGCTTAAAGCGGAAGTCAACCTTAAACATTTCTTGACAATACGATGGTATATGTGACCTCACTAGTCTAAACATGACATTCTGATTAATATTACATTTGTGGAATATGAGTTATGAAGCAAAATCCAGCCGTTTTTGTCAACATCAGAAGGCGACCATTTTGCTACTTACTGTCGAGTGAAAATCACATCACAGTTGCTCAGGTCTCAGGTAACAACCAATCACAGCTCACCTGTTTTCTGAAGATGAACTGTAAGTGGTTGTTACCTGAGACCTGAGCAAGTGTGAAGTCATTTTCACTCGACAGCAAGTGGCAAAATGGCCGTCTTCTGACACTGATGAAAAAAAACAAAAACGGATGGATTTTGCTGCTTAACTCATATTCCAATAACACAATATTAACTAGATTGCCAGATTAAGACTAGTAGGGCTGCGTAGAACATATTATTGCCAAGAAATTTTGGGGGGTTGGCTTCCCCTTCAAACAAGACTATATGTACACTGATACATACACACATATACATTAGCATCATTTTATGCTAGCTATGAGAGCCATTTTGTGGTGTTTGACTAACCTTTCTGTTTAAGCATCCGGATCATGTCTTGTCTAGACAGTGCCACGTACTGATCACTGTTGCACGCCTGCAAGAAAAAAAAAAGACAAAAAGAAACAGGAATAAAACAGGAGCTATTCATAAAGGCATTATGAATTAGACACCAGTAGTAAAAAACATGCGACAATGTTTGCAATAACATTTTGACTGCTATCATTTGTCTCGATGTCATTCGCACAAAATGAAGTTGTGAAGTTTAATGGAACTGTGGTATGTATACATGGAACAAGATCATCTTTACTTTTATTTTGCCGACATTTACAAGTGAATTGTGTAACAACTTGTACTGGTAAACTACCAGAAGCAGACAATTTTCCCACCTTGTTGCTTTGGTGTAAAAGGAGCAACACACAGATCAGATCTTTGAGTGTGTGTGCATGAGAGCATTTACGCCTCTGTAACATTCACACGTCCATGCTGTCCTGTCCTCGACGATGGAGGACACCCATCCTCCCCGGCAGGACATTAGTGACCTCTTGTTTGCCGGCCCCTGACGTTCGCACGCACACACAGACACACACTTGTCTGTGAGCCTTCCTGACAGCATGTGAGTGCTAAAAGCCTTGTCAACACACCTGAGCTCCACCCAGCAAACAACATTCCACTTAAGTGCAGCGCTTTAAATCAAACCCAATTCAACACATTTCACTCAAGTAAAAGTATTAGCCGTGACTAGCAAGGCAGGCTTTTAACTTGGGCCTGCCGCCTACCGAGCAACATGGCCAAAAGCGACTGAAGTGGACAATTGCGGAAAAAGATATTCACACTCACACAGCAAGCCTTCGCATACATATATATATGGTCAGCTAACGTTTAGCTCTCAGTTATCTTGAACGCTGGACCTGAGAGACAAATTAGCTTAGCGCTAGCTAGGACGAGGCTAGTAGCAACGTAGATAGATTTAAAATGGAACCAGAGACAAAAATCTAGAGCTGTCAAATTATTATATTTTTAAATCAGATTAATCACGTCTTAGAATTTTGATTAATCATGATTAATCACTATGTTTTTATCATAATTTTTTGCCGGCCAAATTTGAAGAGCACCTGTTATGTGTTAATTCTTTCTACTTTAATGTTATCTTCCACATTTTTTTTCCCACAGCACGCTCTCATTCTCCTCTTTTTCTAATCAGTTATTTACTTGCATAATTTAAAATGAAAAAAAAAATTACCTCAATATTTTGACATGAACAAATATTTTGAATGTCATACTCAAACATTTATTAAATGCTTTATTTTAATGCATGTAGTCATGTTTATTTCTCAAACATAACCTACGCTACTTAAAACCATTCACTGTTAAAGCAGAACAAAGCAGCATTTGGCTTTTGTTGATTATGGCGGCACCTATGGACAACAGCGGTATTGTTTCCCCTTTAATTTCCCTTGAAAGAACGACATTTCCCATGAGGCCAAGCACATATCATCGTGAAATCCGGACGTCCAAGGAGTTCGCAGTTTGACTGAATTACAATGTTTCCAGTAGCTATTTTCTATTTATTTCTTTATACAGCACTGTAACATTTAGCGGATGGTGGTTGTGATCTTACCTTCTTCATTGTACACACAAATGGCTGCGCTCCCCCCATCCCTCCCTTCCCGTGATGCATTCACAAGCATTCGTAAACAAGAAAGAACACAACTTTTGAGTGTTGCGTGGCTGGTCTGGTCAGTCTGGAAAAGCGAACTATCAAGCTGATGGCTATTTATTGCTACCACGCAATTCTCCAATAGCTAACATTAGCATATAATTATTTTTTATTTGAGCATGGAAAGCTACCTTCTAAAAAGAGCTGAGTCCCTGCAAAAGCAGCGTCGGTTGGAAATCCCCTGTCATTCGCCTCGCCAGCGAGTGAAATTTTTATTGTCGCCGCAGACACAAATCTTCATTTCTTGGGGTGTTTTGTAGCTTCTGCATGATAACAGTAATCGCGCGTAGACATTTGACTCGAAAAGGACAGTCTGCACGTTTGTAGTTTTTTGTGTGTAGCAGAGTTCACACCATCCACCTCAAAGTTGTTTAGTGCCACTAAAAATGATACAGAACCCCTCAGGCCATGACAAAGGTTTCATTAATCTATCTGTAAGTCAATGTTTCATCAGCAGAATTATGAAAATATGAATTGAAGGTTCAAATCCTATTTAGTGTTAACTTTAAGCGGATCATCTGCGGACAAAATAAATAGTGTGATTAATCTGCGTTAATACATGATAAATGCGATATTTTTTGTGATGAATCAATGAGTTAATGCTTTAACATCACTAAAAAAAACTGTTTTGTTTTGTTGCACATTTTTTCAGATTGTCAGAATAAAGCAAGTAGCGTAATATTCTAAGATTCATTTACACCTAAATCTGAAATTTATGACTCACTAATTGCTTTTCCACACCCACTCAAATAAAAGGCTAAAATAGGATGAACAATATAATTTTTTTTGTATAATATTAGCATTTATGGGTGGCAAGACAGATGAAATGCCCTCAAAGATCCTATATGGCCCACAGGCCGTTACTTCCCCGTCCCTGGCTTACGGCGAGCTGTGTTTGCCTCTGTGGAGACTGAGGTCAAGACATGGGGAGAGTGGCTAGACAGTGGAGGTGTGGGAAGAGGCTGAGGTGTCAGCTCCTGTCTTGTCTGTGGGAAATGAGGCTCATCCCTCCCGTTATTCCGCCTTCACACTCACACACATGGAAAACATGCATTCGCGCACACACCAGAAAAAATTCCACCGGCACAGACAAAACACTCGTAGTGCGTGCAAAACCGCATGCATCCAAACTGCACATGGATCACACATACGAGCGAGGCGGCAGCCGGAAAAACAGAGGGCTATTTGCTCAGCTCAAAAGTTTCCCAGAGTGGAGCAAGCCAGAACCTGCAGTGAACTCTCAAGGCTAAGCCACGCAACAGGCAGGCACACACGCAACCTGCATGGAAATGGTTCCGTGATTCATCAAAACACGACAAGTGCAGGTATGCTGTGAAAGCGGACGAGAAGGCGCACACAGGGTGATTAGTGGTATGAACGGATTTGTGGAATGCTTTCAATGCATTCATGGTTCAGATGGAAATAAAGTGCAAAATGAATTTAGTCAAAGTGGGTGGTTTGTGTTTAAATGAATACAGATGGCAATGCTTCCATTTCAATGCCTGAGACCGGATGATTTTTTTGAATTTTTCTGTTGTTGCTGTTTTTGGCTGACCGAAGCACACGAAGACTAGACTTTCCACATCAATATATTTAACTGCTGGACTTTTTATGTGTTTCATAAAGAGCATAAGTAATACCAAAAAATGTATAGGTGACTGCACAAAGATCATTATATTATTGTTGTACTGATTATACTCTGGCGTGTCTACACAGGCCAAAAAAATCAAAAATAAAATCCTCAAAACATTTCCTTAAATCACCCCAAAGCAAAGCAGCTGTTTTCATACCCGCTCATGACTGTAATTTATTTTAAAATGGGAAGGTTTCTTCATTGTGTGTCCTCCCGGGTCTAATTTGAGGCAGTCTTTTAAATGCTCTCATTGACGTGAGAAATCAAAAATCCTCACAATAAGCTTAAAAGCAACAATAGCAATGTGGTTTGCTATTGTTGTTGTTGTGACGTAATGCTTTCACCTAACAGACAGGTATTCTATTTTCAAAAGCATTACAAATAATCAGCTGACTACTTTGTCGGGTTTTTAAGTGTGATACTGAAGAAACAATGAATAATTGGCAATGGGATAAACTTTTTGTCTCAGGAATTTAGTTTTCTCTGAGTTGGAGTTACAGCTGGATTTCCAAATATCTAATCCTTTTCTGACTTACTGCTAAATTGATTAACATTACACACAAATTATGAAAGTTACAATGGTATAGCTTTGTAAAGAAAGTAAGTACCAATATCACTTTTGATACTTAACCCCGCCCAAAACAAAACAAACAATGACAGGTAATTTTAACAAAAGACCAATAAGATACCAATATAGCATTTTAATTTCAAATTGAATGAAATCAATGTCAATCCTTGTAATTTTTAGTTCCTAATCATAAAATGGCCACAAGAGGGCAGAGATAATGATATCGGCCTTTGTCGCAAGTATGATACCGTGAAATAAGGCTGGGTATCGGCCCGGTTAGCAATATTTTTAGGCACAAATAAAATCCTCTTCTTGTTTGCAGAGGTTGGCAAAAGCTTGAAATGAGCAGCAGGATGGAATTCAAAGAGCGACAACACAAATGTACAGTGTGAGAAGGCAAGTCGCGACTCATTTGGTCCATACCGTGTGAGCACTTTGATCGTTAGCTTTGACTTTTTGTCGCAATTGATTTACTCAAAATTGAAAATCAACACTTTTAAAATGGCACAGCGGATGCCCAGTTTGAGCCACATGGAGGATGTTTTGGTTTTTACCACAAAGCTTCACCTCATTTCAATTAGCAGGCAAAAAAATGACAGACTTGACAAGATCAAAAGGACGGCAAACTTTTCTAATTTTGGACACTTGCGACATGTCGTCTCCTTCTTTTGTTCCTTCAGTGTTTTCCAGGGAACCTCGGGCATTCTCACACTCCGTGTGGCCGTGCCAGAGAAAGAATGCTCCTTGCTGGGACAACAAAGGCCATCTAAAGTGTGATACTGTGTTTCAAAGGATGAGAGGTGGTGGAAAAAAGGGGAGAGAAAGGGGGATATTGGAGAGGAGGTAGCGTTAGGGGTGGCGGGGGGGATTTTTTCCCCCCGACGCACTCACACAGCCAACGCTGACTCCGTAGGCAGCTCCCATGGGAAAATCCTACACCAATCTAAAAAGGCGGCGCTTTTTAGGGCCCATGTAGGTCACATGGTCTGGGCAGCCAATTGCGTGCCGGTGATTCGATTCAAACTGCGGCAAGTCAGGTAAGTGGCAGCGTGGGAACTAGGAGAGAAGACACACAAGTGGGGAGCAAGACACGCACCATCGTTTCCCTTTGAAAATGTTGTCTTTTCGTTCTTATTGTGACTTTGGAGTCCAGGGAAAGGTTAAGAATACTTAAATCCGCTGTCCAAGAGCGCTGCGGTCTAACGCATATATACAATATTTACGAAAAGTACATCCTTCCTCGAACAAAAAATAAAACACACATTTTACAGACTCATTGTTTTTTCCCATTGTTCCATGTCGACAGAATTCGGACATTTTTGGTTCCCTGTCATTCTGTTCGGCAGCGTTTTAATGCCCCATGGTAATGATGTATGATATGTTCTGTATTTATAAACTCTCCCTGGGTCATGCAAAGTGTGTTATACAAGATTTAGTATAAGATATAAGCTATTCAAGTCAATTTGGAAAACAGCCTTTTACGTAGACATATTACTTTCATATTGTAAATGTGAATCTAGGGTGCACTCCAAAAAAGATTTATAGCTTGCATATATTAATATTTCAAAACCCACATTCCCCCCAAAAAGCTGAGCTAATTTTAGCATGTATCATTAAATACCTTCATAAATCAGTCAGCACACGTTGCGTACAGGAGTTTTTAAACTCGAGGAACTCATCAGAGTTCCTTTGAGAGGAACTACCCGCTGTGACGGAGGTTCCTCAAGAAAAACACAAGCCTTCGAGGGCTTATTTCTATTTGCGTTCACACCACCAAGAATGTTCAAGTGACACAAGCCAGCGGTTAGCATAAAGGGGATTCAATGATGTCACTTTCCCGCCGGGATAAGCCCTCCTGGCTGACTGAGGAGGAAATGGACACAAGCAGAAGTCAAGGAAATTGCTTGGATAAAAGGGAACTGAAAAAACTGGTGTTCCAAAGCTGTTAGCGGTCTATGAATATTGGCATGTGGTCAATTATGGATTAGTGCATGAAACCGATTTTAAAGACAATGTACGAACAAAAGTCTTTGTTTTTTTTTACATTGAGCAGTGCTATAATGGCCCGTCTTCTGAAGCTAGTAATAAATTACGCAACCATCACCAGAAGAATTTGATATTTATTATCATGGAACCTTCTCAGGAAGACCACAATCTGTTCTGGGATGCTACAATTTGTTCATAATTCAAAACAAATCTTCCCACAGTAAAAATAATGGAAACAGAAATGTCTGTAACCATCCAAGACAAGGGTACTTTGCGGTGGACATTCTGTCTCTTGACTTTTATTGTTACTGTTGTCTTAGTCCTTTTGTACTGAATAGTCTGGAAAGAGAAGCCCATGCTGCTGGATTACAAAGTTACCCATTCTTTAATTGTCAAAGCATAATGCCATAAATTGCAACTTTCTTCGACGCCATCACAAAAAACAACAAAAGGATCATTCTTGGCTACGGAATAGTGCGCTGGGCTACTAAATTAATATGCACCTTTTAAAGAACAAATTTGCTAAAATTATGTTCAATCGTATGTTATTGTGTGTTATTAGGGCTGGGGGAAAAGACTTGGCTAGCTTGGTTAAGTTAACCACAAAAATTGGTCGACACTAAAAAAATTCTGCCTCAAAAGGAAGTGAGGGTCCGGCGATTATACCAAACAATCAAACAATCAACTGGATAATCAATAGTATAATCGATTCTAAAAAGGTTCATTAGTGTGATCACTAGCTATCGTGACATTCCGTTATGTGACGACACTAATCATTTTTAAGATTTCTCACAATAACTAGGAAACTGATATATACCAATATATGCAACACTAGTCTACTACTAAAATATGACTATCAAGCTCTTGTGTGACGTGAAACAACTTTGGGGTTTTGTGATTTTAGAGGCAAATTTTCTTGAAAATAATGGTCGACCTTAGAATTGTACGACTTCAAGGATTCCCCACACTTGAAGTCCGACTTGACTTGGTTTGTTTACTCACAAAAATAAAATTTAGGCACAATTTGGATTGCAAGCTAGTGAATGTTTCATGCATTAACAAATCTACTCAACAAGTAAGCACAAAACTGTATTCATTTAACTTCCTTGACTGGAAGTCTGTTGGCCCTCTTTAAAGTCAGGTCACATCTCTTTACAACTCACACTTGTCTTTAGAAGCATTTAAAAGCAGCTTCACGACCACATGTTGAAGTGACCCACATCCGATCTGGAATAGATCAGATTCCATGTGGTTTGTGCTGTTGACATCGGCCAAGAAAAAGTCACATATTGGGGGTGGAAATAAAACCTGGGACTGATTTTTATTGCAGTGGGAAGGTAGCGCCAACAACGTGATAGACGCCAGGATCTGAAAAATTGTGGCGCGTTAAAGTTGTTTGAACTAAGAAAAAATACTTTGTGGTTAGGAAGTGGCCATAATCAACACCAGACAAACTGGAAACAAACATGTATGTAAAACAGTAAACAGAAATATATTCATTTTATTGGATCCCACCGGGGAAACCAAACCGACATATTGGCATCAGTCTTTTTTTTTGCTGAGTTGTTAAGAGGTTTTTTTTTTTAATGAATCATGTTAAAAATAAAAAAATAAAAAAATAAAAATAAACATTTTCCTTAACTAATTAAAGAAAAAAAAACAATGCTTTGAAAAAAATATAAAAATTTAGACTTAAGTGTGGACTGTAAAATCTTGGGTAGTCAACATTCCACTAAAGCTGGAGGGAAGCTGAGGGACTGTGGTCACGTTTCCCACAGAGTCCTGAGGGGATCTGGGCAGTGTCTCAGAACCCTAAGTCTGACGTAATTAGCAGCTCTGTTAACTAACCACTACCACCTGGCGGCACCCTGAACTTGGACCACAGCAGAGCTTGTCTGGACTTGACATCACACACTCCTTCTGAATCACTCACTCACACACAAAAAACCCACACAGGTCGCTGCATACACTACACAGATGTAAAACTAAACATATAACTAACTTCTCCAGCACTCGCTGATTTCATAAAAGTCATTCAGAATTTTCCCACAGGTGCATACTGTCTAGCTGTGATGCAAAAATCCTGACAAACTCTAACTTATATACTATACTGTAAAGTGTGTTAAAATTTAGCTAAAATCATCAAATAATGCATATGTTATGTTAAATCATTTTATAGCTATCTATTCGGGTCATAGTCAACTGGGCTACTTTTTGGTCAATTAATTTTCTTATCGGTATATGAGACTTTCTTAAGATTGATATTACCAAGTATTATTTAATGTAAATATTTGATATGACATTGATTAAGCTTCTATCAGTGTTAAGCACGCACAAACAATGTTTTAGAGGAAGTCAGCCTTAAATATTTCCTGACAATAATATATGTGATCTCACTAGTCTAAAAACGACATTCTGATTAATAATATGTGTGGAATATGAGTTATGAAGAAAAATCTAGCTGTTTTTATCCATCTCAGGGGGCGGCCATTTTGCCACTCGCTGTTGACAAACGATGACATCACAGTTGCTCAGGGCTCAGGCAACGACCAATCACAGCTCACATGTTCTCTAAAGCTGAGCTGTGATTGGTTGTTACCTAAGACGTGGGCAACTGTGATGTCATTTTCACACGACAGCAAGTGGCAAAATGGCCGCCTTGTGACACTGATAAAAACTGCTGGATTTTTGCTGCTTAATGTACAGTTTACATATTGATGGCACAGTTACTGAGCTATATGTCCAGAAAGGTCACATTACTTACCAAAATCTTCATCTACAAACAGTATATGTCAATAAAGGGTATTCAAATGACATTGAAAAGCAGTTGGTGGGTATGCTTAACACACAGTGTTCCTTTACAAAGTGATATAGACAACTACTCCTCAGGCAGGTATGGTGTAATATTTTATCATTTTGAAGGTTTGTAGTCAGTTTTTACTAAGTTGTTGTCTGGTAAGCATACCCTTTTTCTTTCACTCTTACCAAACATGTATCCCATTTCCGATGGTTTTCTCATACAAGAAGATTTCATCCCTAGGCCCCTTGTATTGGAGCTCAAGGGTTACTGAAGAAGATAACAGTCTATCATAGAGAAAATAACAGTCTGCCCATCACACAAATAGCACTAATGCTTTCCCTGAGCTTGGCATAGTCAGTTAATTCTGTTTTCTCCCCACTCAACCTTCAACCCCAACGTCTTTCTCTCTCGCTCCAATTGGGCCTATGTTGTCTCTCTTGCTCTATGTCTTGCTTAGAGCTTCATCTACCCCCTTCTAGGGTTCCCTTCAATCTCCCTCGCCACTTCTCTCTGGTTGTCTCTCACCTCTAACCTCCTCCTTTCTCTGCTTCTCTGAGCACTCTTTCTTCCTTCTTCAGACGCCAGATAACTGAGGCCAGTCCTAAGACAAGCAGCTCAGGAAAAACAGTGCGCTGAAAAGGTCTATTGACAATGCTGTTCGCTCAGCAATGCGTTTTGAGGGATAAAAAATGCATAAAAAAGCTGGATTAGACAACCACCCGGCCTCTATTGATGGCTAGCTTTTGGCATTATGGGTAAAAATGAAAAACAACTAGATTAAATTTAAGGCTGGTGCGGCAAAGGGTAGCAGATGACTGGCAAATCTTGGCACAAGTGGAGTAAACTCATTCCCGTGCCAACACAAGGTTGTTGATGGACCTCTTATGGCTGGTTTATAAGTAGCTTGTTAATGCCCTTTAAAATCTAGCGAATTTAAAGATACACATAATAGACAAGCTATAATCAAACAGTTTAAAAGCTCAATTTAAATTGTGGTTGTACCCTGGGATACGATGACAACACGCCAATTGAAGCAGGCCTTGTTACAACATCCACTGCTTCCCGACATGCGCCGACAGCTCTCAAACCGTCGCGACACCCACACTTTTAAACTGTCAACCTGAAAACGCAAACGGCATTTGCACACAGAAACACGAAGATCGCCATGGGAGAACCACAGTCAGATTCCTTCGCTCAATATTTATCACTGCAGCCACACGGCTCCCCCCGTAGCGCGCCTCACTTTTTCTCATCTGTTCCTGATGCAGAGGCACGCAGGGAATGTTATTGTAATGCAGAGTGACTCATCCAAGACTGTAAATATTGACAATAGTGGCGGCCGCAAGCAGGGCCGCTCTGTCTTGAGGACATGGAAGGTCACCATAAGATGAGACTGGAGACATGGTGTTTGGCAGTTGCATGTGTGAATGCAGCAGTAAAAGCAGTGAAGGTAGGCAGTATAAAGCTGTGGAATACCAGGGTTGTTTTATTATTTAAAACCCTTGGGGCTGTGTTCACACGCGTAGTGGTAATACCCTGACTAGGGCTGCCAAGATTAGTCGACTAGTCACAACTACCTAGACGACCAAATCCGTCGACGGCTAATAGTCGATATAACGTTTTTTTAAATGTATTTATTTACTTTTTTTTCTTTCTTTTTTTGACACTTTGTTTTCCTCTCAAAAGTTCCTCGTCTCCTGCTGCTCCTACTGGCCGTCTGTAATCCGGGTCATTTGTGATGTTAGCAACAGAGTCTGAAAATTTGGTTACATTTCACCAGAAGTACAAACCAGCCTTTTATGGCAGCACGGCTGTGAAAGAAAAGAAAAGCATGTCGTGGCTGATGCCTGATTTCATTTCTGAAGTTTGCACGGTTGTGTCTGAAAGTTATACTTAGCACATGTTACTGTGTGTTTGATGTAACGTTGACACACGGTGTCATTTTGGTGATGCTAATATATTGTAGCATCTACTGTGGATGACGGAGGCATTTGTCAGTGAACTCCCGTTTATTAACAACCAAAACACAGCTACTGTTTGGCAGTCATGATGCCGAAACACAAATAATGCCTAAAAATTTTACGGCCAAAGTATTGCCTTCAATTGAAGTTGCCCCATCATTTATAAATATGTCAGGAATGCTAGCAAAAGCAAAGTTGAATGTACTACCATCTTAATTTTATTAATTTTTGATTTGCTTTAAGAATTCAAGCTGTAAGCCAATGATGATACGCAAAACATTAATAAGATTTGTCCATACTCTTCTTATAATGAATGATACCCCCCACCCCCAATAATAATCTGAGGGATTACGGTCCATTGTCCGTGGTCACAAATCGTTGTCTAGTTAACAAGCCTGAAGCTGATAAATATTACCGTCTATTTGTCCAAAATAATTATACTATTAATACTAAACTTGCAGGTGTGAAAACTGCCTAAGGACTTGGTGTATACATGCAGAATTTCTTCTTATTCTGGATGATAAAATGGTAACTTTTTATATACCTCCATAATGTAAATTCTCGGCTGCCTTATTTCGGTTAATTCATAATACCTTGATTCACACGCAAGGGGGACAAAACTGATAGGGTTTGTTTTCAAGGTCCGACCCCCCTCACCTACCATTTGTCTTGTGGACATCAAATATGTTATCAGGTTGAAAGCAAATGTGCACTGGCTATGGAAAGGCGAGATAAAGGCAAATAAAAGAGGGAGGACACATGGGGTTAAGTGGCAATGATGATGCGGGATAAGACATCAGTGGGTTTGTGTGTGCATGAGAGTTCAAACTCACATCAAAGTGTCTGGGGGAGCCTTGCCCATGTCAACAAGAGACACAAGAGGGGGACACGGTATTAAGCGGGAGGCAGGGAGGAGGTTAAAAAGGGAGTACATATGGGGTTGACGAAGGGTGGCAGTACACGATGATGAACAAAGACTACAGGGGAAGACAGAACGAAGCTGGAGGAGCGAAAGGAGGGTAAAGAAGAACTGGGTCGGAGGTGAGAGGTTGGGCTGTGTGGGTAAAATCAAGAGAGAGTGAGGCTTCTAGTGAAATAAATCACATTGAGTGTGAATGTAGCGGGGTAAAACCAAGAGAGGGGATGGAGAGAGTTCGTCTGTCACACACACTCTTTAATTCTACGACTCCTTCCTTCCCTCCAACGCTTCTCCCTCTCCGCAACCGGCCTCAGCAAATTCCCTAGGGCCAGGGGCAGTCCCCTTTCAGTCTCCAGTGACACAGTAATTAGAAGTGTGGGAACTGAATCCAACCCTCTTTCTGAGCCCCACACCCCTCCCCTCCCTCCCAATGCAGGCTTGCTCCCATCCTTTCACTTGTCCTTGCCCTCCAAGCAGCTTCAGGCAAGCTAGCCTTTCTCTCAACTTCCTGTGCCACCTTTGTCACCTCACCTTCATTCTTAAGCCCAAGGCCCGAACATGTAGCCAAGGAAATGTTCACGTTTTTAAATCAGGGTTAACTATTTCAGTTCAAGCCCCAAACATCCTCAATTGTTTCCTGCATTGCCATAACATTGACATGTAAAATGACAGTAAACAAACAAATGACAAATAACATGGAATACATCATGATCATTATTAAGGTATCTTAAATTGTTTTATTCACTGACAATTTGCTATGCAATAAAAACTGACTAGTGACCCAATTTTGCATTCCGACCATAAGTTTGTTAAATCTTTTTTTTTTTTTATAACCAGTTGTCAAACTAATGTTTTAACATCTGAATTTTTTTTTATTAGCATGCCAAGTCAAGTTTATTTACCATATATAGCCTTTAATAAAAAAACTCTTATAGACCTTCAAAAGTCAGCAGTTTGCAGAGATCGACAACATCCCGTGGTTTAAACCCCCCATCCGGGTACGGAAAAACTCCCAGAAAACCCATTTGGGAAAACAGAAGAAACCTTGAGAAGGGATCACATATGGAGGGATGCCCCATTTGAGATGATAGGGCAGCATTGGATGGCGAGTGGGAAAGCATGCCATGGCGGAAAGAGGTCACAAAAATGAGTGGTTATTTTTTTTGCATGTGTATGTATACTTCTTAATGTCGCTGTCAGGTGGAAACGTCCAGTGTCCAACTTTGATGGATTTCATAATGTTACAATTGTTTTTAATTACACATATTCCATATTGTTAACCAGTCTAGTGTTAAAATTAGTTTGGTCTCTTTAATGAAATACAGTGTGAGTTAACCCCATATATATGGAGGTTGGTTTTTTTTCCTGAAAAATAAGGATTATGGAGAGGCTGTAAGGAGAGCTATATTTCAATATCAATACATACAACATTATCAATACGTGATGATATATCTTTTTTTTTTGTTTACGTTCTCAATGACATTAAGTTGAATATGTCAATTTTAGGTCTTTATTTTTTGGGACAGAACATGCTCATGAGATGAGTTGTGTAAACCGCGTCAGATTAACAGCCCTAAAAGGCTCCAACATTCAAATGTTCTGTGTGAGTAAGGCCCCCCCAAAAATCATCTTTAAAAATCAGACTGTAATAGTGTGAACAAAGGGTAGGATCAATTTTGACCTTATATGGTAATCTAATTATAAGATGGACTGTATCGTCCATATCTAATATGATTGATGCCAATTTCATGGATGGGACTGAAAAGCGCATCACCAACTGGTAATTCAATTAAAAACATTGTATCGCAGGGTTCCTGAAATCTCGTGGGCCACCTGTGATGTCCATGGGAGCTACAAATCACACACGCTCACACACACGCACACACACACGCACACACTGAACCCCCAACCCTCCATTCACCCCCACCATAGACCCTCCCACCCCCAACCCCACCCCCAAACCACAGAGTCCCGATCCCTTGGAACAGAGCAACGCTGTCTCTACCGCTCTCCATCAAGCCCAGCGCCACCCCCCAAACCCCCCCATTCGCTATCTCCGCGGCGATAACCATGGGAACAGCGGCACTGTGGGAACGGGCCACCAGTTGACCAAAATAGACAGCAGGAAAATGGAGGGAAAGAAAGAACGAAAGATAGAAAAGCCTCCCAGGATCCAGGGAGGATGCATGTTACAAGTCCATGGGATCACCCACACATACAGGTACTCAGGCACTGCTGTCACCTCTGGTTGCCACTGGCAACAGAGGGGGACACTGAGTGGCTTGAGTTCCAGTATTAATTCTCATTTTAAGAGCGGTGGGACGTGCCGCTGGATCTGGCTCTCACACACATTTCTTACAGTGAACAAGACAGTAGCGACTCGGCACTCTTGACCGCAAAGACCCCCACACGAAGAACACACTGATGCAACAGAAACACCCAGTAACACCCGCAACCACATTGCCCCAAAAACCACACGAGAGAACTTGAGGCAAGTCTGAAAGTTGACCTAAGTTCATCATAGACATGACTAGAATAGTTGGCAGTGGCAAATGCGAAACTTGTGTCCTTAACGGCGATATATTTTTGTGGAAATCAAGCCGTATTGGTGTTTATTTGTGTTTGGTCCATAGGCAATGCTACTGGTCTCCAGAGAGTGTACACAAAAATACTCACATGCAAACACACTTTGATGACGCAAGATAAAATACCGGAATTAAGTTCCTATGAGAAACATAGATACCAAGTTTCCTTGGTCTGAAAAGGGAGGAGGAGGAAATGGGAAAAGATGCAAATGCGTACCATCGTCATATTTTCGTCTTCTTTTTTTAAACTGCTGCTGATCTAATTTTCCATTCCATTTACAGTACAGTATATCCTCCCTATTCCAACATAGAAGTCTAAGAAATCTACTCTTGCACAGGTCTCTGCTTAGATATAATCCATAGAACTCTTTTCTCTATGCATGCAAAAAAAAATCTGCATTATTATTTTCTATTTAGTTTGAATGACTTTTATGTTTTATCCCATGCACTGAAGGATGTCACACAATACTAAATGTAATTAAGCATTACATTACATCTTTCTCCATGATTTATCTTTAATTTAACTCATTTCAATCACATTTTATTTCATCACTCATTTCTTCTCAAAACCAGTTCTTTTTTTATTCAGCATACTTATCCTCTCCATCTATCTCACAAAGCCCCCGCCCTTATGTGCTCGTCCAGGCTTTTCCCAGGCCAAGCAAGCCTGACCTCCCTAGAATTTTACCTCTCAGATCCCTGGGGGTGCGGGGTATCCGCCTGTGGCTATTCCCACCCGCCAAGCGCATTCACTTTAATCCGGCAAAGTGTAACAGAGGACGAAGCGAAAAGGAAACTAAGCGGTGCCCACGAAGGCCACGCACAAATCCATGTAAACCATGTCACCCTGATTCCAAGGTTATATTTTAACACCCTTCCTCATCTGTCTTCACTATTCTCACAATACGTCTAAAATGCTAATCCTGATGGTCACTTGAGCCATCACTTTTCTAGTCAAACAAAACTGATGTCTTTGCAAGATAAGCCCCCAAAACTGAAAGTTTTCTTCCAAAGTCTAAGATACAAACTTTCATCAAAAAATAAATAAATAATATATATATATATATATATGACAAATAGTGTCACGTGATCCACGAAAATGTGGGGGAAAAGTATTTTAAAAGACAACGAAAAAAGTATATTTGGACGAGGCGTAATCCTAAATTGACTAGAATAGCTAATAAAAAATGTAGTAACCAAAAATGTATGTAACCATGCTGGCAATAGACAGATGATAATGAAGTTGAAGGAGAACAAAAGTGGACAAAAACTGCAAAAATGAAAGAATAAATGAAGTACAGGAAAATAAGCAGTATCACTATAGAATACTGACTTCAGGCAATCTTGTAAAGTTGTTTGCATCCACCAAAATTGATGTATCCCGCAATCTCTTAAACGTCAACCTATAATCAGGGTATTCTCTCCTAGAAGTCACATCAACAACACAACAAACAACCAAAAAATGGGTTCCTGACAACATGTTGTCAAAGTCAAAGCATGAGCAAACAAGACATGAACCGCATGATTGCATGTAGAGGAGACACGCCAAGGTATAAAAGCAAGCCAATGTGCCACACAGTCAAGATAATAATAAACCTAAACAACCGAGTTCCCTGCTGAGAAGGGCAGGAAGAGTTCCTCATCATGCAAGCTGCGTGCAGCAACGGCAGAATGAAAGCTGCGAAAGAGCTTTGCTATGCTGCACTGCCACTTGAGTGTGGGAGAATGCTCCATGCTTCACTAAACTGCAAAGGCCCAAGATCACATTTCACTATTGCAAGGGAAACCATTATACCATGACCACAAACATGGCAGCAGAATCTGGGGAGGGAAATACACGGCTGCTGGAACTCATCCTCTCAACCATTTTTTCAATTACAATTCATTAAGAGAATTTGTTAAGATTGCAGGAAATTTTAAGAGTTAAATTTGCAAAGCTTAGATGTAATATTGCGGGTTCGATTCTGGGTTCCAGCCTTCCTTTTGCGGAGATTGCATGTGCTCCCTGTGCCTGCGTGTTTTTTCTTTCTTTCCGAGTACTCACTGAAAAACATGATTTGAACACTCTAAATTGTCCCTAGGTGTGATTGTGAGTGGAAATGGTTGTTTGTCTATGTGTGCCCTGCGATTGGCTGGCAACCAGGGTGTACTCTGCTGTACTCTGCTCACAGGCTCCAGCATGCCCATGACCCTCGTGAGGATAAGTGGTTCAGATAATGGCTGTGTGAATGGACATAATATATCCCATTATGATGCTCGTTTAAAGGAGAAGTCAACCTTAAACATTTCTTGACAATAGTATGTTATATGTGACCTCATTTGTCTAAACATGACATTCTGATTATTGTTACATGTGTGTAATATGATTTGCAGCAAAATCTCGCCGTTTTTATCCATCTCAGGTGGCGGTCATTTTGCCACTTGCTGTCGACTGAAGATGACATCACAATAGCTCAGGGATCAGGAAATTACCAATCACAGCTCACCTGTTTTCTGAAGTTGAGCTGTCATTGGTTGTTGCCTTAGACCTGAGCAACTGTGATGTCATTTTCACTCAACATCAAGTGGTAAAATGGCCGCCTTCTGATACTGATAAAAAAAAAAAAAGCTGTGTTTTTACTGCTTAATGTACAGTATAGATTCAGGGCCCACAACTTAAGTGATTTCATGTAGCTCATAAAACCCACGAAAAACAGCATGTCCAAAAATTTGAATAATGTGAAGAAATCCTCATGCATACTTTCCAGTGTTTTGCATGGGGGAACAAAGATGGATGGATGGTTGGAATTTTCAAAACGATATGTCAATCTTCAATAGTTGGTTGGATTCCCTTGGCCTTAACCACTGCCTTGATGCCCCGTGGCATTGCCTGGGGGTCCTGGAAGCCCAGGCTTTTTTATGCTTGCTGTCAGCTCTTTGTTTTTGGGTCTGGTGGCCCTTGTTTTCCTCTTGATAGTACTGTATTACAAGAGTAAAACGAGGGCCACAATAATACTTTAGTATTATCAAGAGGAAAATGAGGGCCAACATCGAGGCAGTGGTTAAGGCAAAGGGAATCCAATCATTAACTATTAAAGATTGACATATTTTAAAAATACCGTCCGTCCATCCATACACCCCCCCCCCCCCATGCAAACCATTGGGAAGCATGCATTGTGATTTCTTCACATTGTTCGAATTTTTGGACATCCTGTTTTTCGTGGGTTTTATGAGCTAGAAGCCTAAATAATGTAAACATAAACAAATAAATACTTGAAATCAATTAAGTTATGGGCCCTGAATCTATAAAAGTTAGACTTTTTGCATGGAATTACAGAAATTATTCAACTTTTCGAGGATATTCAAATTTTTTGACGAGCACCTGTACATATTGAATGGTCGCCTTCTGATATAGATAAAAACTGCTCGGTTTTGCTGCTTAACTCATATTCCACTAACGCAATATTAACTAGAATACCGTATTTAGACTAGTGGGACTGCATAGAACAAATTATTGTCAAGAATAATTTTTTTTTTTTTTATTTCCACTTAAATTTTCCAATCAAGACTAAAAAAATGCATAAAGTCTATAAAAGAAAGATATTTGTTCAGTGGCTTAGGGGCTGTTTTCCCGACAATAGCATTTTGGAGCCTGAACACATCCTCGCATTTCAATGACTTGCTTTCATGACTAACTAAGGATGGTCATTAGACTAAATTTCAACTATGGAGAAATTAAAAATGTATTGATTATTAATTAACTATATCTGATGGGATGAGAGCATCATCTACTGGATGTTCTGAGCTCGAGATCTGACACCAGTGTTGTATTGAGCAGAATAACGCTGCAGAGCAGTTACTATATTTTTGCAGGCTGCAGATCCAACATTATCGTCCGTGCATGTAATTTAACTCTTTGACTGCCATAAACGTTATAAAACGTTTAGCATAAACCTAGGGAAGGGCGCCGAGGACGTTAAAAGACGTCCCCTATGGTTTTTTTTTTTTTTTTCAAAAACGGGTGCAGGAAAGCCTTGGGCAGCTGTGCTGAAAGAATCAGGCTGATCTGATTAGTCAAAGACTCGTTTTGGCCCCTAGAGGGCAGCGATGACTCTCTTTGCACAAGGTTGGATGGGCCGCCCACCGTGGGCGTCAGTAGAAGACGTGAGGCGGAGCTAGAGTGTTGAGGAGACAATGGCTGATCCAAGCCACAATGGCTTGACCAAGCAACCGGTTACAAGCAGCTCAGCTTGAGCATTTTTTTCAAAGACGGAAAGCATCAATCAATACTAAAAAGCGCATTGATGTCAACGATGATGATGACAACGAGCTCTACGCCAAAGTTGGAAGCTTTGGCCTGTTACTATCACGTAGTAAGCCTCACCGGCTACGCGCGGCTAGCGCTGCTAAGGCCGGAAAACGCGCACAATAGCCGGCCGGGTACTTCTGCACAAGCGGACATTCGATCGGGCGATGGAGAGTTGGCATCGACCAATGCAGATTGATGTCAACGATGATGATGACAACGAGCTCTACGCCAAAGTTGGAAGCCTGGACGTGTTTACGATCACGTTGTAAGCCTCACCGGCTACGCGCGGCTAGCGCGGCTAGCGCTGCTAAGGCCGGAAAACGCGCACAATAGCCGGCCGGGTACTTCTGCACAAGCGGACATTCGATCGGGCGATGGAGAGTTGGCATCGACCAATGCAGATTGATGTCAACGATGATGATGACAACGAGCTCTACGCCAAAGTTGGAAGCCTGGACGTGTTTACGATCACGTTGTAAGCCTCACCGGCTACGCGCGGCTAGCGCGGCTAGCGCTGCTAAGGCCGGAAAACGCGGAGCTGCACAAGCGGACATTCGATCGGACAATGAAGAGTACCCCGAGTCCAATGCATATTCATCGGAGGAGCGGGTACAGTCTGATCACGGAGAAGACACTGTTTCTGGACTACGATGCCACCATGAATGGAGTGGATAAAATGGATCATGCAAATGCTGTTGCGTCTTCTTGCACGCAGGAGAGTGTTACACAAAGAAAAACTGTCGTTGAAACATCCACATATTTGTAAATAGCACCACAGTTGCACACATTTGTAAATAGTTTGCCAAATTGTTGTCAAATTGTTACACTGTTGAATGTAAATAAACGTATTTTGCTATCAAAAAACACTTTTTCATTCTTGGTGGTAGTGTTTTATAGAAGTAAAGCACTATTTAGGTGTTTGTGGCATCATTCATGGACAAAAAGAAGTGTCAAATTCACTAGAATGCATGAAATAATATCGTTTCACTAAAAGCTTGATTTCTCCGTATTTGAGTTCAAAACAAGCGAAATCGGATGCAACTAACCATTTTCTATTGTTGATTACTAAAGAACGGAATAAGGTAGAAACAAACTCTTTTTTTCTGATGAAAGATGAAAGTCCAATCTTTCATTTGGTAGTACGTGTGTTTCCATAGTCCAAACAGAACATTTTCTGTGGACCTTGAAAATCAGTCAAAATGCTTAAATCGGCTGGCACTGGCGGCATCCCTTTTCTGAAAACGTCTGGCAGTCAAAGAGTTAAAGAAAAAATCAAAAGAAAACATTTTCTGTTTTCTGTGTGGTATTGTTGGCATTACTTAACCTCAGCTTTGTTATTATGTACCATGAAAGTGTCCCTCCCTGAGGAGACTAGAAGGGCAATCACTCACAGCAGCAGTCAGGCCATGCAGCTACTGTGCTCTGCAAAACATGAGAAACTTCCTCTTTCTGTGAGGACGTTCGAGGGGAAAGCATCAGTAAGTGGTTCCCTTTCCCCGAGCTGCGGGGGAAAATAGACCCTCTCGAGTGCCTCTCGGCTTCCCCCGCCTCCCCCGTGAACCAACAGCGTGGTCGGGCGGGCAGACACACACACACGCACACACACACACACACACACACACAGTTGTGCGCACGCTCACACACTCACATGCACAGTGTGGTTTCTCCTCAGGAGGGGAACATAAACAGGGCTGTCTGTCTGCAAGCGCACAGCTAGTTCTCATGACATCACCACCCGTCAGGAATGCACCGCTCTGCCCTGTCGAAACCCCTCCACCAGCCAGGAACTCGCACGCACCAACATACACATGCACAAAAGCACATGTCGAATGATTAATGCGCCACCACCATTCCCCCCCCCACCCCCCCAGGGAAATGTATAATGTACACAACACGCCCGCAAATGGCATTTTAGTTATTTTCTCCCCTCTTGCATTCCTTTTCCTCAACGCTCGTTTTAATTCATGTTCTCCACCTGTGTCCCTTCCCTTATCATTTAGCCCCATCATTCCTCACCACTTACATATGTGTGCTGTCGCCAGACCACACACACGAAAATTGATCAAGAATGACACAGGCGAAGACCTCCACCTAGGCTGAAATATCTTAAACATGTCTTTTGAGTGTTGACTGCCACACACGGTAAGCTTTTTTTCAGAGAAGCACTATCTGAGTCATTGCTTGAGTTGGTAAACTTGAACTGAAAGACACATATCACAACGCGACAGCTAATTAGCACACACACACAAAGCAAACACACGGTTTAAAGCGGCTACAATAGTAGCATCTCGTGATCAAACCCCTGCGAGAAACGCTTGGTGACGTGCCGTTTCACCTTTGCAAAAAGAGAAATAAATTCCTCAATCCATTAATTTATCCAGACTTGCAACAAATTGTCCTTCATCCTACAAAGTTTTGTGTTATCCCAGTAAGTACTTTATGTCTAATCACCAAAGCCATGTGCTACCATTCTGGTGGTTTGCCAGGTAAATGCTTGTGTTTCTGTGGTTGTGTCGGCAGGATGCTAATAGCGCCGTAAGCAATGTGAAGCATTTCGTCAGACCACACAAGCAAGACGGTTTTGTTGATCAATTAGACAAATAAACAATACATGGCAATTGGCATGTTGCAGTGTGATAAAGGTAGCTGTAAAAAGTAAGCAAAGCTTTGAATGCAAACTTATCATAATCCACTGATTTTTTTTTTTTTTTTTTGTAGTGGCGCTGATTGTTTTCTTTCCATTAAAATTTCACACAAAAAAACTGTGGACAAATCTCTGTTAGCTATCAAAGGACTAGTTCAGGGGTGGGAAAACTCGGTCCTTAAGGGCCGGAGTCCTGCAGGTTTTGGATGTTTCCCTTTTCCAACACAGCTAATATATAATCAGCTTATCAGCAAACTCTGTATAAGCCTGATAACGATCCTGTTGATTGGAATCAGCTTGCGTTGGAAGAGGGAAACCTCCAAAACCTGCAGGACTCTGGCCCTCGAAGACAGACACCGTCAGAAATAAACTAACCTAACGTGGACAAATGAACACTGCAATTAATTCTGTTCTTGCAGAATTACTCACAGTTTGCTTGTTGAATGTTGAAAGGCGGTGCTTCGTGCATTTGTATCTGGTAAAGATATTCGTTCTTTTAAATTCTCGAGACCGAAGACGACATTTTCATCCGTTACCTTGATTGGTCAAAACAAACATGCACAAGATGCCGCATCTTCCAATCAGCTTGAAGTATTGAAGTATTGTGCAGAATGTCTCGCCTTTCCCGAGCAGTCCCAGATTGATATTGTAGTAGTAATTACTATTGGTGGCTACTAGAGATGGGAAGTAACAAAGTACAAATACTTCATTACTGTACTTGAGTATTTTATTTTTAGAAATTTGTACTTTCCTGAGTATTTATTTTTTCGACAACTTTTTAATTTTAACATTAGTATCTGTACTTTTTAGTTAATACATTTTCAAAACAAGGTAGTTACTTTTGTTTTTAAATGCATGAAAATGATCAAAATACGTAAATGTCTCCGCCAATCACATGACGCGTTACACACGGTACCCTGCATCCCAGCTTGTGATTGGCTCTACAATGCTATCACATGACATGCAATTGGCTAAATTAGAACAACCCGTAAATATGAGGGTAATTTGCGCCGCCACTACAGAGGATAATTTGAACTTGATAAGAAGAACGCTGCAGACAGCCAGTCAACAATATGAAAGAAGGTTTGATCATGCCAGCGAGGAGTGGACCAGCAATATGAGCTAGTGATATCAAAAAGTCAGAAAGTCAATAAGCCGACGTATACCTATTTTTGCTCCATTCGGTAATATCTTTCAAATTGATGTAGGAGGAAACATCTGGTAAAAATACTTTTTACTTCTACTCATCAAGTACATTTCAGAGCCTGTACATTTTTTATGTTTACTTGAGTAATTATTTGAGACTACTTTTACCAAAGTTATTTTTTTACACAGGTACGTAATTGTACTTTTACTCTAGTAGAGAATGTCAGTACTTTTCCCATCTATGGTGGCCACTTTTATAGCATAATTAAGAAGTAATGCACCAAAAGTATTTTGCCTCCCGCCAAACTAAAGCACCGGTAGAAGAAATGGAAGCAGAAGAAGGAGCAGTAGTCATTGCAACGTACGAGTGAAGCAGGGCGTGCTGGGAGCATATTTCCAAACAACAATCAAAAGCTAACCTCTATTTTCAAACTTGACAAAGCATACAAATCACAACTGAACCCGAATGGATTTATGTCAATGACCGAGCAGCTAATTTGCATATGCAGATGCTATTGATAAACCACTAAGGAACAGTGGACAGATGCATAAACATATATCTAGCATATTGCTTTGCCATCCCATTTATGCTGGCAAACATTCTATTTTGCCTTATTTGTATGGTTCTCAGTGCAGTTTTATTTTTAACAGAGAACTGAGGCACAACATGGTTGTGCAAAAGGGACTTTTGTGTGTATCAGTTAGTGTGTGTGAAAAACAAGGGAAATTACGCATTACTTCCTTGTATTGGTGCTTAGAGGAAAAGCCCTGTTGAGGCTCGCTTCTCACCTCTCTTCCTCCCTTTCCAACTCCCTCCTCCCTTTTCTGTCCCTTCCATCACTGTCCTGCTTCATCTTTCTCCTCTTACTCAACTCCCCTTACCTCCCAGCGGTAATTCCCCCTTCATATTCCGTCTTGCATCCCTACCGCCAGCTCACCTTGTCATTGTCATGGACACTTGCTTCCTTCTCACCCACTCTCCCTCCCTGCCTCCTTAAACCCACTCTCAGGCTCGGTTACAGGAAGCAGCTTGGCTTTCAGACAATGGAACACATCAAAACCCGCCACCAGCCTCACCAGCTTCGCGCGCATACACACACAGACACACACACACACAGCAAGACAAACAGGACATTCCAGCTGCCGGCTGCACCGGATTCCTCGCCTCTGTTAAACTGAAACGGAGAGTGAGACTCTGACGGTGGGAGTGGAGAAGTGAAATAGGGGCAAGGAGGCCAGGAGTAGATGGGGAGATGGGGTTGGACGGTGAGAAATAAAGGTAATCTCAGACACTCTAAAAGGAAGAGTAGATTGAATGTCAGTGAGTAAAGGATACACAGTGCCCTCACTTTTTGCGGGTGTTACGTTCCACGCCCACCCGCGATAGGTGAATTTCCGTAACCTTGCCAGCAAGCCGAATTCTCGCGGTATTTGTTCACAAATACTACGAGAAATACATCTTGTACCGCTCCCACTGATACGTTTGTAACCGACCTTTTTTAGGTCGGACAGGCATTGTTTAGGGTGGGACGAAACCAAGAAGCGCCGATGGCGGGGGGGAAACAAACAAACCTAACAGGCGAATCCACGCTGCAATTAATTATATTCTCGCAGGAGTACTCACCGTTTCCTTGTTGAATGTTGAACAGCGACAGGCGATTCGTGCATTTTTATCTGATAAAGATGTTTGTGCCCCCCCCCTACGACGAGACTGAAGATGACTTTTTCATCTGTTGCCGTGATTGGTCAAAACAAACGCGCAAAAGATGCCACATCGTCCAATCAGCTCGAAGTATTGTACAGAAAGTCCCTCATTCCCCGAATGGATCCGTCAGTGAAGTTCCAGATTGATAATGTGAAGAACTCCCTTGAGTGAATCACAATTATCAACCTGGCTTGTGAGGTTAGAAGGTTTTTTCCCCCGCTTCAATAACGCTAATACTGTCTGTCACCTTAATGAGCTTTTCTTGCGGAGTTGCATAAACGAGCAGCCTCTTTGAAGTTAATATTGCCTTTAATTAACTTCTCCTGCGAGTGCAATGTGCACGAGGAGGGGTGAGGGGGGAAGAATGAGACACACACATTGAGTAACAGGGATGTTCTAAAAACAGCTCACCACTGATGGGACACTTACTTGCTAAGAATTAAAAGTAAAATGTCAACTTTTTTTTAAACTTAAACTTTTTTATACTTATACATGTTTCTTAATTTACCAAATATTCTATATTTTGATTAAAAGTGTAATAGATTGTGTTGAATGAGTGACAGAGCTGTTTATATTTACTCAAATATTAGAAAAAAAGACAAAAATAGCAGCATAAATAAAAAATTTTATGGGGTACTCACTATTGAAAATGGGAGGTTAAAAATCCACGATGCAGTGAATCCGCAATAAGTGAACCGCAAAGTAGAGAGAGACCACTGTAGTCTAATTTTGTACAATGAGCCATTAACAGCATCAGTGAAGCAGAATACAATACTCCAGATCATAAGATAAATCAATTCTTGATGGATGAGAAATAACTCTGAAATACTGGACTGCACTCACCCCAGAGTTGGCATGTTATCAGACTTTAACCCTGACAGTAAGATTAAGGGAAAAAAAACATTTAAGAAACACATATCGTGATCACTAATCTTCTTCAAAGAAATGGAGCTCTGTTCCTATGGCGCCGATGCAACCTGAATTTGTACGTAATTTGGAAAGTAATGTAGCCTATCAGTAATTCATGCTACTGCAGTGGTAAAATCATAAACACAGCAAATATTTCTATGAAAAAAAAAACTTCTAGGTCAAAAAGATATATCAAAAAAATAATAAAATGAAACTGTTTACATCACAAAAATTATTTAATGGATGAAATTTTATATCATATATTTTCAAGCATAATTGAGATTGAGAAATATTTAACCAAAATCGGTCTCTAAATTTTAATATACCAGGAAATTAATTCTTAGAGTAGGAAAGCTACTATCAGAGTACAAGTGTTACACCCGTTTTTCAGACTAATTATTATTGAGTCTGCCATTTATTAAATCATTTCCACATTACATGACAGTTCCTAAACAACAAAGTGAAAGCTACATATTAGTGGTCCACTCATGTTTGCACAGTGGGATTTTGTCCTGGTTTGGCTTCAGTCAGACACACAGACGCAACAGGTTTCCATCCACACACACACACACACACACGCACGCACGCACGCACGCACGCACGCACAGCCAAATATTTAGGCTTTCCATCTTAATGACAGCAACTGTAATAATGTACAGCATATATCAGATGTAGAAAATGACCACCCTTGTTTGTGCGCACACTTCAGCAATTTCTCAAGCCTTACGAGAGTGTGTGTGTAACAGGAGACGTGAAGTGCTCACCACACACGGTGGGAAATATTTGGGATGGTTTCCCTCAGAATGTTTTGGCGTGCCTATGGAATGCCCCCCCCCCCTCCCCTCCCCCTCTTAACGGTCTCTAACTCCTTTTTCTTGCTCCCTGTCATCTCCTGAGAGCAGGGGCAGTGGGAAACCGGTAAATCACATTGATGTAGCCTTGGATATGCAAAGAGAATATTAATGCAGAGGTAAAAAAATAATAATAAAAAGAGGTATTGGATCTTTGTCTTAGTTTGTGAAATCGGACGGGCAACTTTGCGCATTAATGATGCCTTAATAGATATATTTTCCATGATACCAGAGCATCAATATGTAGTTATGATATCGGCATACTTTTCTTCAAATAAAACTCTTGGAAGGCCTGCACTGGGGGAATTCCAGTTGCAACGCACCAGACACGTCCACGTGAAAAAATTGTTGCAATAAATGTAATAATATTGGAGATTGGGGTCAAGTTGTATTTTATAATTTGAAAAAAATTGCAGAATTTCCCAAGTTAATGCATGTTAAAGAATAGATAGCTCTTAATATGAGAAGAGAAATGCACTGAGCTGTCACCGTCTTAAAAATGCAATTGTGCCATCTAGTGGCAGAAACATTTCCTCAACACAAATCAATATCAGCACATTACATCTTTTTAGTTTTAACTCAATTTTATGAATTATGAAATTACTGTATAAATGACTAAAAGATGCAGCCATATTTCTATTAGTTTAATATTTTTTCCACTTTTATGTTAACAAGAATATGAAAATTTGTATTGTACAGTTAGTACAAATACAAAATTTCAAGAAAACAGAAATGAGACCAAAAATTACCTGGTGAAACCAGTAGCAGGCCTACATTTGGCTCAGCAGAACTATCACATCTACTAGTAAGAATAGACTTACGGTATATTATTGTTCTTTTCTGATGTTCTTCCTGACTTGAAAGAATTACCCTTCTTTCAAAAATGTTGCACAAAAAAAAAAGCAAAACTTGCATGCTTAATCGTTTCCTTCTGGCTGAAATGAGGTGGTGTTCATTGTCCAAAATTTGTACAGCACTCAAGGCAAATTTTTCCAAAAACCATTAAGTTTATGTTCTTTAAGGTGTTTGAGAATTGAGGTTTCACTGGAAGTATTATTAAGGCCTAATATCAGTTTCTGATGAAGTGGTGTCAGGAGGTCAAGGTTCATCTGCATTCACTGTTCGTTCACAGGCTTGTGCTTCACACGGAGAGATTTATAAGGACCTTTCAAACAATACTGTGGTTTGCAGATGGCGAAATCCCTGAATTCTTTGCAATGCTGCGATGAGAGACATTGTTTGAAATTACAGTTGCATGAGCATATTTGCGGTGGTCTGGAGAAAAAAAATGACAAACATGAATAAAGGGTTGGACAATTCACATGTGCTCTCATATACTCGGGCAACACTATCTTAAAACATGTTGAAACCTTTCACATTCCTTTTGGTTGTCAGCCCACGGCTCTTTACAGATCAAAGCACAAACAAGTTGCCTCATTCTCATTCAGCCTCCTCTTCCATGAGTGGCATCTACCTTGTAGACCCTCTCATAGCTAGCTGCTTGCCACACAATCTTTGTCATAACTAATTGGTGCTATTTTAGTCTGGCTTTATCTCTTAATTCTCATTTACTTTCACTGGTTCCCTTTTGTTTTTTCCCTCCCTGTCATCACCTCTTCTCATTTCTCACCCCTCCCTCCCCTTTTCCTCCCGCTAGCCCCACCGTAGGTCTGACCCCTCCCTCGCGTGGTGTGGCGGTTCCTGTTGCTCTTGTTTTCACTTCCCCAGCAGTCTGGTGCGTGGGAACCAACGTCGCTGCAGCAGCAGCAACACCGTCAATGACTGACTCTCAATTCCTGTCTGTGTGTCAGCATGTGTGCGTGTGTGTGGAAAAGGTACTGAAGTGTGTGTGTGCGTGATAGTGCCAGGAAGCGTTTGTGAGTTTGGGATTTTGTGTGTGTATGCATTTGATCTCACACTAAATGTGATATGTGTTTGCTGGGTCACCGTCTATCTCACAGGCAATCTCGACATGTCTGTAAAAGGCTAGCATCGGACATCTGATGGCACTGAGTTACTGAGCGGAGGTTTATGTGCGTGCATGTATTGCAGGAAAGTATATTGGTGTATGTGGCGCATTAGTGGTAAGGATAGGATATACTGTAGCTAAATAAGGGAAGTGTAATGAAGTGTAAAGCACTGCCAACTCCACCCAGGGACCAAACCCTTTGCAAATTTTTTAAAAAGATGACATTTAAGGACAAAGGACAACGCCGAGATCTGATCGTTGTGGAAATCATAAACAGTGTATTAGTGACAATGATAACTCTGCAGTCTTCGGGACAATCTATTGATTATAAGAATTTAATTTGGTATTTCATTAACTTCAAGTAAGGACCCGAAATGGTTGATCATCGAGCAATATAAATTGTGCATAATAATATAAACTTACATAATATATACAGTTCAGGCCAAAACTTTAAACACACCTCATTCAATGTGTCAATTGCTTTATTCTCATTACTATTTACATTGTAGATTCTCACTGAACGCATTAGAACTAAGAATGAACACATATGTAGTTATGTACTTAACAAAACAGGTGAAATAACTGAAAACATGTTTTAGATCAGGGGTGTCAAACTCATATTAGCTCAAGGGCCACATGGAGGAAAATAAATTACCAAGCGGGCCGGATCGGTAAAATCAATGTATATGACTTAAAAACAATTGGCGTCAATTATACGCAAATGTTCACTATTTGTGGGTTAGCCCTACATTACAGGGCTCAAATGTAATTAAATTGTTCCAAAAATAACACAAATGCAAATGGAACGCAGCAACACTTTGCCTGTATGAGTTCCGGACGTGTTGTAGCTCCCCGTTTTGTGTGTATATTGTTCCCAGAATGCATTGTGTGGCACAGTTAATAAAGTTATAAGTTAATCCTTGTTATATGTGTTTATGTTACAAATAATTTAATTTGTGACATATTTAACACGTTTATGTTGGTCTAAGATTTTTTTTTTTTTAACAAACCGTAACTTTAGGTGGTGTGTAAAATAATGACATCCAGGGCAATTCCATGTACAAGTTGCATTGCTCATCTGAGGATTGCTTGTGAAATTATGAATTTATAGGTTTTGATTGTGGCCATCTGATTAATTAGTCCGGCTACTAATTTTTTTTTTTTACTTTACAAAATCATCTTGCGGGGTATCGATACTCGTGCCGGTGGCCGATACCAGTATTGAAATATCAGCCGCCCTCTAGTGGCCATTTTACGATAAGGAACTGGAAATGAGAGCAATAGAAAATTTCCATTAATTAATTTTTGGGGGAAAATATTATATTGGAATAGAAAGGTCTTTCTTTAAAATTTTATGTAGTAGTGGTAGCTGTATTTTATATCTTATCGGTGACTATTCAAGAGTTGAATATCGGTATCGGTGTGGAAAAAAAGTGGTATCCAACATCCCTACAAAAAATAATTGCGAAGCACTGAGTTAGGTTGTTAATAATGTTTGGTAAAATCATCTTTATGATAATGACAATACTCTGGGTCTGTTGGGGTATACTGCATGGTAACGTATCTATGGGTGAATTTCCCCCATAGTATTAGAAAATTTAAATAGAGAAATATTTATAATATCCAAAGCAGTAGTGTAGTCCAGGGACTACGCGGGTATACGGCGTATACCCACTTCTTTTTCAGTCAATTTTGCGTCTACCCACTTCTAAATCCTAAATTTAGCATCTACCAACTTCTGAATCCTCATTGATGCGCAGTTTTTGCGCACCATTGACCCATTCAGCTGGCCTGCACTCGTTGGTTAATTAAAGACATGAGGACTGATGCGCCAATCAGAGAATGAGTTGGGCGGGTCATGCCGAGGACTTTATTGCTAAGACGTGCGGCGCCAATGCCACTCCAGTTGATTGACAGGTCACTCCGTCTCCAGATCCAAAGCATGAAAAATCCAGTATTTCATAACCTTCATATTGCTAAAGAAATATTGCACTTACATATGAGTGCAGATCCACTGAGATTGTTTTTTTTTCTTCATTGTTCACACACCTTTTTTAGTTGAGTGTGACAATGTGATGCAACCACACAATTCATCATGCAAGCTCCAGTGCACACAGAAATGACATTTGTTGCTACAGTATACAGTTTCAAGTTACGCTAAAATATTTGATGGGCAAGCCCTCCACACGCACACACCACCTCATCTGAAACAAAAGGTACATCGGAGCAGTTTTAAGCATTCTATCGTCTTTCCAATTATTTCTTTGTATACACACAGGGTCCTTCTACCGCTTTTGCTCCTTTTTGGGATCTCTACAGTGAACACAAATTCCTATGCCTTCCAAATCTGTGTGGCCCATTGATGCACACAGACAAACATGAACCCTTTCCTGGTTGTAAATGCTTAAATCTCTTTTTCTGTCTTTTCTTGCTTATCCTTCCCTTCCCCTATGACATTCAAGTAGCAATGTGTGCTCATGACGGGAGAAGCCCAGAGAAACAAAAAGCTAAGGAACAAACCAATCCTGTGCTTTTCAATCAGATAACAAGGGAGCTAACTTTGCCTGGGTGGGCTGTAGCAATGCCCCAAGGGCTTGGACTTCCTATTAAACTTTGATTATTTTAGCATCATATTTAGTATTCCCAATTGAGCCTTAACACTCTAAAGCACATTGTTGGTAGATTTTTACATTTAGAATAAATAGACGGAATTTCTGACAGACTTATTTTAGCACATACATATTTTATCACGCTAGCCTGGTGAGACACAAAGTGACAAAGTTTGTAATATACTGTATAAACTGCGGTGGTGTTACAGGTGGTATAAAACGCTAAATTATTATACAAGTTCCATTTGGCTTTCCTGTGGCCATAATATATCAAAGTGGCTTCCCTTTGACCAATAAATACTTTAACAGGAGACCATTTGGCCGCTGGTTGTTAAGCTCTTCTTTTTTTTTTTTAGCTTTGAGTGTTATGAGGCATCATCCTAACCTCCAGACAGGAAGTGGTGGTCCAGGTTTGACTACATTTTGGGGACCTGACAAAACAGCACCATGTGGTGTATCTTGAAACTTTTGTGTGTGTGTGGGGGGGGGGGGGGCACAAGGAGCAGAAGAGAACACCCAAGTTTAGTAAAAGCTTTGGAAAGATACACCCTTCCAGTCATCAGCACGCATTGCACACACAGTTCTCAAAACAGCCACCCACAAAGATATCGACAGGTCAGATGCAATACATCAACTTGAAACGCATGGCGGCCAAACACTACCAAGTAACCCCCCGGTAATCAATCAATTGTAGAGAGTTTCTGTATCAAAAAAGTTGATCAACCCAATAATTTTAATCAAATTGCTGTCATGAATGGGAAAATTTGTTAAAATAATTATATACAGAATAGGCCCATTTTGTGACCTCAAGTACAAATACATTCTATTTGAATGTGATCCAGATAAAATGGTACACACCTTTGCAGCAGTGGCATGCAATTAATTAATTAATAATAATAATAATAATGCAATCGGATTTATATAGCGCTTTTCTAGACACTCAAAGACGCTTTACAATGGAATGGATACATTATTCTATTCATGCACTCACACATTCACACTGTGGTGGCGTTAAGCTACTTAAGTAGCCACAGCTGCTCTGGGGCAGGATGACGGAAGCGTGGCTGCCAGTGTGCGCCTACGGCCCCTTCGACCACCACCAAACATTCGCACCTTCCATACACCAGTATGAGTAGCACTGGAGGCAATGTGTGTGAAGTGCCTTGCCCAAGGACACAACGACACATGACTTGGGGAGAACAGGGATCGAACAGCCGACCTTCTGGTTACTGAATGACCGTCTCTACACCCTGAGCCACGGCCACCCCAATTTAATAATTTATTAATCATTATTCTGTCATTAGTGAAAATTGTCAATAATAATAAATTGTTTTATTATACTGTAATTCATAATTTATATTCAGACAGTTAAAATACAATTAGTTTTAATCTCACACTAAATGTTCCCACATTAATTCTCTAATAAAACAGTAAAGGCAACATAGACCTGCTGCATATAAGTTTCTTACCAAACATATTATGTTTGATAACTATGCAAAGCTCATGTTACAAACACTTAGATGAACAACTTGAACATTTTTCCTACCTGGCAGCGACTGAATATATCAGAAGGAGTTGGCCGGACGTTGAAGTGTCTGAGCACTCGGACAGCTTGGTCTCTGGCCTTTTCCGAGCAGTCCAGCGCCAGACAGCGGCCTTCGCCCACCTGAGACTTCAACTGTCATGATACAAATATAGGCACCAATGAATCCAAGGAAACTGAGCATTTGTAAATAGAGTTTTGAATTTGTTTCTTACCGTCTGGTATGGTTGTCCACATGTGAGTATAACACGGTATTCGGCTTGTGCTAACTGGACAAAAGAACACACAAGTCAATGATCAGAAACAACCTTTTGTTGGTCAGCCATGTTAACATAATACAACATATTTGGTTGTGGTTGTCATTGTGCATCTTACATATATTATAGGGCTGTCGATTATTTTGGAAATTATCCCATTGATTACTCAATACAGAATTTAGCTGATAGTTATGAACACAGATAGATACGACACCGTCTTTTGAGCCGTGTGTCTATGGAGATGCAAAGCTAGGATGGGCAAAGGCAGTGCATTCCGTGTATGGATGGCAAGAAAACAGGAAAAAAAAGGTCAGGTGGAGGGAATTATGACTAATTACAAATATCAGTCAGTGTTAGTCAGTTAGCATCTGAACATTATTTAGGGCTATTCAAAAGCACTTAAAATGGCGGCTGGATTAATATTCTTGAAACTGACTACCTTTTAATCTGAGTTTGAATGTGATTAGTTCATTTTGAACACAGCTAAATCCCCAATTTAAGAGGGTGTGCATACTTGTGCAACCAAATTATCTCAATTGTTTTATTTTGACTTCCCTCCCAAAAAGTTTTTTTTTTTCCCCAATTGAGTTGCCAAATGCCAGGTTTTTGTAACAGACAACAACATGAGACCAAGTGTATCTAGACTTTTTATATCCACTGGACACCTGATGGTACTGGGCATTACAACAACAGGAAGCAAAAATGGAAGAAATATATGTGTAATGGGGAATAGGGTTGATCCAGAAATTATTTTTGCCTCATGAGGTACGAACAGAGCTGTGACAAAAGCGGGTTTACCTGTGTGTAAGGTATTGCACAATGCCATGACCGGGGTGCTAAGAATAACATGTGAAACTCACCTATGCCAACCTTTTGTGTAACTATTTTATATGCTATACAGGCTCACATTGTTGCTGAGACATTAGTCATGCACTGATACTGCAATTTTGATGAGATCTCAGTTTAAAAGAGGCTTGACTTGTTCATCTCAAATTAGCTTGATTGGGTTTAGGTCTGGGCTTTCAGGTTATAGGTTTCAAGAATATTAATCCAGCTGAGCAAAATTTAATTATTGAGCCTTCATTTTTTAGATACATGTGTAATTGCGCCATTTTTGACTAACGTACCTTTGCAGCTACTCTGTGGTCATCATTATTCTCCAAAATGACCACATCGACTCCCAAACAGCGCAAGTACCTCCCGAGGCCTTGCAGCATGTTGTCACACACCACCCGCAACTGCTGGGGGGCCATAGGAGCAGGAGGGGAGTCTTCAGGGGGCTCCTTGCCACACAGGAGGCCTTTCTCAGTGTCAGAGCAAGGGGGACTGACCCATTGAGCCCCCTGACATTCCTAAATGGACAGAGACAATAATGCGATACTTAAGTGATCCCCACAGGGGGATTTTCTTTTCACTTGCAGAAGAGAGCTGGGAGGTCAAAGCACAGGGTGAGCTATACAACCAACCACCCCCGGCGCTGCTAGAGTGTCTTGGTCAAACACGCATTGTTCCCACCCGCAGGTTTGATGCCCCAACCCAGATTCTTTACTTGGGATCGTTCCATTTTGTGTCACTCACACGCTCAAAGAAGTAGTAGTAGTACAAGTACTAGCACATTATTTATTCCCAGTCTGCCATGGAGGTTGCTTTCATCTTTGCGACTCCGTCCACCTTTGCTGTTTATTTGTTATTTTTTACTATAGAAATCAGGATTGAATATTAGTGTAGATCGAAACAAGATTTATTAATAATATAAGCAACCTATTACATCTGACTTTGGTCAATGAAGTTGTGCTGGTGGTCACAATGTTGTAGTGTGTGTGTGCGCGCGCGTGTGTGTGTGTGTGTGTGTGTGTGTGTGTGTGTGTGTGTGTGTGTGTGTGTGTGTGTGTAAGGCCCAGAAGAGACCAGTTGAGAAACCCCATCCTTTATACAGCTACAGAGTATCCCTTCAGCCATCTTCTGGATGTTCTCAAGCATTCTAATAGTGAGTGAATGAAAACATCAAGATAGGAGTTGCTTTATCTATTGGTGGGAATATGTTAAAGGAAATTGTGCTTGTGAAGGGGGGGGGGGTGAATAAATTGTAAGAAACAGATACTTTGTCGAGCTCGAACCTCTTTGTTGCTGGTGTGATTCATCTTCTTGTTTTTTTTTTCTTTCTGCTTTGCCTCTCCATTCTTCTTGGGTTGTGTTAAAGAGATGGAGAGCAAATTGCTTGGAAGCCCAAAGTTGGTGTGGTTAGCAGAGAGCACAGAATACACATCCAACAAACAGTAAGCATCCGTCACTGAAAAGGAGTGAGAGGAGGTGAATTCAGTAGCAAGCAGTTAGTGAGGGAATATGCTGATTAGTCATAAAGTGACATTTGGGTGCTATTGAGTGACTCACCTGCATATCTGATTTGGCTGACACGCAGCGGCCGTTTCTTCCAGTTGGACATTTGCTCGGTCTTGTCGAGGGCCTTTCCCAGGACCTGTTGCACTAGCAGACTCAGGCCTTTTTCAGTAGAGTCCTCGCCCACCAGCACCTCCTTAGGGCCACAGTGAGCGCTGTTCACTTTGCCACACTTGATCTAAATAGGGCATTGTTCAAATGCAACGACTATTAGATTTACTAAAGCTTGACAAATTCCCATAAAAGTGCAGACTATAAGACACAACTTTTACCCCCATGCTTTAACCCCTGCATTGGAAAAAATTATGCATCTTATTTGCAGACTTTCCCACTGCTTCTTCAGCAAATCATATTTACTGTACTTTTTTTTTTTTACATTTAAGTGTCAATGCAGTCTTTAGATATTCTGTTTTATACTCATATTGATCAAGGATATTCCATATTCTGATGGTGAATTTTAATTTCCAGTTATTTCTTTTGCAGCCATCAAATGGAAAAATGTATAAGCCTTCTTTGAGGTCTGCATGCTTTGAATTTACTTGCTCCACTTAAACTACCCTAAGAAATTATATATACACCACAATTACTATATTACCTTTCGGTGTACATCAAGAAGATCAAGCATCCCCTCTAGTTTTAATGGCTTCTCCAGAAATTGAGGCCAAGTGGACTTGATACACTTGAGATCTCCGGCCATGCCATAACCTGATGAACACACATGCTTCTAGGAATATCTGCGCAAATCTCTTAAAATGAAACCATTTCTATTGTCGAAGTTTGTTGCTTACCCACTTTAAGGACATTTTGTTCAGAGAAAAAACGTCTAATGAATGCAATGGTCTCTGGATGCTGACAAAATCCATTTGCACAGAGGTCTAATAGGAAAACAGTGTCAAAAGTCGCGAGCTGTATCAGGGCAACTTGCTGAGCTGAGCTGCAGCCAAACGTGGGCTGCCACTCCATATCAACTCCTACTACCCCGCCACTCTGAAAAAAGAAAAGGTACATCATTTAATCACAATCATTTTTGATCTTCACTTGATGTTTTTTTGTCTTCACCTTAAGGAGCGTGTCACTACAACTTTGAAGGGCTTCCAGGGTGTCCACGTGCTGAACCCTCTCTTTGGAGAGGGGTGCCTGGTAGAACTTCTGATAATGAGCTTCAGATGGCATCCATTCCTCACTGTGTGCGGAACCGCATGCATACCTGAGTAGATGTGACAGAGGAATATGAGGACTAACACATCAAAATAATGTCATTTCAGTTTGCTCCACAATGTTCACATATGCTAAAAAATACTTAATTTCCCTAACATGGGTTGTATGGCAAAAAAGAAAGAAAGAAAAAAGCCCATTGTAAATTTTCTAAGATGGGTGTGTCGATGCCATGTTGTGTAATTCATCTAAAAGAAAGTTGAATCATTCGGATTGTGAGAAAATGGGGATGTGGTTAACCAAACAAGAGTGAAAATATTCCTCTTTTTTTTTGTTTACAAAATTGGATCCGTATGTACGCACCACAATTGGCATAACAGATACAGAGAAACCTCCCGCAAAATTTTTTCCCGTTGAGCTGGGTCATATTTGGAATTATTTGTTTCAAACATCATCAAATCCAAACTAATTGTACAATGTTTTCAATGTCATACAATATAACCTATAAGCATAGGTTTTAGTAACTGTCACATCACATGAAGAAATTAATTCAACCACTAATAGTATGTAAAGTATAACACACATAGAAGACTACCTTTTGATCATATTATATATAAGTCTACATCATCTGTCAGTGTTCCTTCTCATGAAACAGAGGCAACAGATCGACACAAACGCATAACCGCAGCCATAGTAGATCCAAATGAAAGTCCTTTGTACACAAAAGATGGTCGACACCGGGTGTGGATGAAAATCATAACCATGTCTTAACAGAGACAACACCTGACTACAAGTGATCAGCTCCAGTTATGACAAGGAACAGCTTGGAAATGCTGGATAAAAGTACTTAGATGCCAAAGGTAACTTTCATCTATCCATCCCCCCAATTCTTTTTTTTACACTGCTGACGTTGATTCTTATTTAGGGACATGGATAAGCTGGAGCCTTAACTTAACTTTGGGGGTGAAAGGAAGGGAACACCCTTGCAGATCACAAAGACTAAGTGCTACAATAACATATTGTAATGTCCTAAATGGTTAGGACATTTGAGGGATATTTATGCAAAAAAATAAGGTTGAATCGCAAATTTAAGGCAGTTGACTTTGGAGGTTCGATGCATTTATAATCATTTTTGGTTGACTCACTGCTGTAGCTCGGGTGATAAACTCTGCTGGGTCTCCCAAACTTCAAAGGGCAGTCTGTGCCTGGGAAGGCGATATCTCAGGGACCACTGAGCAGCTTTTTCAAGTCCGCCGTACTTCAGCAACATCTTCACCAACTGGATCTGGAGCTCAAGGTCATCTGCCACTACGGTCTGGATGTTGATGACACACACAAAACAGTCTGTTGTGGAAAGAATACTTTTGCACATGATCATAAACTTAAAGATGACACCTACCTGCACATGGTCACTCCAATTGTGCTCTGCCATGCTGTTCTAAAAAGAAAAGAGCAGGTGAAGTAATTTTTGATTGACATTTTGCAGAGATAAAATTAGTTTTATCCCCTATAAATAACAGCCCAAAAATGTGTCTGTGGGAAGAGGGGGGGATTTTTGCGATTGAGGTCCTACCACCATCCTATGATAGGTGAATTTAAAATATGTTTATGCAAATAGAGCTACAGGTGGTTCAATTCTCACTTACATCTACAAATCTCTTGAACATGAGGAACCGAAGCGTATCCTGTCTCCTCTTGTGCAGGGCATTGGGACACGATGCTGCATCAACGAGAACAATATTATCTGATGAATACATAGAGAACAGTCTTTGCAAGCCTGTGAGACACGAGCACATTCACACACCTTGATCAATGTTAAATTTCTCCGCAAGTCGGAAAACATGTTTTGTCAGTACTTTGGGCTGGATCTGAGCAAGGCTGGTTCTGGACATGGAGAGGTGAGGAAAACACCTGATGAAACACACAAATAGTGAACTTTTGTTCACATTTTGTCTTTTTGGACTTTAAAATGTGCACCGTACTTGCTCATCACGTCTTTCGCTGAGAAATTGGTGTGGCACCATGAGTCAAGCAGAAAGACCAGTTGCTGTTCCAGATGAACGTGTCCTGTAACGAAGCTCTCTGCTAACGACAACTTGTCCTGGAAGATGAGTGGGATGCATACCTGCAGAGGACATTTTGACAACAGTCAGTATGCTAGACTTCAAATTTAAATGAAACATAGAAAACTGGGCATACATAGTTGAATCTAGAAATGTCTGCCCACCAATCATGTATGAAATTAAACAACCAAGTGAATATGTTATCTGCCTGTTTTTGAAAATATGTCTGTGAATGACCAGCACTAGTTAATTTGCACTAATTTATAAAATTGCCCCTATACCAAGTTTCTTTGCCGATGAAACGAACAATTAAGGTGTGTGTACAGTGTGTGTGTGTAAGTGACACAGGGGGAGATGGACAAACACCAGCCGACAAGACAAAAAGTGGACTGTAAATATAAAATCTAGATTTTTCCAGTCATTCCGGACGATTGCAATTTTACTGCCAATAATGTATACTGACTCTAAATCAGTTTTAACAAACTTAACATTCATAGTTTGTGTTTAAATGCCACAATTAAGTAGTTGGTAGCTATTGTAAACATGTATTGTAAACCACCCAGCCAGCATTCTGCCAAAATTACAACTCACAATAATATTTGACGTATGAGAACATAAGAACTAAAAGATTTAGTACATATTCAATTATTCTATTTTTAAAATGACAATCAATCAAATTAATTCGATTTATTGCCCAGCCCTGGTGTAAGTCTTGATCCTTGAGGTATTTTGACAAAAGTCTGTCACAGACATGCACAAATGCAGTTTTTTAAAGGACATTTTCAAGGCTAGATTAATCAAATATAACCATGTGATGTGCGACTCACCTCCTCCATATTAAGTTCATTCTGCAAATTCAGCTTTATACCGAAAACTGCTGCCTGTTAGGAAACAAAAGAGGTAATTTGATGTATTGTAGAACACTTTTTTTTTCTTTTTTTTTTGCATTGTACAAGACCTTCACAAAAGTGTTGACATGCAAAACTCGCCTCTTTGTAGCATTTAAGGGCCAGCAGCTTCACGACGTGCTGTCGCAAGGTAGCTGGATCCAAAGTGGCCAGCTGGTAGATATCTATGAGACTTTCAAAAAAACTGGTCTGGGTGTCATTGAGGAGGAAAAGAGCCTGATGCTTGAGGGCTGTCGCTTGTTTCTCTGGAAGTGAAGTCAACGTAACCTGTGATGATGATAAAATGAAACCTAGTCAATAAAGTTAATTAGTAAGCAGATTTATGTTGTATGGTTAGTTGTCAGTAGAAAGCAGGCTCAGTATCTATTACTGTACTTGGGTATCTATTACTTTAAAGGGAAAGTCAACCCAAAAAACTGCTTTACAATAAGATGTTCTATGCAGCCCCACTAATCAAAACATGGTATTCTGATTAAAACTGTATTTGTGGAATATGAATTAAGCAGCAAGATCCACCTGTTTTTATCCATCCCAGGGGGTGGCCATCTTGCCACTTTATTATGTTTTTTTTGGGGGGGAGCACTCACACACACATATATATATGGTCTCCCAGGCGGGAAGCGAACTCACGCCAACCTGCACCGAAGGCAAGTGACGGTAACCACCCGGAGCCCATCTTGCCACTTTATGTTGACTGAAAATGTCATCAAAGTTGCTTGGAGCTCAGGTAACGACCAATCAAGGCTCACCTGTTTTCTGAGTTTGTCCATTTTACATTTGCAAGCTGAGCTGATTGGGTGGTGGCTGAGCCCTGAGAAACTGTGATGTCATTTTCAGGCCACAGCAAGTGGCAAAATGGCCACCCCCTGAGATGGAGGAAAACGGGTGGATTTTGCTGCTTTATTCATATTCCACAAATGCAATATTAATCACAATGCCGTGTTTAGACTAGACGGGAACGCATAGAACATATTATTGTAACAAACATTTTTGACTTCACTTCCCCTTTAATATAAGATCTCCATGAACTAAGAAATTGCCTGCTAACATTCGAAAGGACAAACACAGTTTTTTTGGTCGTTTTTGCTAGCAATTCTAGATAAAAATGCTGTGGAGGACTTTATTTTAATACTAATCAGAATACATACGTATTATTGTAAAGAACAAGTTTTGGGTTGAATTTTTAAAAAAGAAACAAAACAATTATAACAGAAGTTATACAATGGTTGTACTCAAAAGGAGCAGGTCAAAGTTCAGAGAATTTATAATAATCCTACCCCTTAATTTCCACTATTTGATTATACAGACTTCCCTTTTAATGATAAAAATAATCTAGAGAAACCTTTCTAAATGGGGACTCGAAAATGTGCTTAAAATGTGTTATACTTGGGAAAGAAACAAAACATGTACAGAAAAATTTATATAGAGGAACATTAGAATCTCGTCAACCTGGGGATGTTTCTTTAGCCAGCTCTGGAATTCCTTGAAGATGTGGGCCCCTAAGGTGTTGCCCCGAGCCTTCTGTTTGGATGGAGAGCACTCTAGGATTGTTAGGAAGGCCTCCAAGGGATTGTCCAGCTCTGAAAATCCCTTCTGGGCTGCCAAATGGAGCTGCGGGATGAAAACACAAATGGAAGGAAGAGGGAGATGAGAAGTCAGATACAAGGGAGAAGCAAAAGTGAAGGACACATTTTAGATTTAAAGACTGGAGCCACTATGTGCAATATTTAAATATGAAAAATTTTGCATATCCAAATATAAACTGTTAAAAGTTATAGCTTGAAAACAAGCATCCCAGTAAATGTAACGTCAGCTTTTTGCTTTTCTTTTGTTTTCCGTGATGCCGCAACTGAAGGGTACCAGTGATGGCAAAAAGAAGAAAATGTTGATTGATGGAACTTATTACCGACTGAAATGGCAAGGCATGGTTCAAGCATATACATACAGTATATATACATATTACACACAGCACGCACACACAAGCTAGGGGTCATACATATGGGGCACCTACTTAAGAATACAAACTTTGGCTTTAGAAACTTCATTCAGGAGAAAATAATATCTGTGTGAGAATGTCTGGCGCTGCCTCCTAATTTGCCCAACAGATGTCATTCACTCAATATCCTCCTCACACAGATCTCAAGTTCATTCAGTGCAAATTCCTTCCTTCCTACTGACAGCCACTCTGGTTTCCTCATTAACACACAGAGAGACACACACACACACACACACTGGTGAATTTCATTTAGGTCCAAGTTCTACATCATTCTATTGACTGCTCCTTCCTCTTCAATTGCTTCTTGTAGACAACAGAAAAGCCTCCATATTTTCACCCTTGTTAATAGTAACTCTCACCGTCTGCAGATTGTTCTCGCGCCATAGTTCAAAGAGCTGCTCTCTCAGCACGGCCGGGTCAAGACCTGCGGGGATAAGACACGTGAAGTGGGGTTTCATTCTGACCCTTGACCTCCTTCAACCTGTCAGAGTGAAAACAAATCGAGCTATAGTTGATATTCCTGACTTTTGGAGAAACCAGATACATTTTAAAACAGGTCTTAACACTAAATACAGGCCAATTGAATGAAAAACACAGTAGAAGCCCTCATTACTTTTTAAAGTTGGGCAGGATTCAGCTTGTAATGTGATATACAGGATTTTTGGTCAAAACAGGCATAGCAAAGAAGCTGTGACATCAAACATTATTTCTTTAACAGGCAACCCCAAGCCCCCATAACATCAGTATAACAGCTGAGGTCCTTGGGCAGTAAAGGAACCCGACATCAGTTCTGCATTTCAATACGAAAGTGCATCTTGAAAGGACACATTTTTGAAGGAAAATACAAAAACAAAGGGAACATCTGTCAGCACAATAACACGCTGAATGATTTTTGTCTCAGTTGTAGCTCCTTTTCTATCACTTCACCACCATACCTGCTCCCCCTACCTCCCTTCCTCCTTCCCAGGGCTCGTTTTCCTGTCCTCCGCGCCCTCCCAGCAGCAGCCTCTCTCGATTTTGTCTCGGATTTCCCCAGGAAAGGGCTATGCGCTAGTCATGGTGTAAAAAATAAAAGCCTTCCTGATGCACAGCCTGGGAACGTAGACCCTAGAAGACCTCTCCCTCCTCTGTATTCTCGCCCCTCTTTCACTGTACGTGCCCGTCTTGTGCAGCCCTATAAGTGTCAATAAGTTTAAGGAAAACGGCTTCATTGATCTGACCTAGACCTACGTATACCAATAAAGCATTTTTCTTAAAATTGCATGAAATTAATAGGAATTTCAATTCTTATAATTTCTAGTTTCTGATGGTAAAACAAGCACAACCATCGCAACTACGGATACCTTAAAACAGGGGTGCTCAAGTTCTGTCCTCGAGAGCCCCTATCCAGCCTGTTTCCCTCCTGCAGCATAGCCGAATCTAATAATCAGCTAATCAGCAAGCTTTGCAGAAGCCTGATAACGATCCTGATCATGAATCAGGTGTGTTAGTAGGGAGAAACATGGAAAACAGGCTGGATAGGAGCTCTCAAGGACCGAACTTGAGCACCCCTGCCTTGAAATAAGGCCGGGGATCGGCCCGATATCCATACCTGGCATTAGTACTAGACCATCCCTAATTGAGCATTTGCAAGCTAAATATTTTGTTTTTTAACTAAAGGTTCCTCTGAGGTTTTCTTTTGTTTTACAATTACAAAATGCTCTCACAGACCATCTATGGTTATGTTTTTGTCATCTAGTGCAACCCAAAAATGCCTCACAAACAATAAAAGTCACACTTCCATCTCTATGAAATTCAACACACGGGCGGATCTGCCAGCTTGTTGCCAAGGAACTGCTAAAATAGAGGCAACACAAAGATCAAGTGTGTAAATGGGGCGTTTGGTGTCACTTCAGCCACCAGAACAGCTTCAGTCTGACTTGGCAGCGAGCTTCTGCGAGTGGTTGAGCCCCCCTGGAAAGATGCCATGACATTCCTTAACAAGCACTTTTGTATTTGTTGGATGTGCTGGATAAACCTTTCAACAGGTGCCATTGTAAAGCATCGAGGAGAAGATTAAGAGCACTTGTTGAATCTGAACCTTTATAAAGCAATGTTTGCATATGAATTACTCCTTTGAGTTTGAGCCTCAAGAGCATGATTTTTGAGCCTATGTATAAATGATTAACATACATATGTAGTTCAGGCTTTACAATGATTGACGATACATTTACATAAATAGTACATCAACAGGGAGCCTGATCAATTTGGCTTACACAAAAAGCAACATTCCATTTTTAAATTAAAGACAATTCTGACAACACAAGAAAAAGTACTTGTCGGTTTATGACGAATTCCGTTACTCTGGCAGACATGCTATCTATATTTGTAGGCAAGTTGGAGGATTAACCTATCCTAATGGGGTAGTAAAGTCATATTTACACTAGTAGATAATATTTGTATGAAAAAAACACATTAGCACTTCTAGTACATACATATAAAACTATCAAACATACACCAGCAAGGATAGTGGTGTCTGAGCGGGCATTCTTGTGACATTCGCAACCTCAGTCCAAAATGTCTTACTGTATGTCAGGACCATCATACTGCACTACTGTACTGTAACAGTCATACAAACCCTTTGAATCCGGAGTCAAATGGTTCATTTCTTTCCACCAGCTGGTGAGTTTCTGTCAATCTGGGGAGAAGAAAAAAGAAAATACACTCATTGGACAGCAACATCTCTATGAATAGTGCTCGCATTTATAGAGGAGGGAGTTCAGACTCGCAAACCTGCAATTAACACTGTCGAGAGGGTTGAGATATACTGTATGTTTGAGGGTGTTTTGAAGCCTTTTCTGCATTGCATTAACTCAAGGAAGTAGATTGAGTGGGCCAATGGCAGAGACATATTGGATGTGGCAAAGTGCAGCGATCGCTCAAGATGTTTCAGTCATTTGCTGTTCAGAGATGTAACAACCGTTTTACACAGTCACATCTCATGGGACATGGACTGAACAATGACTTTTGATTGAGGATAAGCTATTAAGCGGTATAGAAAATGGATGGATGGAACTATTCTAGACAATTTGCAAATGTGGCTAATACTAAGAAGTCCCATATAGATGTAAAACTTGGCATTCCTTCTAATGAAAGCAGCCTCTAGACCAGGGGTGGGGAAACTCGGTCCTCGAGGGCCGGAGTCCTGTAGGTTTTAGATGTTTCCCTTCTCCAACACAGCTGATATATGGTCAGCTCATCAGCAAGCTCTGCATAACGCTGATAACGATCCGGTTGATTGGAATCAGCTTGTGATGGAAGAGAGAAACCTCCAAAACCTGCAGGACTCCGGCCCTCAAGGACTGAGTTTGCCCACCCCTGCTCTAAACAAAAGAAGTATTACCTATTTCACTACTGTAAATTGCCCCAACGTAACTGCTCCAATTGTTAGTTGCTTAGCTACCCCATACTATAGTATTCTCAAACATAAAGGGCTGAGAAAGAAGTGAAAATAAATATATTAGAACAGTGTTTGAATGAAAATATACTGTATATTTGATGATTTTACTTTCTTTTTTTTTTTTACTCAAGTACTAAATACATGTTATAAGCTTCGAAGGAAATAGTAGAAGTAGAAAAATCGGATTAATCGCTGTTAATTAATTAGTGTAAAAAAATTGATTGCTTGATAGTACTAGTTATAATATATACAGATTCAACTTTTAGTATGTTTCATCACAGTAACAGTCTTCATTCATGCAATGGTTGCTGTAAACACTCATAAAGCCATTATAAATATATGTTGGTTTGGTACTTTAAACATGTATGGTATAATGAATGAATCGTCATTTTATAAGTGACATATCTGTTCAGTTTCTCATTCTTGTTTTGTTTTTGTTTTCACCGTTGAGCTAGTACTCAGCTTTACTTTTCATGCTGTTTTATTTTATTTTGGGGAAGATTTTATTTGTTTGATTGCCGTACAGTGTCCTTACAACATAGACTTTGTATGTTGTGCTTTAGTTCAGTCTTTTTACTTGTCAGAGTTAATTGACAGAGCTGCCACACCAAATATGGCGGACGCAGTCACTGAATACAGCAACGGGTTAAGTCGCTAAATGAATCATCTATAAAAGCCTATGGGGCGGCCCACCACCTGTAATTTTAATTTATCCTCTATCGCCACCTACTGTTGAAGCTGCGGACCCTATTTACACGATGAAACCCTTTTCCACACACACACAAGAAAAACATTACAAAAAATATCACACTAAACATTGACTCCGAGGACAGTCATAACACACAGTTAATTTCGTGCTAGCTCAACAATTAGCGTTGTAAAACAAACACTAAATCATGGTTGTATGTCTGTCGTGTAAACTGTATCCAGCTCAAACCTAGTGCTAATTCGGGTTAATACTCTTAGAAGCTATAACTATTGAGCACATCTGTCAACAGCAACTAATAGTCATCCCTTTTGTTGTATTAATAACTCAAAACTCACCACATGAGCAATTTTCTCGCTGCAACATTGAGCTACTTCTACTTTTGCTTGCAGTATCACGTTTATAACTTAGTCCTCAATTTGGCTTAAGGGCAAGTCATCATCTGAAATATTTTATGTCATTCTTAATACAGTGAATTGTAAAGTATAAATAACAAATATATAACAATTCGGTCGCAAACAATATATATCCATTCATGAAATATGAAAGAAATGTGATGCATAAGTAGGCATATTTTACCTGCAACCCAAAAACGGGCGGAAATGTTTTTATCCGTACTTCCTGGTTTTGCAGTCACGCTTGCACAGACGATGAACTCATTATTGTCCTCTATGGGCTGAAGCTAGAAGGTAGCCATTTTACAGTGCCACTGCTACTGACAACTGTTTTTTGCTGAAAACACGTCACTCTTTTCGTCAATCATTCGGAGTATATTATCTAAGTATCATTAATCGTGATTTACAGAGGATAGGTTTACAATGCACAGCATTTATTGTTTTTATTTTATTTATATGTATTTTTCATGGTGCTGAGTGCTGACAACATGATGCAGACGAATCTTTGAGTAGTACTATGAGATGCAGTATAATCAATGTATTCAAGTTAGGCGCGATCAGCGAGTGGCAACGAAAGATGGCCGCCAGTTGCTTCACTTCTCGCTGTGATGAGTATACGACGTTGAGTCCATCATATTTTTGCGTCCGTGCACGCTTGTCAATACCACGGAATTGACAATAATTTTAGTTATTTATTCTAATAGTTTAACACCCCATGAATTATTGTAAAGCACTTTTAAAACATGTTTTATGTAGGTAAAACTCACGGCATTCATCATTTTAATTTAAAACATTTAAATTTAGTAATAATAGTTTTGAAGGAATACAAAACAATACTTTAGCCAATTTTACATTTTAGTAATAAATAAATAAATAAATAACACTCAAAATCATGTACCACGTGGTTGATGCGTCGTCGTTAATGGGACAGTTTAGTTGCAGTAGCAGTGGCAGTTAGTTTGTTGTTGTTCCTGACGTTGTTGTTTGCTGCTGCAGCCGCTTTATTCTATTTCCACTGACAACTCCGTCGTTGTGATGTTGTGCGTCACATCGCCGATTAGAGTAAACTCCTCCCTAGTTTATACATATTAATCCAACGGCGGCACACTGTTTGCGACAATTCTCTCAGACGGCTAGTTAGCTGCTAGTTTAGCAGCGATGGAGTGGCGAAGCAACAACGATGGACTGTCCGACAGCGAGTCCCCTGAAACGGACACATGCTGCCCCCACCAGCAGGTAGGTCGCACCAGCAAGCAGCCCAACAACCACCCCGACCGCTTTTAATTTAAGGGAGCTAATAGCTCGCTTAGCATGATAGCTGACACAGTCCAAACAAAGTTAAAAGTGGGTTGCATCATGACAGCTAGCCACATGCTTGTGTTTTGGATGATTGTTTGCTAACTCTCGCCTAATAATGACATAAACGGACCGTTAATATATGCTGATAACTTTATTTACGTATCTAATACCCATCTAAGTAGTGTAACTTGGAACAGTTTTCTTGTGTTGTGTATGACAGATAGTCCACTTTCCACTTGCAGTCCCGTTTAATTCCCTCGGGGCCCCCCTCACATTTCCCGACACTAACATCAGACTGTTAAATAAGAGTATTATTTATAGTCCGCCCCTTCTAAATAAGGCGTGGATAGGAGTGGTCACCCAAAAGCTATGATGGCCCAAAATATTTTTGTGATGAGGCAGAGGCTGAAAGCCCGTGGACCAGACCTGGTCTTGATCCACATCAAACATGGCTCAGGGTGGCAGCAATAAACAATGAGCAACAAACAGGCAGCTGTTGTATGACTGTTGAAACTAGACATAGGCATACAGTGCTGCTCAAAAGTTTGTGAACCCTGCAGGCATGGTCAGATTTTTTTGTATAAAATATTAAAATAATTTTATTAAATGTTTAGTCATATTCAATGCTGACATTGAAAATAATGGACTCGAACAAAAATAATGATAATATTGTCATTCATTCTTGAACAAAAGTTTTTGATTTAAGAAAACTGATTTCATGGGTGCAAAAGTATGTGAACCTCCCACTTAATCAAACATTGCAGCTCCTTTTGCAATGAGAACTTCATCTAAACACTTTCTTTAGTGATTTATCAGTCTTTCACATCTACTTTGGGGAAAATTTTGCCACTCTTCCTTGCAAAATGCAACCAATTGAGAGAGGTTGGATTGGCGTTTAGCATAAACTGCTCGCTTCAGGTCCCGCCTCAGTATTTTTGAAATAATTTAAATCAGGATTTTGACTAGGCACATCCAGACTATGAATCTTGTTGTTCTTCAGCCATTCCTTGGTTGTATTGCTGGAATTCTTTGGATTATTGTCACGTTGCATGATACATCATCTACCAGGCTGTAATTTCACAAAGGATGGCTTCAGGTTATGATCCGGGATTTCACAATATTCCTATGAATTCACGATTCCCTGGATTATGTGGAGTTGTCCTGAGGATGAAAAGCCAGCCCAGAATTTAACATTCTCACCCCCATGCTTCACTCTAAGGTGAAGGTTCTTTTGCTGGTTTGCATTGTTGAGTTTTCACCAAACATGACTGTTTTAGTTGTGACTAAACAGTTTTTGGACTCATCTGTCCACAGAAGGGACTTCCAAAAAGTTTCAGGTTTGTCCAGGTACTCTCTGGCAAAGTTGAGATGGGCAGCTTTTATGTTTTTTTGTGAGCAGAGGCTTCTACCTAGCAAGCCTTCCATGAAAGTCTTGTCGATTTACTTTTTTTCTGATTGTTGAAGCATGCACATGGGTCCCCGATGCAGTAAAAGAGGTCTGCAAATCCCTCGTTGTTGACAGATGTGCTGTCACTACCCACTTCCTAAGGTCCCCTGAGATTTCTCTTCCTCTCAGCATGACTGACCTGTTTGGGTTCACCTGGGTAAGTCAAAAGTGACGTGGTTTTGTCTCCGTTTCAGTCAGTGATGCACAATTTCTTTGCTAAACCTCTCATTTCATTGGTCCATTTCAGTGGTTAGTTTAGCTACCAATTTGTCCTGCCTGATCCTACTTGACTGCTTGTTTTAAGCAATGCAGCTCAGGGTTCACTTACTTTTGCACCTACATGAATTGACCAAAAACTCTTTTTAATTAAGTTTTGACTACATAAATGATTTTTTAAAAATGCATTGAATTGATAAACCTACACCTGTTATTTCATATAAAATGCAATAGTTCAGATTGAACAACAACTATCAGGTTGAAACAATTGGAAAGTCCAAATTGCTTCAAGAGGTTCACAAACTTTTGAGCAGCACTGTATGTTGTTGTCTTCTTTTTTTTCAAGGCCAATAAACAATACCAAAAAATTTGTAGTCAAAGAGGCTTATAATCGATACTCATTTTTGGTAAAAGGGAAAATATAGGCAGCAAGTTCAGGGAGTTCCCTGGGTCATCAGCAGGTCTTAAAAAGTTAAATGAAAGCTTAAACAATAAACCCAGGGTTTTCTACAGTAAATTAAGTTGCCCAAAAATTTCAAATACAAATGTCTTTGTTTTAAATTCAATCAAATACAACAAGTGCAGATTTTCCAGGGTTAGTTGTATATCTTGCAAAGTTACCTGAACATTTTTATATTTGAATAAGGTTTAGTCCACCCTATTTCACCACTCTGAAATCACGATTTGGATCCCAAAATGATAAATCGTTCAGCCTTATTCACCATTATAAGTGCTAATGATGAAAATAAGTTTGACACCCCTGATTCAGAGCGTCAACTATTATGTCCTAGCAGAGAGACATGCATGATCGAGATACTGTGTTCACTCAACCAGTCAATAATTATGTTCCTTTTGCTTTCTTCAGACCTCATCGGCACAGTTCTGTAGTTGTACCGAGGCATCCTTATGCGAGGACCAGCCGCAGGGTTGCTCGACGACCTCCATGGTGTCCAGCTGGATGCTGGCCGAAGCCCAGGACCACCTGTGTGCTTTAAGGTTCCATGGCTCCGAGTCCCTGGAGCAGGAGCACGCGTGGACTCGTGCGAGCCCCACGGAGCTCACACACACCGAGGAGGAATGGCTCCGCAAGGAGCGCATGCTGGGAGGTCAGGAACCCACTCGAGGACCCGTGCTCGGTGCTGACGGAAGTTGGGATGTCTTTGATAAAGTGAGCGTGGGAGAAAGAATGAACAATAACCTAATTGCCTCTTATTGTGGCAATTAGTGTGATTATTTGAAGCCTCTATTGTAGAAAATTGGGTAATACAGTACACGGAACTCTCACTATTTGTGTGAGATAGGAAACAAGCCGTGCCGCAAATAGTGTTACCGGTAATCTGCGAGTTATTGAAACCTAACCAAAACGGTTTGTAACTGCTATTTCTGCCAGGAGATGGCAGTAAAGACTCAATGAAGCCCCTTCCCTTACTTGGTCAGAAACAAGATATTTTTATATTTAATAGGGCTTTGGTCTTAGTCCCAAAACAGGAAACAGGTGAGTTTTTCAGTGAATAATGTTGGATTAGGTTGCCCCAAAAATATCAGCGATTGTGTGTGTGTGTATATATGCCGAACGGCAAATATGCGGGGTTTCACAGCAGTTGCATTGTGTCGTCGGGTTTATTTTCGATGTTATCTTGGCTGCCTGTCAACAGCATCACCGTCCTCTGTCTTCACCAGAGTATCATCAATGAACCAGTAGAAGCAGAACAGTGCAAGATGTCTCTCCACAAGTCTGAGCAAGACCTTAGGCACTTTGGTGAGTGACATTCAGAATCGGAAATCAAAACGAAGAACCTTTTTTTAAACCTCATATTAATGCTAATGTTGAAAGTTTTTAAGTATTAATTACAATTTCCTTGCCATTTTTTATCTAGATATCTAGCTCCCTAACTAACCACAGTTGATTAAAACACCCTTTTAAAATGAATAAAATTGTCCCAAATTGTGGGAAAATACCTACGAAGAAAACTGGTGAGGGAGGCGACTAAGACATCAACAGTGACAAGTGACAACAGTCTTCATCCTATGTCTGTTTACTAGGGCTAGGTATCGATTGTAATTTCCTCAATAGATTCGATTTCGATTCACAAGAACTCAGTTAAATTCAATTTTGATTTTTCCCAATTCGATTCACTTCAATCCGATAGTGATTAATTATAGAACATTAAGTCTTCTTAAATGTCAAGGACATGATAAAAAAAATCCACAAATGATTAAATTCCAAATGAAATTTTGCAGAGGCAGTGACTGATTAAATGATTTACTTCATTGATAAAAGTAACACGTATTATAATCACTTAAGTGTTACACAAACATTGATATCAGCAAGCATAAGATTAACATATTTTCATAATTCTAATTCAATCATTGTAAATATCAGTCAGGTGTTTATTAAATGTAAGAAAATACTTTTACATTGAGGCGAACAGTAAGATACAAAAAAGTTGCCTTTAAAATTCAATTTTCTTAAGAATTTATGGGAAAAGGAGATATTAAAATAACCGACTCACGGTTTCTAAGAACTGATATTGAGCTTGAAAGGCAAAATCGATTATATCAATTATTCAATGTTTAAAACTCAGCCCTACCATTTACTGTAGCTCTCTATCAATCTATCTAATCGATCACCTTCTTTCAGGTATGTTGAGGCGATGGGATGACAGTCAACGATTCCTGGCAGAGAAGCCTCAGCTCATCTGCGACGAGACGGCCAACTATTTATATTTGTGGTGTATCACGCTACAGCAAGAAGGGGTAATGTTTCAATGATGAGCTGAATACGTGTTTTATGTTTGAACAATTTGTCAAGAACCCTGCTTAAGAGCAGAATAGCATCATCAGCAATCCACCATCCTGCTCAGCTTTAACCATTTTTTAAACAGCAAATGTGAATTTCCTATGATGTTCTTGTCATGTCTATGAAGTCAATTTTAATTGTCTTTTAAGGTTCATTTACAGGTTGTTTAAGTACAATAGAAACACAAAAAAGATCAGATGCAAAATAGAAGTCTCAGAGAAGGTTTTCTCACATCTCACGTGACATCATGAATGATAAAGCATATTGTTTCAGAAGACAAAAAGAAAACATTCTTTGTTGTTTCCTGCAGAAAGAAGCGCTAATGGAGCAGGTGGCTCACCAAGCTGTAGCCATGCAGTTCATCCTGGAGATGGCATCTAACTCACGGCAGGACCCCAGAGGCTGCTTCAGGCAGTTTTTCCAAAAAGCCAAAGTAAGGCACCCACATGTCATGAACCACCACCCTTTCTATCAACTTATTTGTTATTGGTTGTTCTTTGGAAACATAAGAACTTTCTTTGATTACGAAATCAGGGAAATTATTGATTTTGTGTGCGTGTGTGTTTTAAACATTCATTTCAATTCATCAGTCATTGTATGCACTTTCCATGAATTTGATTTACAGTGAACTTTAATTTTTAGATTTGTATTTGCTCTCTTAATTTAGGCTGAGTACGAGTATTTTTGTTTTAATGAATATGCCAATACTGTATGTCACAACTGTGCCAAATCTAGCCACGTGTTTGTACATGTGTATCTCATATATTAGAATTTCACCCCAAAAAAAGTATTCATTTCGTTAGTTTATTCCAAAAAGTGAAACTCATTTGTTTAGATTCACTGCACACAGAGTGAAATATTTGATGATTTGGATTTGTTAACGCATAATTTTGATGCTTATAGCTTACTACGAATGAAAACTTGACATCTCTCAAAATTTGAATATTACACAAGGAGTGATCAAAATTATATTTTATATAGAGATTGGTCATCTGAAAAGAATTTTCCTGTGTTTAATTAATCTGTATGAGGGTTTTTTCTTCTTCTTACATTTAATTTAATTTAATTTATTGAGCTGCACCAAATATACACAATAGTAATGATGATGACACAAAACAAGCATGTCTAAAAATATTGTCGGTGATTATTTTATTTTTTTATAGAAAAATAAGCACAACTTGGAAGTACTGTACATGCTTTTAGTTGTTAAGTGAAAGACAGTTAAGTGAAAATAAGAAAAAAAAATTAAACCTGTTAAATCCTAGCTTTATTGATCTGTTTCCCAAACAAGTATATTCTTCTAATCTAAACAACATAAAAAGTTTAAAAGAGTTAGTAACATCTAAAATACATTTCCAATAGTCTGCACATGTTTGTTGAAAGTTTTACTTTCAATTTGAAGTGATTTTTGCATCCTGTTTATGCAGCACACTAGAATTGCTCTACTGGCTGCTAGCAACAGTAGAATGTTCAAATTGACCGTTTCCTTCTGTTGTGGTGCAGGAAGGACAAGACGTCTATTTGGAAGTTTTCCACACTGAGCTCGAGGCCTTCAAATACCGAGTGAGAGAACATGTGGTCAGGTGTAAAAGCATCATGTCCAACAACACAAACCAACAGCCGAGCAACGGCACAAACTGCAGAATGGACCCCAAAGAATCCCCAAACTCTTTATCACAGGTGAGTGATTATTTTTTTTCTTTGATTTTGGGTTTTTCTTTGACGTCATGTCTTGCTTACAGAAACAGCATTCAAATGTTTTTAAATGTATTTATCAAACTGGTACATGTCAGTCAGCAAAGGCCTTGTTGATTGTCTTTGGTTTGTTATCATTAGTTAGTTTATGTACAAGTTGTTATGGTAATACGTTATATATTTTTGTGAACTTGTATCCCAGCCAAATGTCTAATGTTTGGGAACACTGCACACAGAAATACACAAATAATTACTGTATGCAGGCTTAAACGTAAGGTGGTGCCATTGTATCATATAAAACAAGTAGTCATTCAGTTGGGTAATGCTTACTGTGAAATTTAAATTGTACTATGGCCATGTCGTTTTTGTCATTGGTAGCATTCTACTTTTGGAGGCATCCTAATTTGGTAGTTGCAAGAATTACAAATGCATGCTGGAATATATAAGGAACTGTATACGGTAAATAAAAATGGATGACAAATTACTTCTTCTCAGTCGCAGTGGCTCAAATGTACATTTTACACAGGAATAATAACAGCATGATTTTTACATTATGATGTGTAAATACATTTTTTTCTTGTTTTTAATTTTAATTATATCTTCAATGTGGAGAAAAAAACAACTTAATTCTCACAGAAATGTCCATAGCATAATATGTGTCTGTCTGTCTGCTGTAAACACAAATAAACTCAACTACAATATAATAAAGGATAATAGAAATAATTGAATGTAAGTAGATCTTTTGGGTTAAAACCAAGTACAGCATATACTGATAATCTGTCTGAATTGAAACAATTTTCCACCCTTTCTATCAAGATCATCTGAGGCCAGATTATCCAAATGTCCCTGAAAAATTATCCTGTGGAGTGGGGTGTGTAAAGTGATTTTATATATATATATTTTCCCCCAATGTACTTGGGAAAACATTATGGATCACCCATTGTAAATCCTAATGCGAGTGGTCAACATCGAGGTTGGGCAATCCACAGCCTCTGTGATTGTAATGTAAAACGTGACGATAGCCGAATAGATGAGCAACTGGCTGTGTATTACGACAGACAGACGTCTGGTTTGTGGGTGGAAACTCTTGATTGTCAGTGGAGAACATGCATGACTTTTCTTCTTGTTGTGCGCGTTCTCGCACGAAAAATCTGTTAAAATGTTAAAATTCTGTGTGTTTGTTGTTGTGGACACATAACATTTGTATATGCGTCACAAGTGGGATGGTTTCTGCAAAACTCCATTTGTTGCAAAAGCCTGTGTAAAAAGCTTCCTCCTTCCCCTTTATTGGCCCCTCGCTGCCGGAGAGGCTTGGAAGAAAACTTGTTGCTGAGGAATGCAACACTGCCTGTTGGAAGTGAAGCTGGAATCTCCTGGCCCTGCCTCCTTGTCATTCTCTGTTTTCACATTTCACTCGGCATCAGAGGAGTGCCTGTCCGACAAATCCCATTGGTCGGCACATGAACTTTAAAGAGGCAGAGGGCAGTTACGTAAACATTGATAATAATCCTTTAACAAGGCAACTGCTGCTTAATCTCCCCAGGGTCTTTCCTCTCCCATGTCTCTCTATTTGATATTCATCTGCATGATGCTGACCCTGTGGAAGGTGCCACACAATGTCGTTATCTCATCTCATGACGATGAACTTAGATGATTATAATAAAATAAATTTCTCATCAAACTTGATAACCTTACAGGAATTCTCGAGTATAAATAGTGTAAAGCAAAATATTTGTTAAAAGCAATTCTCATTGATGATTGAACAAAGTCAACAAAAGAGGTGACTCCCATGCATGTTGTCGTTTGTTCATGCTGATATGGTGTTGTAATGCAACATTAGGGACTTTATTCTCATAAAATATGCCGTCTTTCCCTGGTCATATTTTAACTTTGATTTCATAATTGTCTCCTTTTTATCATAATTATGTAACTTTTTATATAGATAAAATCTAGCAACTTTCATTGTACAATGACAACTCATACAATTATGACTTTCTCAAATGTTTTGACTATTCCTGTGAAGTGACAGATTTTTTCATACTAGTAAAATCTTGTGTGGGTTTTCTCCGGGTACTCCGGTTTCCTCCCACATTCCAAAAACATGCATGGCAGGTGAATTGGACACTCCAAATTGTCCATAGGTGTGATTGTGAGTATGGTTGTTCGTCTCTGTGTGCCCTGCGATTGGCTGGCAACCAGTTCAGGGTGTACCCCGCCTACTGCCCGAAGCCAGCTGGGATAGGCTCCAGCAACCCCCGCGACCCTTGTGAGGACAAGCGGTACAGAAAATGGATGGATGGATGGATGGATAGTAAAATCTTGACTTTGTTTTATCCCTGTCAATTTAAAATATATTAATTATAAAATCTTGACTTCTCAAGTCTTGTAATAGTTTTTTTGTGTGTGTTTTTTTAATGATGTTACTACAACTTATTCCCCTTAAAATATAATGGCGTTATTGTAATTAAATGACAATTTTAACTTTTTTTTTGTCATATTTGGCTAATTTCATAGTGTATTTTGCATATGTATAATGACATTAATCTTAGTTCTCTAAAATTGCAACTATTTGTTGTAATACTATGCCTATTGTTTAATTATTATTTTTTTCTCTTAAAACCATGACATATCTTTTCTCATCAGTTACAACTTTTTATACTCATGAAGTATATTTATTTTCACATTTGCAGCTTTATTCTTGTAATTCAGACTTTATCGACCTAGTATAATTACTTTTTTCTCATATGACTTCTGGTCAACTCGCAACATTCTAATGATGTTCTGTTTTGAGTATTTCAATGAAAATCTGAAAACTTCTGTTTTGGCATATTTCGCCTTTCATATTTTCGACCTTATTCTTGTGTTGCTATAACTTACTTTATTCTTGTAATTCTGCTTCATTTTGTTTTAAATGTGGGTCTAAAACCGACCAAAAGCCACTGATGTTACTAAAGTCCCCCCTCCCCCGTGTTCTACCCTCCACCAGGTGGCAGAGTACCCATCCAAGCGCTGTGTAGAAGCTGGACTGTTGATAAACACAGGGAGATGGACAAAGGACGATGCCACGGAAAGTGACGATATACGCATGATGGAGACCTCTTAGGAAACTTGGCTGCCTTTCTTCCATCTTCACCTTCTCCCCATTTAGGAACACCTTGACTTTTTAAGCCCTTCTTAACGACACCCGAGCACAACAGGAATAAAGAGCAGCGTGATTATTCGGGTCTCGAATGGGCTCGATGCCACCATTCATGGTCAGAGAAACAAGAGGTGAGTGTTGTGCTACAGTTGTGACCTGAGTCCGCTTTCAAGCCTTTTTAGTCCTCTTGAAAAAGCCAACTGGAGAAGACACATGGAACTAAATTGCTAAGGTAAAACAAGTCCATTAAATTCGATCAGCGTTGAATGAATTCTATTCAGTCGGTCGTTCTGTAAGTGCAAGTCCAGCAAGTAGAAATCTTTATAGGTTGGTGAAAAAGTGCCATGTTCTAAAGTATTATTTACTCAAATTACTGAATTTTATTATAATTTATTTAACAAGAGAAATTATTCAGGTTTTTTTGTCAAATTAAAATAGTTACTGGTTGTTTTAGTAACATGTCTGTGACATTGTTTTGTAAAATACCCTTCAAATCAACAATTATAGGACACTTTACACACCCTAATTATTGACTTACTGAAATCAGCCCTCTCTCAAACGGGCTAATTTCGAATAACATTTCGTCCTGGCAGTATGGACCAAAATTCTAAATAAATAAATAAATGACTAAAAGTGAAAATAACAAGGGATATAAAAAAAAACATAATTCCAAAATTAAATACAAATGTATTTTTTTATGCACATATATTTATTTATTTATTATTTAATTTTCGAAAGATTTTTTTTTTTAGATCCGTTTTTATTTTCACTTTTAGTCATTAATTTATTTAGTCGTTTATTTATTTTGAATTTTGGCAGTTTTGGTCCTCCATATACAAGGTCCAAGTGTGGTCATCGGTTCCTCACTTCCTCCATCCAATTATATAGACGTGGCAAAGAGGATTTGAATTTTTCCTCTCGAATTTATAGTGGCAGATGCCAAGACAGGCCAATGAATGTAGGCGCTAAACACAAACAGCGTCTCATAGTGATGTGCGGCAACGTTTGTGGACAAGACTAGCGCGGATGCTAACGCAACATGAGAGGTGTTAATGTTGAAATCTCATGCAGTGTTTCCCAACTTTTCTTTGGCTAATGCACATATTTTACATGACAAAAATATCACAGCACCAGACAGAATGCCACAAGAGGTACTGTGTATTTAGTATAGTGATAATGATGATCCTGTCTCAATTTACTTACTAATTGGACACACAGCTTTTATTCTGTTGCATGAATGGCAGCAGATGAATATACAGGTTAATTGTACCTTCTGCCACCTAAGGAAAGAGCATTTAATTGTTCTGCCTATTAGTAAATGTCACTATATGAACAAATATACAGTATTGGTAGTAAGTAATTGTTTTTGGACCTAATAATTGAAAGTGGATCATTTACGGCACTGGTTGGTCATCACTGGAGTAGACAATACAAAAGTCAGTATAGCAAGCCAAGTTTGACACCAATGCATGTTGCTTTAATTCTTCTCTGGATTTTTAGCAAAATAAGATGTTTAGTTGATGTTTTTATTTCAACATCTCCAGTTGAGGTTTGACACGATGGAAAAAGGTGCAGAGATGTAAAGGGCTGAGGTCTTTTAAAAGCGTGTATGTTTGTATGCTGAAAGGAGCTCTTTGCATGCGAATGTGTACTGCACTTTATATTTCACTTTTTGTTATCACACTTTACTTTTTTTTTTTAGTTGAAGTTCTCAACATGCCGAATGCTGAACTTTGTTTTTACAAGCAGGCTTTTGATAAGCTTTTCATTTGAACTGTGTGAAGGGTTTTTGGTGTTGCTGTTTTCACATTTGAATGACTGATTTTGGTCACTGTGCCAGGTTGCTTCCAGCTATCTATCGGCTAAATGTATTACGTTCAAGAGAATAAAGTGTTTTTTTCTGCTGCAGAGTGGAATTAAATAGACCAGATGGTGCATTAAATTATATTATATGAAAAAGCCCTGCATTGTGGATTTTTTATCCTGATACTATAAGTAAAGTGATATACGTTTTTTAAACAGCACATGTCCACCATTTGATATATTAACATAAACCAAAAATCTCAGTAAATGTTAACAAATTAAAATTTTTGGGGAAGAGATCTTAACATAATTCATACACTAAATAGAGCATCTTCACTCTCAATTTTGTTTATATCTACTTGTATGAAGAAAAAAAAGACAGATGTCAGGTGGGCCACACTGGTTGTCTCCAACTAACCATCTTGCACAATCATATGTTAACCAAGCTTGACACATTTTTTGTTCATATTTTATTCATTCACGTTATTACACGAGGCACAATTCCATTGCAAGGCAGCTCTAAACAAAATGACACACTGGTCACAGCACAAGACAACGTATTGTGCTTGTCTAAACACAATGTACAATTTGAGAAAAAACCAACAAATGGGTTCTTGTTCTAATATTTGAAATAATCGGGGGGTGGGGGTCATAAAGGTGTGTTAACATCTTGGTACTAAATTCAAAGGCACTGGAGTGAAAAAGTGAATTTACTGGATCAGTATCACTATGGTAGGCCATTGCACGTTCCCTTTTCATTTGTGGTAATATTTGATGAAATACAGTCCTCATGCCTAAATACATAAAACTTTATTTTGTTTAGTTTAAGGAGCTTTATTTGGACTCTATGGTACCAAAATCTAGGAGTGTTGGCTGAATAAGAATACTTTTAGAAAACATAAAACTCTCTATTGTGTCTCTATTGGTCTAAGGCACAATGTGGAATGGCGAGAGCAAAATTCAACCACCCTAAAAAGTCCCATGATTGACATGGTCATGAATGGTTTATGTATTAATAAATACGGTTGTCTAGTCTATCCATATGGAGATTTTGCTGGTAAATGTGCAGTCCGCTCCTCTGCTATGCAACTCTTTCATTGAGCACGGAGAGTTTTTTGTGAAGGAAGGTCTCAACGTGGGGCCAAATCTTGTTCGTTTCTGTGCCGGAGAAGGTCTCCAGCACACCTTTACTCCTGCAACACAAACAGAAGAAATATATTTAGCAATTAAAATAACATTTTCAAAAATTAAAAATATGAATACTTAAATGATAATGTAATCATCTAATTTAAGAAAATGTTGTATTGGAGGATTCTATGTACATGCTCAATGGGCCAGATTCAAGAACGTAGAGGGCCGTATATAGTCCACAGGCCGCACTTTGCCCACCTTTAATTTGAAGGGTGACCTCCACAGGTTTGTTTTGCATGATTACCATAGAAACAGGATTGGAATGTACTTTCTTGTGGCAAAATGCAAGCATGAAGACAATATAAAGCCATCAATTATCCATCCATCCATTTGAGCCGCTTATCCATATTAAATAAAATAAAAAATATGTATGCCACAAAGTCAGCAGCGTTGAGTCTGATGTGGAAAGACTTCCTTCCCAGGCACACCGAGTAATCCATGTGTCACGAGAGTTAATGGTGAGTACAGTTTTTTTTTTTTTTAATATACAGGTTAACTTTTTACTCTTGTATGAAGGTTAAGAATGTTACCTTCACTCAACCATATCCACTTAAAACCTTCACCTACATTACTAAAGGTTGAATAATTTTAAGCTTTTTTTTTCTTTTGTTACACTTGTATGTCACGTATTGTAACAAGTGTAATACACAAAAGCCTTCCTCACCACATCTACTTGCAATACAATTATTGACATTTGCATGTAGACAGTATAGGCCTTGGAAGTAGCAATACGTCGATAGAAAAATAAATGACAATAATATTTTTCTAAACTAATTTGGCTTCTTATTTTGTTTTTGCTATATTTCTCATGATACCAAACAAGCTCTGAAACTGTTTTTTTTTTGCCAGCATTTAACTTCCACGGATATAATAGAAGTACATGTTTTTAATGTAAAAACAAGTGCTTACTGTCAGAAAAGGTTCCCTTTGTCAAAACAATTTCACATCATAAAATCGCAGGTAATTATCAAGTCGTCAAACTGCATGGCTCAGCAATATTCCGAATGTGCGTGTCAAACAGTAACACTGTTCCTCTGTCTGCAGCTATGTTGTTGGTTTAAGCAGTGTATGTCACTGAAGACGTGATCTGAACTATAGAAGCTGCAAAAAAAAAAAAAAATCACCACAAATACATTAAAATTATTGGATACAATTGATTAATTGCTCTAATCATGAGTGCTAAAATGTCACTTAAAAATTTTTCCTTTATAGTTAGGAAATGTTTTATGATGGCCACAGATTTACCATGGAACAGATTTCTATTATCAATATTTCCTTTGGGGGAATTTATTTATAAATCTGAACAAACCACAAATAAAAATAATTGTGTTTAACCTCTGAGTTGCAACTGTATTAAATTCAACAAAAAGTATTGGGACACACGGGGGTTTGTAGAAGAAAATACATGGTGGGGGTTCAAGGTTCATGCATGCCAAATTCATCCAAACATGCCTTCATCTTGCTCTGTGTCCTGACACACAGTCAAGCTTCAACGGTTTGACTGAGAGCAATAGTTTACTGTCTAAGTCCGCCATAAGTGATAATGGATGTATTCTAAAAGTGAGTCCACAATGTTACACAACTAGTGTTTTGTCTTAAAGAAGAAGAAAAAAATTGACTGCCTAATTGACATTAGGCTTTGATAAACGGTCAAATCTGCTTCCAACAGCCTTGAGGAATGTAACTGAAGCAATCCTTTGGTGAAACAAACACTTGTGAGGAATGTGCATGAAGGAACAAAAAATGTGTTTTTTTCACACAGTGTGGTGTTTAAAGGGAGCAGGCTGCAGTAGTAATACAAGCAACCATCTGCCCATTTTGACTCATTAATTTTACTGCAGAGATGCAAACTGACACTAGTGATGTAATAGCTGGACTGACATGCAACACCTCAATAACAAAATTAGAAATTTAAAAAAGTATCACGGCATCCACTAAGGAGGTTGTTTTCATCTTCGTGTGGGTTTGCTTCTGTCTAAAGTTTCTAATATACTGTATCCACTGATGTACTTTTTCAGTTCTTAAACATTTTAAATAATGACACATCTGTATCATATACTTTAAGAATTTATTAAACTTTTCAATCTCAGTCACCAACTCTCTCTTTTGGATATCAAAATTGGAAATGTACGGTATTAAGGTCCCAGATTGTAGTTAACACGAGGTGCACAGCTGTACCTGTAGTATTCCAAGACGGGCTCAGTCTGGGTTTGATAGGCTTTCAGCCTCCTCGTGACCGTATCTGGTGTGTCATCGTCCCTCTGGTCCAGAAGCTCCCCTGTGACATCATCGCGACCCTGAACAACATGTGATTAAAGGTTGAAGGTGTTGCTTGGATGATCAAGTTACACTCATATGGAGCATTAAAGCTAATTGGATTTATATCTCATTGCAAAGTACCGACAAACAATTCCATCATCTCTTCAAGACAAAACAATTGAGTTCTTTTAACCTTTGTACCATTGAATACACGGACAAACTGATTTGACAGATTTTAAACCTTTGCCACACTTATGTTCTATTGCAAAATCCCAGCAGGCCAGGAAATAGGTATGAAATGCTTAAGACCCAGAAATTTGGCCACATTTATTGTTTTTTTCCCACCTCCCTAGTGGAGATTGTTTTCTTCCGTTTGTTCTATTACACCATCACAAAATGCTCATAGTGTCATTGCAGCCCTGAGTCCCCATTTCATTTCAGCGTACGTGTGATAATTATAAGGGTTGTATTTACAGGCACTTTTGGTGGGTTGAAGTCAATGTTGTATACTCTGCCGCTGGGAAGGTGAGTCCAGCGAGAGGACAGTCTCTGTTTAATGGTGGTGAAAGGTACATTGAGATTGATGACTGTGTCCACATTGTAGACTTCATCCAGAGAGTCTGCTTGGGTGACGGTTCGAGGGAAACCTGGAGGTGAGATGAATAAAATTAAAAAAAAAAATTGCATTGAATGTCAGAAAAACATGGTTAAAAATGTTATTTTTGTCGGGCCATTTAAGTAGTTAGTAAGTGCTGGGATTAGATTACATTAATTGCAGCTTGGTGTTTTGTTTGTTCTCTATGTTAGCAGGCAACTCCCTGGTTGATGTAGGATGACATGATAAGATAACAGGACTGTACTACCATTTTTTTATTTTTTATTTTACTCTGAAACGGAAGGAATGGCCATCATGACACAAAAAAATGCTGAATTTGTGTTTCTCCACTAGCCAGTAAGTAGGCTATTTCCTGGTTAATTTCGAAAGATGTTGGACGCAAGGAAGGCCTCTACGAGTTGCATTATGGGTAACGGGTTTTGACCAAAAACAAAAAAACTACAAAATCTTAATGACTTCCTTTCCCGCTGCTTTTTTATCCAGAGCGGCTAACAAAAATTTTAAAACATTCCATCCGTATGAGGCTAAATAAATGTCTTCAAAGACAAACATAGCAGTCAATTTGCAATCCATTTAATGCCCTGATAATGAAATGACCTGGATGGATGAGAAAAACCACAGGCATCCGTAAGTTAAGAGGCAACTTCCTGGTTTGTGGTGGATGACATAAGAATTCTGAAGTGGTAGGAATGGTTGCATCATGACAAAAAAAAAAAGTGCTAAATTAGTCTTTTTTTTCTTCTTTTTTTACATTTGAACATTTGAAGGGCTACTTCCTGCTTCATAGAGAAAGGCATAAAAGCTTACGAAGAGCCAGGCAGGCCTCTACCATTTGCATTCTGGGAACAGTTTCATAATGACTCAAATGACAAAGTCAAAGTCTTCTACCGCAGTTTTATCTAGTATGGCTAAGACAATTTAGCAGCAAAATCCATCCATTTTTATCCATCTCAGAAGGCGGCCATTTTGCTACTTGCTGCCATCTGAAAATGACTTCACATTGCCTAAACCAGGGGTCAGCAACCGTTACAGTCAAAAGAGCCATTTTAGGACAAAGAAATAACAAAAAAAATCTGTCTGGAGCCGCAAAACTTTTGAACATTATGAATGAAACCGTGTTAGTGTACGTCTAAGAGCTACTGTAATTAGAGCTGCATCATAACAGGAAACATGCAGTACCCAAAACTTTGAGATTCATTTTATTCTACCTTTTAGCTTCCATTTTTAGATATTTTTTTTTGTGTGTAATTTTTTTGTTTTTCAAAAAATTTTAGACTTTTCTGACTTTGGCAATTTTATGAACACATGGTCATTTTCTGCCTCGCTTGTTCCTTTTTTGGACATTTTATGGCTTCTTTTTTTTAAAATATTTGTTTCTGCCTCTTTGCTATCAATTTTCTGACATTTTGGGAATTTTTGTGGATATTTTATGGTAATTTGGGGGATTTCTTTTATTTTTTGACATTGTATAGTTACTTTTTGAAAGTTTTGTTTTCTGATTATTCTTATTTTGAGCTATTCCAAAGACATTTTATGGTAATTTTCTGCTTTTCCTCTTCCTTTTTGGACATGTTATGGTCACTTTTTAGACATGTTTATTTTTTGTACTTTTTCATCTTACCATTGTCTCTTTTTCTAACTAACAAATTTGAACATTGACATAAAAAAAAATACTCCTTTTTTTTTCTAAATCACAAATGATTTTAAATAGTATTTTATCTTAAAAAAGATGTAAAAAAAACCACATTCATTTCTACAATTTTTTTAGGGAGCCACATGAGTGGGATTAAAGAGCCAGGGCCGCAGGTTGCAGACCCCTGGCCTAAACGCTCAGGTAGCAACCAATCATGGCTCATCTGTTTTCTGGTCATGTGATGTTCGCAAGTTGTTGAGTTAATGAGGTCCTTTTGCCATATTTAATAAATTGGCACCAAACTGTAATGGGTTCTTCCACAGAAAATTTACTCAAACATCAATCAAAAACAATAGTACAAGGCAGACCAATCAATACACGCGATACTTGAGAGAGTAAAGCTTTCTTACCGTCGAGCAGCCAGCTGCTCAGCTCTATCGCTCGCAGGTCCCTGAGGATGAGGCGAGACATGACGTGATCGGGCACCAGCTGACCTCGATCAATACTTGACTTGAGCAGCAGTCCCAACTCTGACACAAACAAACAGGAAGGAGAAGAAAAAAGCTGTCAAAATGTACTTTTCCTACTTCATTATATATTCTAAATGTAATTTGTCATGTTATGCTAAATAAAGCATGAAATGTATATAGTCTGTATTTACAGTACAATATACCCCACTGCTATCTGCATCTGGAAAAATAGATTATACAGAACTGTCACATAGTACACAAACACCCATTCATCAGCTGCTTTTTTAAAGGTCACAACACAATAGAATTCCTTATCCACTACATTTTCTTTTGGCTCTGAAGGAGTATACCAGAAGAGGATAGGAATTTCCTCAATGACCTTGCTCCACTGCTGACAAAAAAACAATCAGTTTTACACTACATGCCTGGTGACACAGTGGACAAGGGGTTAGCACATCTGCCTCACAGTAGTAAAGTTTGATTTTGAATTTTGACTCTGCCCTTCGAATGTGAGTGTGAATAGTTGTCTGTAGTATGTGCCCTGCGATTGGCTGGCAACAAGTCCAGATTCTACCCGGTTTCTCTCACCAAAAGTCAGCTGCGATAGGCTGCAGCTCACGCGTTATCATAACAAGGACAAGCACTATAGAAAATGAATGGATTGATACCACGTATAGGCTCAATATTCATCCATCCATTTTCTTCAATTAATCACAAAAGCATGGGTGAAAACAATCATTCAAATATCATACAGGAAGGCCAGAGCTAAAATAAAAACAACAAAAAACTCATAACTAAAGAGCTAACAATGAGCCCAACGAGCTGCCCCTATTGAATATCATCCATCCATCTGTTTCCAACAATGCTTGACCTCTTTAAGGTCGTGGGTGAGCTGGAGTATATCTCAACTGACCTTGGGGGAGAAGCAGGGTACAGACGGGACGGCTCTCCAGTCAAGAGTAGTGCACATATAGACAAACAACCGTTCACGCTCACACGTGAACAATTTAGTCTTAAATGGACCTAACGTGTTTGTTTTTGGAAGGGGGGAGGAGGCCGGATTACATGGAGAAAATCCCAGATTTGAACCGATAACCTCGGAGCTGTGATGTACAGCACACAAGCACAAACACGGGCGTTTATAATCTCATATTAAATTGTTGCAAGACCCTTGAAATCAATCAAACTTCCATCAACATCCTCTGCCTCTATTGAAAGAATTTGCTATATTTGATTCATTAAACAAAACTTATGCATAAAATAGGCTATTTGTCTTTTTTTTTTCTTTGTTGGAAAAATACACGACAATTATATTATTGTCCCTAAAGCGATAACGGTTGAAATCCAAGGCAACCTGATGCAAGGGCAAAGATTATAACACGTTTTAACTGCTAAGTGGCCCACATGAAAATGTTTTCATTAGTTTACAATCGTGCAGAAAGCGGCAGACTCAACGTGATCAAAATCAATACGTGCACTGTCTTGCTTATCTTTACAGCTCTTTTAATTATTCCATCAAGGTGATACTGAAGAGGTCTTCTTCCAAAGTCCAGTCCAGCCATATTAGGTCAAGTGTTTCCAGTGCAAACAAGAAACTACTCCCACCAGCATAAGGTGCAAAACCGGTTTGATTAGTCCTACTCCCTGTGTACCAGATAAGCAAGGAGCGGTAGTCTTATCATCAACACAGAGCACCAACACACCCGATTTTTGTGAGCACAAATTAATGGTGATAAGGTTTCCTATTCAATTCGTGCATCAAGTACATGCTTACCAGTTTTAGCGTTGATGTTGGCCCTCAGAATATCCCCACTGGAGATGTGTTTGAGTCCAAAACTTTTGCTTATCCGCCCAGACACCGTCCCTTTTCCGGAACCCGGGGGTCCCATGATGACTGCACGAAAAATCCTCTGGAGAACCATATCGAGAATGCGGCTTTCAGTTTTTACTTGCAGAAAGAAGTAGGACTAAACTCCTCCTGGATGCTCGGTGAAGCGAAGAGTGGCCCTGTTGGCAACGCAAGTGTATGACGTCAACTGGAGTGGGCGTGGCTCGGAGACTGGACGTGCTTCATTTTAGGTAACCCGACGAAGAAGAGGTAGATCATTTCATGATAGGAAATGATTAATGGAACCCTTATGTAATTTGTTCATGGTACGTTTTTGTATAATATTTGCATATGACCAGTCATTACAATAATCGGAAAAATTATAATACATTGGAATGATGCAGTAATTCTTAAAATATAATAAACGGGAATTATTAAGAGTTTAACTTGCATTATATTAAAGGATTATAATAGCTTAGTTTGTCGCTGGCACGCAGGTTTTTGTTTTGTTATTTTGTTATATAACGCTCCCTGCAGGGCGGAAGTGGAACCGCAAAAATAAAGCACATTTTTGTCCCTCTTATATTTCCGTAGTCTCCTGCCGTCAGCGTCTTCCTGGAAAAACACACGTGGATTTTCACTGACACGAGCCAAGCAGGAGAAGCGAGCCAGACACAACAACACCATCATCATGGCAAGCCACGGACTCTCCTACGATGGCTGTAATTTCTTCAGGCAGCGCCTCGTCTTGTCTACGTTGAGCGGGAAGAGGGTTAAAATCAGAAATATAAGGTCCAAAGACGACAACCCGGGGATCCGCGGTGAGTGAGTTGGGCAGCCAGAATTCATGAGGCGTCGCAGTTAGCTTCCATGCTAACGAACTAGCTTCTACGCAGTTGAGAGTGAGTTTGGTGACGGTGACTGAGGGGGAAAACAGGGGCTGGAACTCTATTCCAAATGCAATAAACATAGATATTTGTTACCGTCTACTAGTTTTTGAATATTGCAATTTAAAATAACTCGTCTATATAAAAAAAAAAAAGTTAATTTCAAATGCCGTTTAGTTACGTCAGGATTCCATGCGCATGCCTTGTTATGTATGGTATGCGAAAACTTCACAGTCACGCCTTTTTAAAATACTTGTTCTATTTCTAAAATAACTTATTCTGTTTTATTGAATGATTGCCTTTTGATTCCCATTCCCACAGATTTTGAAGCCAGCTTCATCAGACTGCTGGACAAAGTGACCAATGGCTCCAGAATAGAAATAAATCAAACAGGTGAATGTTTGTGACTGTGTTATTTACAAGTTTTGCCAGTTTCTATGATATGCCCGAAGATCTGGACAATCAATTGTTTGTATTGAGCACCTTTTTATTAATTTTTTTGTAATATAAGCTTCCATCGATTTGGACTGCTTATTGGAATAGATTGGCTGCATATTTATCATGTCCAAAGGCTGCATAGTAGATCATGTCCAAATCCTGGTTCCCCTCCAGTCGCAGTATTTATTGAGGCAGTATTGTCACGTTGTAAACATTTTGACCTGAGGTATGTGCTTCCAAGCAGCATATATTTTTGCCATGGTCTCCTTGCCTCACCTCTACAACTGTAAATGAGAAAAGTGCATTAGAGAGCTGCATGGGCACAGAATTACTCTAACATATGAACCAGCCAAGCTCTGAGTCCAGGTTGTACTGTATGCCACCTTTGCCAAAAAAGTCAGCTGTAGTGGGCTGTTTGCATGATCCTGATAAGGAAAATCCTTTTAGAAATGGTGGGCAGATGGACTGATGTAATTGTCCTGCAATTCATTCAAATATAACCCTAATTAATACAGTTCAATAAATTAAAAAAAAAAGAATTGTTGGCTATGTTTTTTTCTTTTCTTCTGATATCCATGTCTTTCTCTTCAAGGAACTGTATTATTCTACCAGCCTGGCTTACTTTACGGTGGCTCTATAGAACATGACTGCAATCTGCAGCGTTCTATTGGTTACTACCTGGAGGCTCTGCTCATGCTGGCTCCCTTCATGAAGACCCCACTGAAGGCCACCCTGCGAGGCGTCACCAATAACCCCACGGACCCAACAGTAAGATAACACACTTTACTTTTATTCAACCTATTATCACATCCTCAGCCCCTGTCATCAGTTTTGATATATCCATATGCCTACTGTAGTTCCTCTCGTGGTGACTAAGGAGGGGCATCATTTATTTAACTGCAGAAAATACCAGGTGTCTATTGCAGTGAAACATTTGTTAGGCAGGAAGATATTTTTATAATCTTTTTTTTTTTGCATTGTGATACTAATCAAGCAATATATTTCACTATAATATGATTTGCATTAAAATCATCTTATTTTATTTTTAAGGTCCTCTCCCACGTTCCAAATATTGCCACTTATTTTATAGTTCAGGACCTCTGCAGAAAAATCTCGCTCCAAAATACACCCTGTAGTCATTTTAGGTGTGTTATCTGATAGTTTTCAACAGATTTTGCCCCACACACATTTAAGTCAAAAACCCGTATAAGCCTACTGACGTCAGCATTAGAAGATGAGCACATTTCCTTACGTTAGCACACGTTCTTGGGTTCACAAGCAGGCCTGTGATGTAGTCGTCGTTGTAGTTTGACTGGATAGGTTGGCATTGTTGCTATGGTGAGAACAGAAGTGATAGCAAGCCAGTTACATACATAGAATAAGTTGTGGGAGATGACTGTTGTCATGGCAACAGTGACTCACATCTTTCCTTGTTGCTACGACTTAACACGTGTGTTTTTTGTAGGTTGATCTGCTGAAGTCAACAGTTCTACCTCTGATGAAGAGATTTGGCATAGAGGGTGACGGCTTTGACCTTAAGGTGATGTGTAAAACCTTATTACATATTCAAATTGATCAACTTGAAACTAAGGCTGATTCTTTTTGTTTGTGCGCCCTCAGGTGATAAAGAGGGGCATGGCACCCGGCGGAGGAGGTGAGGTTGTCTTCACGTGTCCCGTCCGCAAAACAATCAAGCCAGTACAGCTTACAGACTCCGGAAAGATTAAAAGAATCCGAGGAGTAGCGTATCCTTCCGATCAACTTATTATATTTGTGCTATTTGACTTATTTGTGCATTACGAGCAACTGATAGGTAAAGTTTTTTTTCGCAGAATGCACATAGCCAAACAACTATTCACACACACATTCATGGCACAATTTAGAGGCCTAACATGCATGTTTTTCAAATGTGGGAAGGAGCAGGAGTATCTGGAGACAAACTTAGCGGAAGAACTTGGAAACGCCACGCAGGAAGGTTAAAGTTTGATTCGAACCCTGAACATGAGAATTGTGACACATGTTAACTCCAAGGGCAATTATTCCCAACCACTTTGACCTTTCACATTAGTGTCTTCTGGAAATTTATATAATTTCTCTTAATTGGTCAGAAAATCATACAAACAAATGTTTACCTGGTACATACAGTACAACTTAATTTAACCTTTATTTAAATAATTTGAGATTCAGTAATCATTATTTCAGGATATATTTATATTGGGACAATTTTTGTTTGTTGTGTCATGAAAAAATTCTCACTGCATGAGATCACCATGCTCACCCATGCCTGTTTATCTATGAGCCTTGATGGTCTAAACACAGATATTCAGTGAGAGTTTCCCCTCAGATGGGCAACAGGATTGTGGAGTCGGCGCGGGGCGTCCTGAACCAGTTCATTCCAGACATCTACATCTACACAGACCACATGAAGGGAGCCAGCTCCGGCAAGTGAGTATCCCCGAACAATTGCTTTGCTTGGTGTTTAATAGACTGAAACTCTGTCTTGGGTTTGCAACGGTCACAACGGACGACCCTCAATTAAATGGTTTGTGCTGGAGTGCAAGAAAAAGTAAACATACTGCACAAGAAGATGCATTTAGCTACAGCAGTAATTGATTTTTAATGTGTACTGTAACTGATTTAAATACTGCAATTGCATAGATTGGTGACAGACTACGGTGCTTTCCAACATGAATATAAATATGCGTTACGTTTGTACTCTTAATGGCATACTGTAATTCCGTAAGTTTTATGACAAAACAAATTTACCAACTCCGCCACTAGGTGGTGCTATAACACACTCAAACCTGCCAACTTGGAGAGAGATGCATACCCAATTTGTGAAGCAGTTACATTTAAACACCCAAAAGTTGCACAATTTGGAACCCAACCAAAACTCACAAAAGTTACACAAAAACAAGACTTAAGACCATTTAGCATTTTAACGAATTACTCCACCCCGTTTTTTCCCCCCATTTCCCTGTTTTTGTGGGTGGAGAGGTTATGATAAAACAGTAGTAGTGATACAAAAAAGGAAACAGGGGATGATGACTATATATCTGAAAATGACACATGCCAATAGCAGTGATGCACATGACTAAAATACAGCAAGTGTTCTTTTAGTCATGAAAATCCTGGAGAACTTATGCAAAGTGAAGCTGCATTTACCAAGTCTTTGAAAATGTATGGAAATTCTTAACCGCTTATTATTGTATGGAGGACGAAAAATGTCAAAATAAATAAATAAAAGTCAATATAAAAAGGTATAAATCAAAATATACTCCCCCATTTGAAAATGAAATAAATAAATAAATATGAGAGCAGAGCCTTTTTAAATTTATTGATTGATATTTAAATCTATATATTTATTTTTGTATTTATTTCCGCATGTCATTTTATATCTTTCTTTTTTTTTTTTTTTTTTAAATCTCACATCTTTTTTTTTAAATGTTATTTATTTATATGTGTGTGTGTGTGTGTGTATAAACTTTTATTTATTTATAATTTTTGCGTCCACCATACCTGTTATCATAGCAGCACAATGAAAAAGAGTAAGCTGTTATACACCAATTTCCAAAATTTTGCAAGTCTTGCAGAGGAGGTGCCGTGGGGTACATTGCGGTTGGTATTGTTGTCTTCAAAACTGTCATACCCGCTTGTTGCAGGTCACCGGGTTTTGGTCTGACACTAGTGGCAGAGACTCTCGAAGGCTGTTTCCTCAGTGCTGAGATGTCTTCCCCGCCGCAGGGTCAAGGAGACCCCATTTTGCCCGAGGACCTCGGCCGCAACTGTGCCAAGCTTCTGCTGGAGGAAGTGTATCGGGTAAGTGTGTATAATCGTTTTGTTAAAAAAAAATGTTGTATAGCATATTGTTTTCAATTGAGCTTTTCATCAGAAAGTAAAATCACTCCAATTTGTGTTTTCAGACAACATGCTGCTAAACATTGTTTTATTTGTTAATCAAATCTAAAGTTCTAGGCAATTGTTATGCAAACTCACAAGCCCTTTTATTTGGATATCTCAACCACTGTTTCTGTACAGCATGGTGAAGTAGTCTTATGCAACAAATAGGAAGCCAATGAAGTGTTGTTGCTGCATTTTACAAAACCTAATGTTCATAAATGCTCATGCCTAGGACACACACTGCAAGTAGCTATCAGCACGGCACTTGGGAATGCTGATTTCAGTCTGTCCTCAGACAATATGGTATTATTTACCTGTCATCCACAGTCCGGACATGAGTCAGTTGAGGCGCAACAGTCACACTCACTGCCCTTGTTTGCTGACATTCCCTTGTAATGACCATCTGGAATGCAGCTATGAATTTGTTTATATACAAGACTAGCATGTGGAAGGTATCTAAAACCTTGTTTGTTTCAAAACGAGGCTAAAAGGTCATATATGGCTTATTATAAAATCAGAGGTGTGAAACTCAATCGCACAGGGGGTCAAAACAAAAAGGGACCACCATAGGCAAGTATATATAATATGAGATGAGACACTTTACACTTTAAAGGCAGATTTACCCGACACTGTTAAACCAACATTTAGCCAACTAACTCGGTACTTTCGGTAAGTGGTCTTATTTGAAACCATTTCACACCACTTCCGGTGCACTACTTAGCTTAGCAAACTTGACGCTAACTTCGCAATTGTCACACAGCAGCAGGTACGTTAAGGAATGTCAGGTAAAACTCTTGTAACAAAATATAGCAATGTATTGGCACGCACATGAATTATATGAATGTGAATAATGATACTGGTCATTGAAGAAAAAAAACCCACCTCTGACTGTTAGACTCGGCTCAACGAGCCAACGCGTGCATGTGAACTAAACTTTTCATGCAAGAACATTATGCAAATTAGTCAGTGGTTAAGACACTTGAATAATAGGTTAACATATTAATTTTAAATTTATAATTTGGTGACATATTCTACAGGATTAATAGCTTTTGTGTCAGCGGTAGCGTTTCCCATTCTGTTTTGTTGCAGTTACAAGTAACACTTGTGACTGTTAATGTGTGTTTTTTGTACTGACAGTCTAATATAGTGGAGTTATATTTACTTGTGTATTAAATTACTGCTATTATTTAAAATTGTATTCCCGGCTCCAAGCCAGCGAGCTGGGCTTCTTACCCATTTAAAGTTTGAGATCGTTTCAGCCCCAAGGCCTCTAGTCATTGGCTTTACCGGATAAAACTGCAAAAGCTGACGAGCGCCGGCTGTCAATTCTACTTTTAGAAAAACTTTTGGGCAAAGGTGACCCCTGTAGCAGGGCATGTGTTTGGGACAGTAATCGGTATGTGTGAACCCAGATTAATGCATTTGAGAGATCAACAAATACTGACCACTGCTACTTTACCCGCCGACGTCTAGTATTATGTCCAGTCACATCGATGCAGAGCAAGCATCAGCTGCTCTGTGTTCAGGATGCAGCTTTTTGGGTGACACATCCAGCATTTTTGTTTTCACTTTTGCAGTAGCCAAGGTGACCATCACTCTATATAAACAAAAAGTAATAATGTCTCACAGCAGGGAGGAAAATAACACTCAATGTGAACATGTCGGTTTTGTTCAGCAAGTGTGTGTTGAGTGCGAGTCTGTCTTCGCTTCTTATTGGAGGCATGTGAGTCCAGTTAGCTGGTCAGGGTATTGCTGATTAACTCTGAAAGAGGAATATTGTTGAATACACCCTCTTCAGTCGCAGCAGCACACGGCCTGGATGTTGTCTGCCCCAGAGGCTCCCAGCATGGGTGGATCTTTTTTTATATAAATGTGTTTTTGTTTTGTTTTTAAGGCAGAGGCATCTGGTAGATCAGGTCCTTTCCGAAGTGTTTATTTGAATAACTGCTTGTTATAATAACCCGACTGCAGTTGTTGAGCTGCTCACAGTTGAGAAGGAAGAAGAAGGAAATGAGAACAAGAATATTGATTATCCAGCTGGAATAATTGTGATTTTTTTTTTTTTTTTTTTTTTAAACTAGCAGAGTCTGTGCTTGTTTGCTCTCTGGTTAATCAGTACAGTCAGCTTGTAGTAAACCAACCACACGCCATGGACATTTTGTTTTTGCCCGCAACATCAACAATGGACAGGAGCTGATGTAAGTGGTCCTCTTGACAGATCTTATTAATTTTGGATACTTGCTTGTTTTTTGGAATATTCTCTATCAATATACTGTGAGATTGTTTATTAGTTCAATATTATTATTTTTTATTTTATTTTTTATTTTTTGTAAATTGTATTTATCTTGCTTAGATTTGCCATTTTTATATTGACCTCTCATTGAAGAAGAAACTGTTTTTATAGGATTGTCCTAAATTGCCTTTTTTTGTGTGTGTGTGTAGGGGGGGGGGGGTGTATGGCATTCGCTTTAAGGCTTGAAGGGACTTTTCCAAATGGCCTTGTGGTGTCAGGAGTCTCTTGAGAGACTACCATTTTCCCCCTCAATGAAACAGACGTTCTGTTTGTATTGTAAAAAAGAAGAAGAGAAACAAGTTTATCAATGTGAGAGGAGATTTGTAGCTAATATAAGCAGCACTTGATGGAAAGACCACAAATTAATATTAGGATCACTCAAATGATTAAGAAAAACATTTAAATTGAAGAAAAATACAATAGAAAAGAGCATAACCATTTCTAATTTTTGAATATTTTAACCGCAAGATTACAGATTTATTAATAAATTTTTGACTTGCAACATATTTTTCCCTCCCTCCAAAAACGGATTCTTGTAATATTCTTCTATAAAGAGCCACCATATAATGTGTTTACAATTTTAACTTTGATTGACACAAGTAGTTAAATAATGTATCAAAACTGTTACCATCGTGAAATCATTATTCGTGCAATGTTTTTACATTCATCGTGCGCGGGATACAATACTTTCAACTCTTAACTGTCTTTACAATTGTTTAAAAAAAAAAAATGTTAGCCCCTTGGCTTCATTATCAAAACAAGAAACACTCACCCTTAACTTTGACAAGTGACATGCAGAGCACGGATTACTGCTTGTGCTTGGAAAGTGAACGTGAGCCAAGGAACTGAGTAGCATGTAGGCTTTTTCCAACATTAGCTCATTAGTGATGGGTCGTTGTGATTTCCTAGGAATGTTGTAGAAGTAATCAATTGAAAACAACATCGGCAGAGATTTATATAAATAAAGTATTGCATATTTTTGTTTTGGTTTACAAATTTTTGAGAGAAATAACATGATTATTATCTTCATGTAAATGAATATCATAGAGAAAATCTTTCTGCAAAACACATTACTCATTTAGCTGCTCACTGAGCTCAGGTCTCATAAGATATGCAATTATGCATGTTGGTATTTGACCAATTTTTCTTGTGTGTGTACATTTTCCAAAAACTTACAAACTACACAACCACGGGGTCATTTGACCGCCCCCCCCCCCCCCCCAGTGTTTTTGTCCAAGATTGATAAGACTTGTTGCATCGGATTTGCCCCTCCGTCACGGGTCCAAACATCTCCGCCTCTGTGACGTACATTACAGAGTTGACAAACACGGTGGTCCCTCTTTGTATTTGCAGGGCGGCTGTGTGGATTCATCCAATCAGAGCCTGGCACTGCTCCTGATGACCCTTGGCCAACAGGACGTGTCCAAGCTTTTGCTCGGACCCCTCTCGCCGTACACGTAAGCTATTCAAACGCGCACACAGTGAAGGCTAGAAGTAGTCACTTGGTTTAGTCATAAACACTTGGATGGATGCAACCGACTTCCTGTTCAGTTAATATTTAACTGTATGACACCAGGATAATCCGAAATTCTCATGAATGAACAAAAGTGGATACTAATACTGTAAGTATTAATCAGTGCGGACTATATATGCATCATGAATTAGGGTTGCAAAGTAGAAAACTTTCCATGGAAATTAATGGAAAGAAACCAGGAATTCCAATTCCGAACAGAAATTCCAATAGATTCTTAGAGACATTTGACGCAATCTCTGTAGTGCTGTTACATTGTATTCGTCTTTGTGACTTTATATGATTCGTAACGCTTCATAGTTCATGAATATTTTATATTTATTTATTGTGGCTAGTTTGCTGCAGTAGCTGCTAGAGTGGCTCCAACTACTGCAGCTAGATTCCTTGTGTGATGCAACATGCTTGGCCAATAAATATTTTTCTGAATCTGATATAAGTGAAGGTTGGCTATTAACTCATTCACTGACAGTGACGGCTTTAGACCTCAAAAATTAATTTGAACTATTTCTATTAGTTTAACATTTTTCCCACTTTTGTTAACAAGAGTATGAAAACCTAGATTTTTTTTATTGTATTAGAACAGATAGAAGATTTGTGATTAATCGTGAGTTAACTAGTGGTCATGCGATTAATTACAATTAAATATGGTAATCGCCTGACGCCCCTAATTCATATATTTTTTTCACACAAAAAAGATTATTAAAAATTAAGGAAAAAATTATTTAAATGATTTTATTAATTTTTTCAGAAAAGATTATTAAATTAGGGGTGTCAGGTGATTACATTTTTTAATCATAATTAATCGCATGACTTCACTAGTTAACTCACGATTAATCACAAATTTTATATCTGTTGTAAAATACCCCCCCAAAAAATCTAGGTTTTCATACTCTTGTTAACAAAAGTGGGGAAAAAAATGTAGTTAAAATGAATTTATGACGTCTGTAGCCGTCAATGGCAGTGAATGAGTTAATAGCGAACTTATAGTAGAGGGGAAATATAATTTAGCATAAACCTAAAAACAACCAGATTTAATACATTTAGTGTTTCACTGAAAAAAAATATTCAATTTTATTTTGTCACGTGGTTCCACAAAAAAATCATCTGGCTCCAGATACACTTTTTAAGTAAACTACACGTCGACTTAACATGTTTCTGGATCTAGATGATTTTATTGCGTGCAGCCGCTTGATGCAATAAAATTGAGTACATTCAACACACCATTTTTTTCAGTGTGCCTGACTTTGAATACCGCATTTAAAAACATTTCAACCACTTCGCAATTGTTAACAGTGGCAGTGAATGTCTTTATATTTTTTATGTTTGTTCTTTTTTCACTGCACGGTACCCACTCGACATGTCTACTATACTCGCAATGCATTTCCATTGGTATCACACCATTTCTAGTCATTTACTTGCATTTCCAATTTGCATTTGGTTTTGTAACATTTTAGCATGGTACTGTATGACTAAAATCCTTGAGAGTAAAATTGAAACTGATGAAAACATTCAAAGCAAGTTGGTTTTGGCATTTTCGAGGCCAAGCGTTACTGTGCAGTGAAAAGCCACATAACTCTGGGAAAGTTTCAGGACTGAACCATGAACTGTCCATTTTCAGTTATCATGGTACCGGTGCTGTGTTGCTGTCAAGTACAGTACTATGATAACTGAAGATTGGCAGTGCCATCACTATACACGCCTCTTCAACCTGACGCCGGATCGCAAGCTTCTTCTTTTTTTTTTACAGGAATATTAATAATAAATTACAATTTCTTGCGTGCGTTATACTTCTACTGGACCAAATGTAGTTGGAATACAGGTATTGTCACTAGGGGTGTGCCCAAAAAATCAATTCTCATAAGAATCGCGATTCTCATTTAGTAAGATTCAGAATCGTTTTTTAAATGTCCCAAAATCGATTGTATTTAAATAATTTTATACTGTCTTGCCTTTGTCTGTGTGTGCCTTTATTTGGAGCGCTGTTCACGTTGTTTGGCCACCGAGGGGCAGTGTGGTTCCACGTGGTCTAATACACTGTTAAGTTGTAGCCACATTAGAGAGTAGAAGGAAAGTCACGATCAAGTTATTCCAATAAAAAAAAAAAATATTTTTGCGTGGAGTCGTTCTTTTGAGTGATAAAAGTGCCGCGAGTAGTCATTGTCAATCAAATCTTTCTTAATCTAAAATCAATTCTGAATCGAATCGCAGGCCCAAATATCGGAATCGAATCGTGAGACATTCAAAGATTCCCACCCCTAATTGTCACTAATATATATGATGACTGTTGCTGTTGATGTCTAGCACACCATACACAGCTTGCACAGTAAGATGTGTCATAAGTAAAGCTGAAGTTTAAGGTGAAAGAGACAGAATTATTACATAATGTGCATGTGAATGAATCTATGCATGTGACAGAGGCAGTATCATCCTTTCATTCATCATTTGTTGTAAGTGGCTGTAAAATAGCTTCTTCTTTTTTTAAACCTAAAAAGGTACCTTTGAGAAAGTTTGGCATTTTATTGTTAGTTTTAAGATGCCATCCTCAATGTTGTCTTATTGGATCCCTTGAGTGTGCGGTATGCTTCATTTCCTAGCTAATTAATCATTTCTTTGTTCTCTCTCAACAGGATGGAGTTTCTCAGACACATAAGAGATTTTTTCCAGATGATGTTCAAAATTGAAGTTTGCAAGCCTTTAGAGGATGAACGCAAAGGGGGAGATAAAGTCCTGATGACGTGCGTCGGAGTCGGTTACAGCAACTTGAACAAAACCCTCAAATAAAACATTTTGTACAGAAAATGTCTTTGGTGGTGTTTTTATTGTCTAATAACAATGAATAAGAAAATACTGTTGAGTACCAATTGTCAGTCAATGGAATGTGAAATGCATTTAAATGTTTGTGGTTTGTAAGGCTTAATAACAAAATAGCTCCAATTCTATATTATTTTCAAGTCGTCCTGGACTATTCCACTATTGGAAAAGTCCCTTCTCATTTCCCACTTGACTGCTATTTGTCATTGCAGGAATTTCGAGGGAGTTAGTCTTGGCCACACAGATGTTTCAGGGCGTCACCGAAACTGCCTGACACTTCAGACTGAGGGGGGGAAAAAAAAAGAAGTTAAACAGTCATCTTTTTGAAATGTTATCAATGTTATACTGTGGAATGTGTTGACCTCCAGCTTAGAGTAGAGTGAATATCCAAACAGCTTCTTGTACTCTGCTCTAATGTCAAGCAAGTCGATTTCGGAGCGGCTGACCAGTATCCGGGTTAATGTGGACTCAGTGGTGCCTAAACCCTAAAGACAAACATTTTAGAAAATAGACACAGTATAATGTGACGGCACACATTTCAAAGCAAAAACCTGAATTGTCCCTTTTGTTTTAGCACTTTTATCATCCGCTGTTGCATTTCAACCAACGTTGCGCATTTCATCCCTTACCCCCAAGCGACAGGCTTAACATTCCTCTCAGTGTGTCTGATGACAATGTGATAGTCCACTGCGGCGAAACTGAACATCGAGGCGCTAAACAATGCCTTTTGGGATCTCGTGAAAGGGATTTTGCTCACCTTCATGCTCTCGAAAAGTCTCTCTGCGAGGTACGCCGGCACGTTCTTCACACATTTGACTAGAGGGAACAAAATCAAATATACAAATTCACAAGAGGGCACAAGACTTATCTTGGATCTCATAAAAGGACAAAACGGAACATCCTACATGTTGTGTTCCACATGCGATTCTCACCTACAGCCACCAGAAGCTCCTCCAGGTTTCCGGACATTTCGCCCTCGATGCTCTCCTGCAGAGTCTTCTTGCTTATGTTCTTGTACTCTACCAGAGCTGCGCAAATGCAATACGGATGTTATGTTTTATTATGTGACAGTGATTCCTATGCAGTGTGTTGTGAGAGATAACCTGGTGTGCAGTGGGAAATTGTATGCATCTTAGGTCTAATGTCAGTGGAAGGCAGAACAATTAAATGCACTTCCACTAGGTGGCAGTGGGTAGGTACATAATTGAACCAGTCACCTTTTGTGACTTTTTTTTGGGTGGTGTAGTGCGAATTTTTTAAAATTCAGATGTAAAATGTTAAAAAGTTAAGTGATAACTGGCTTTCAAGTGAAATGTTAGCATGAACTTAAAATGCAGTACAACTTAAAGCTTTTCTAACATTTCAGTACATTCCCAAGGAAGTACATTCGTATGCCTTTCTGTCTCTTCTAGTCTCTCTGTTGCAATTGATGACAATTTCAGATAGCCCATATTCCACTGAGTGGGCAAACATTTGCAAACACTCACAAACGAGAGTTTTCCAGGGTTCATTCACGGTCGCAACGTTTGCAAGACGTTCGCCAAATGTTTTTTATTTGTAAGTAAATTTGAAATTTTCTTTACGACCAAAAAAAACCAAACATTAAAACTGTTGGCGAACATTGAGACCTTGAATGAACAATGACGAGGAATCAACATTTGCTACCTTCCTCAAACGTTGGCCCCCTCAGTGGCCACTTACGACATTTATTGGTCAATTCCTGGCTGGATCAAACACCTATTGTGAATTTTGCCATTCAGCCCTAGTAGCAAGTTGTGCAAAAAGGACAAACAAAACAGTTTAACACAACCTATAAAAGGTTATTGTGCTTTTTCTATTCCTCCTGAAATTTAATCCTATAGTATTATAGGACTATCGCTAATGTTTTGGGAAAGTAAAATATAAAAACAAATAAATAAATTATCAATTACATTATGTAAAAACATAAATGAATTAAATTATTAAATTGATTTTTTTTAACATGCAGTACATCCATTGGCCTTACAAATTAAATGTGGCCCTTTAGCACAAAAGTTTACTAACTACTCACTCTGTCTTAGCTGAGGAACACTCTTGTGGCACAAGATGTCGATGAACCTGCCCTCGTCAGTTCCCCACTTCTTCTCTCCTGCCTCATACAGAGCCTGGGGGGATTCATGACAATGGGAACAAACCCTTAGTTTGTGTATATTTTAAAACATACCAATGACATATATAAGAGACAAGTAAGCTCATGAAGTCTGTTTTTTTTGGGGGGGGGGACAAGTGATTGTTATTGATATACAGTGCAGTACTTTGGCATCTGCTTTGGCTTTGGCTGCATCCACTCCGGAGCTCTCGTCTCTCTTCCCCTGTGAGGATACATTTATCATCACTTTTCCTCCAAATATGACGAACACTAAACAATGATGCAGTTGAACCAAAGCTACCTCCGCCAAGATAAGCAATGCTTTGCCATAATCTCCAGACACCTCTGACTTGAGGTCAGGAAGCAGCGGTTTCCCAGTTTCTATGACACACATGTTGCATCATGAACTGCAGTTACGCAATTGCTAGGTGGTGGAATCCAAAGCTATGAGGTGTAGGACGCTCACCTGCCAGGTACACGTCAGACATGGCTTTGATCTGTTTGTTGGATCTCGAGGCGAAAAGTTCAGTCAACGTGCTCTCGGTGGTCCCTCCACCCTGGAAAAGAAATATAGTATTCAGCGTTCCAGAGTTGTGATTCAGGCTGTTTCGCTATAGTTAGCTTGCCTTCACTTGAAGCAGGTATTCCAATAATAGGGCTGAATTTGAGCATTTTTCAGTCAGCAAAAGCCTAATTGTCGGATGTCTTTAAAAAAAGAGAAACGTTTGCAACCACAAAGTCGAAGCTAACTGTTAGCCTAGCTTCCTCTGCTGTTAGAAGAACAACCACACATGCCGATTTTTTCTTGTCATGTGTGAGGCAGCCTTACATTTAAAAACAAATGTTTAAAATCTAGACAGATGCTGTGAAATGAGCATTTCACCTCACCTTGATGGCTTTGGTGACCTCATGACAGTCGTAGACAGCAGGAGGTTTTACTAAGGCCACCAACAAATCCTCAAAGTCTCCGTGCGTGTCGCCCTCCAGGTCATCTATTAATGCCTGATGGCACAACTTGGCATTACCTCACCATGTACAATGTTTGCCGCACATTATTTCACACTTCTTTTTTTTTTTTATACTTTCGGACATGCTATTATTACAACAGCCTCCAACGCAACATTTACTACATCGCAACATCCACGTACCCTTCCTGTGGCTTTCTCGTAGGCCTTAGCAATGAGCTGCCGCTGAGCGTTACTTCTTTTGGTCAGCACCTCAATCAGGGTCTTTTCCGTTGTGCCTGTAAGAGAAAACAGATACGGTACATCAATAAACACACCAAAGATTTGCAAGATATGAAAAAAGTGACTATAATAGTAATTAATCTTACCAATGCCCTCTATTGCCGTCTTTAAAGCAGCCACATCCTCTTCCACTTTAAAATTAGCCTTGTCCTTCACAGTACCTCTTGCGTTGGACTAATAATAACAATAAACACCAACCATTAAACCAATGGGTACGACACATACGGTATTTTATTCTGGCTGCTTAAGTATATAAATGAGCAACACTCCTGTGCGATTTGTTATTCAGTTGGCCCTTACTCCCCACCCCCTCTAAAATTGGCTAAAATAATGATTTATTTATATATATAAATAATTAGTTATTCAATTTAAATAAAATTAGTCAACTAAATAATTGTACATGTACTTTGTATACTGCATATCCTAAATATTTGTTTTTAATTATTATTCTATTAATTATAAATACAATTAAAACATGAGAAATATTTGTATGTAATTCTCAACATAAGCTATTGTACATATGTCACTTTTTTTAAACTTAATTAATTAATTTACGTATGTATTTATTTAAAAACAAATTTGGCACTTGAGCACTAATGTCGGTCCAACACTGCATGCGTTCAACAGTTTGGAATCTACAGACCTCAAACTACAATAATCTGTGTAAAGGCAGAATTATTTATGTAGATCTTGCATTTGATCTCCTGACTGTACTGACATCTCATGCTTTAACCATTGAGCATGTTGAACTTCATTATTAAGTACTGTAGTCTATACTGCTATTAAATTATGTTGGAACCATCAAACATGCTTGTTTCAAAACCTGTTTCATATTTTTAAAGTGCCTTGAGGTGTTAAATTTTGAGATTTAGTGCTCTAAATGCGTAAATAAATATTGAATTGAGTGATCTTACTGTCACGCTCAGTGACGATGGGGAGTCCAACAGCAAATCCAAATCATCCTACAATAATTTTAAAAAAGAAGAAGAAAAAAAAGCATGATTTTTCACTCAATTTATTTAGTCCACCAAACAACATTGCATGCAGAATTTTCCTCAAGTACTCACCCAAACAGACATGTTTGTGCTGGTGGATTCTAAAGTTTTGCACTACGGTGAAAGAGCAGAATGCAAGAGATCATATTTCACTCCAGTTTACCCTTGCCACCACTGATCTGTGCTTGCCACTGAATCCACTTCCGCAAACCAATTCCAAATCCAATGGAATATTCCAACAAGTGTGCGTAACTCAAGATAGCTTCAATATGTGTTAGTCCTAAATCCAAAAACGTATACCGTTTACCTGTATGTTCTAAACGAGGCTAGATGCTTTTACTCATTGAAATAAAAAGTAAAGGTGACAAAATGCTTTTGATCGAGCTAGAAATGAGCTTTTACCTTACCTAAATCCAAGTTTGAAATTCCAGGATGTTACACTCACACACGCACTTTTCACTGATGTGCAAAAGGCAACGCCCATTAGAGGAAGTGTTGAGTCCACTTTTTCTTTTTTGTAGCACCCAGCCAACATTTTTTTTCAACGAGTAAAGGTAAATTATCAAATGTTATATTATAAGTAATTTAAATAAGTTATTAAAAAAATATATGTTGGTAAAAGAAAATAAGTTAAAGAAAATAAATGAATCCACGGGAAAGAAGAAACGAGGAATGAACCCTCTTTGTTTCTAATTATTTTAAACGATCTAAGAGTTGACACTTTTAAAACCATAATCGTATATAAAAACAATTTTGAATTATAAGTAATAATAATATTAATAAGAAGAAGAAAAAGAAAGAAAGAAAGAAAGAAAGAAAGAAAGAAAGAAAGAATGAAAGAAAGAAAGAAAGAAAGAAAGAAAGAAAGAAAGAAAGAAAGAAAGAAAGAAAGAAAGAAAGAAAGAAAGAAAGAAAGAACGAGAGAACAAATATGCCTACTTGTGGGTGGGTCGCGGATTGGGTAGTTTCCCATGGTCTGGATGGTCGATGAAGGCATCACAGACTGTTGTTGTAAACTACGCGCGTTAGTGAGCTGTTGTGGTCTAGCGTAGTTACGGCCTAGTACAGTAACGTGAAAACCGTTCATTAAAAAAAGTTGTTAGCTCCACACTTGGCCTGATTATTTTGCCAATACTACAATACATTCCTGGATTAGCCACACGAAAATGAGAAAAGTTTAAACAATTCAAGTGGTCGTACAATGCCAAGTGCGACATCTAGAGGTCAATCTGTAACACAACAGTCGTGTTAAACGACATTTCATGGATACTAAAATGTTTTTATTCTACCAACTATAAGTTGCTAATTCATGTGTTTAAGACGTAAGAAAAGTTAACATTCCTAGATAAACATGGATGTTATGTTATTAGTAACCTCATTACTTGGGCATTCATTAAGACAAGGAATGGCTTGTTTAATTCAAAATAAAAAATTGATTGCAGAAAAATGCCACTAAAGTTTGCTCATGGGTTTTACATTCTAAAATTGATTGCAGAAAAATGCCACTAAAGTTTGCTCATGGGTTTTACATTCTCATTTAATAGAGAATTGAAAATGGGCAGGTTCTGACTTCACATTGGCTATGAGATAAAAATACAAGGGTCCTTTTTCCATGTTGCCCAAATCTTTTAAGATCAGCCGAGATCGTTTGGCAGCAAGGTACCTAAGAGGTTTGCATATTCACGTTCTAAAAAGTTTTAATTTCAAAATTTAACTAATGTGATGATGCCATCTATTTGCACTAATGTGTTGTTTTTAACTATAGGCTACATAAATGTTTTTTGTGATATATTATGTGTATTGCTGCTGGTAACGCTGTGAATTTCTCCACCGTGGGATAAAGGTGTATCTTATTGTAGCAAGCAATTACTACTGCCCTTCAACCCTTTTATCTCTTATCATCCCTTTCATCCAGGAAGTGTCATACTCTCACCCCTCCCTTAGATAGTTCCTTGGTGAATATCACATGTTCAATATGAGCAGTTCATTTGTAATCATTCGTTGTTAGAACATAACTGCATTTTAACACTCTCACCCCTCCCTTAGATAGTTCCTTGGTGAATATCACATGTTCAATATGAGCAGTTCATTTGTAATCATTCGTTGTTAGAACATAACTGCATTTTAACAAATTAGGCAAAGCAATGTATGCATTTGTTTTGTGACGCTTTATTATGATTTCATTTCATTTTCAGCCCTATTTGTATCAATTTATGAACTAAAAGTGCATGTTTTCTGATTTGATAACATTTTTGCTCATCAATTACTACATAAAACACACACAAGCAATTATTTAGATTTTTTTTTTTTAAATGCATTCCAGTCCTGTACCTCCAACCACATAAACACATTCAACAGTTTAACCATCAACACATATTAATACTCTTCTCCTTCCTCGCCGTCACCATCAACAGAGTCGACTCCAACCTCCTCATAATCCTTCTCCAGAGCAGCCATGTCTTCTCTGGCCTCAGAGAACTCACCCTCCTCCATGCCTTCGCCCACGTACCAGTGGACAAAGGCACGCTTGGCGTACATCAGATCAAACTTGTGATCGAGTCGAGCCCAGGCCTCTGCAACAGCAGTGGTGTTGCTAAGCATGCACACGGCCCTCTGGACCTTGGCCAGGTCTCCACTCGGAACCACAGTGGGTGGCTGGTAGTTAATGCCCACCTTGAACCCAGTGGGGCACCAATCCACAAACTGAATGGAACGCTTGGTTTTGATGGTGGCGATGGCAGCATTGACATCTTTGGGAACCACGTCGCCACGGTACAAAAGGCAGCACGCCATGTATTTGCCGTGACGCGGGTCACACTTCACCATCTGATTGGCCGGCTCGAAGCAGGCGTTGGTGATTTCCGACACCGACAGCTGCTCGTGATACGCCTTTTCGGCCGAAATGACCGGGGCGTAGGTAGCCAGAGGAAAGTGGATGCGAGGATATGGCACCAAGTTGGTCTGGAATTCCGTCAGATCGACATTGAGGGCACCGTCGAAACGAAGGGAAGCGGTAATGGAGGAGACAATCTGACTAATCAACCTGTTCAGGTTGGTATAAGAAGGGCGCTCGATGTCAAGGTTTCTTCGGCAAATATCGTAAATGGCCTCATTATCCACCATGAAGGCACAGTCGGAGTGCTCTAAGGTGGTATGGGTGGTCAGAATAGCGTTGTAGGGCTCCACCACAGCCGTGGACACTTGGGGAGCCGGGTAGATGGCGAACTCCAACTTGGACTTCTTGCCGTAGTCTACAGACAGACGCTCCATGAGGAGTGAGGTGAAACCAGAGCCAGTTCCACCTCCGAAGCTGTGGAACACCAGGAAGCCCTGGAGACCGGTGCACTGGTCGGCCTGAACACAAAGAGACATTTATTTTAAAATTACAACTATATTGGCAACAGGTTGTTGCCATTATAGTATAATTATAGTATTATAGTATGTAATTGATGCTGAGTTTGTCTATAAATTGGCCTAATTAATTGCAATGAATGAAAAAGCCATTAATCTGTTCCAGTCCCACAAAATGTTTAGGGGAAAAACAATCTACATTATTGTAAATAATAAATATGTATCGTATATGAAAATGACAGAGCTCATATTTTGAAAAATACATCTTTCATATTGACTGATGTTATAGCCACAAGTATCAAGTTACCGACCAGTTTGCGGGCCCTGTCCAGCACCAGGTCAATTATCTCTTTGCCAATGGTGTAGTGTCCACGGGCATAGTTGTTTGCAGCGTCCTCTTTGCCAGTGATCAGCTGCTCAGGGTGGAACAACTGGCGGTAGGACCCAGTGCGCACCTCATCTAAGTAGAAATGAGTGAGACATAGACATAAGAAGTAACAGCGCTAAATTATGATGTATATGAAGAGTTACCGATGACTGTGGGCTCCAGGTCCACAAAAACAGCCCTGGGGACGTGTTTCCCAGCTCCAGTCTCACTAAAAAAGGTGTTGAAGGAATCATCTCCACCACCAATTGTCTTGTCACTGGGCATCTGTCCGTCCGGCTGGATCCCATGTTCCAGGCAGTACAATTCCCAGCAGGCATTGCCGATCTGGACTCCAGCCTGACCAACGTGGATGGAAATGCACTCACGCTGTGGAGCGGGGAAAGAGCATAGGCTTACATTTTAAGCTTCAGCATCAGCAACAATCAAAAAGATTCATTAAATTGTGTGTCTAAGATTCCTTCCAGGCACATCATTCTTTTATGCAGTGATTGCACAAATTATTTTGATGAGTTCCTGCCACACTGTCCGACAGTAAACTGCAAATTGGGGATTACTGCAGACGCAAGATGCTAATCTAGGTCAGGCAGGTTGCAGTTTACTCCTGCTGCCACAAGGCCACATTCTCAATGATGCTCAGTGACTCGAAATTCTGCTTTACTCACCAAAAAGGACATGCTAAAAGATGTATTACGTACGTGTATATTAATATGAGCGTGTGCGTGCGCAAAAGTACATTACAGGCTAAACCTTCATTCGCAGATGGGCGCCATGATGAAATAAACACTTGCCCGCCTCAAGAGAAGAAAATTCTGAAAATTCCATCACTTGTTAACCATTCAAGGGCCCAATTGTTTTTCTTCGATCTTAATTCAAGGCGAAATACATTTGACACAAAAAAGGGGCTTACCATGATGTCTCGTTGAAGATGTTGAGAGTCGTTAAAACTAGGATGCTTCGTATGAAAGTGCCCGCGCTTGTGTGCAGGATTGATGACGTCACGAAATCTCCGCCCCTGGTTCCGAAGTCGACTTTTTGTTTTTTTAACTTTCTAACTTTATTGAGGAATAGCGATCACAAACAAACGACCGATAGTTTACTTATTTTTGAATACCGTATGGAAAATTATCCTTACAAATAAAAAGGAATCAAACTGACCCTTAAACTTCGCCGATAATTCAGCAATCAAATGCAGGTAATATACACAATTGTGTACAATCAAGTTGTCCGCACAGTGGTTTGAGTTGATACCGCTAGTCGGACCGAAATTTGAGGTTGTGTCGAATCAACACGAATAAAACACGTGTGCGAAGTAGCCCCCTTTATACAAAGTTCCACTAGGGGTCAAAGGCTCCTATATTAGAGCTCCGAGAGTTTGAAACAGAGTCAGACGGTAACCCATGTTCACATCTCTGATCAATCGTCCTGTCTGTTATTAACAGATTCACGCTCATGCTCGCAATTTTTTAAAAGAGGCTAGATGCTTTTAATTAATGAAATAAAAAGTCAACTGTAACAAAATACGTTTTATGGAGCTTTCGTAATGATCTTTTACCTTACCTTAATCCGATGACAAGGTTGATGATATCATTGCTGATATAATTCCAGAATGTGACACGCACTTTTCACGGATGCCAACATTTTTTTTCAACGAGTAACGCAATGAAGTTATAACATGCAATAACAAGTGTTGTTAAAACAAAATAAGTCAAAGAAAATAAATGGATACGCAAAAAAGAAGAAATGAGGGAACTCTATTTAAAATTTAAAATTATCTAAATGTTGACACTTTTAGTACCATAAGTATATAAAAACAATTTTGAATAATAATAATAAAATACATTCCTAGATACAGAAGTGCCTAGTTTAAAACGATTCAAGGGGTCATACAATGGAAAGTGCGACATCTAGAGGTCAATCTGTAACAGAACAGTTGTGTGCAACGACTTTTTATGGATATTAAAATATGTTTTATTCCAAGTATGTTGCCATTAGATTAAGTTGTTAATTCATATGTTTAAGACGTAAGGAAAAGTTAAATATTCCTAGATAAACATGGGCGTTTACGTTAATGAAGGTTATCGAAATCGTCGTCATTTTGGCCATAATTACGTCACCAACACCTAAAATGTGTTCCCAAACATATTAAAACGCTTTATGTGAACACTTTTAGAAACATGACAATATAGTGTAACCCAGCTGTCAATCAGATTTTAATAAAAAGTTTTTTTGTTCTATCCAGCCTTATATTAAAACATTGGACATCATTTCAATTTGACAGGGCAAAAAATGCACATAAAACATTGGACATCATTTCAATTTGACAGGGCAAAAAATGCACAAACAAATGAATTAAGATTAAGTTACTGATTTGGTCTACAATATGTTAGATCATGTTTTTACATTTACTACACATATATCTGTGTTTGTCTTTGCCAAAGAGGGTTGTTACATTTTCAATCTCCACAGATAGAGATAAATAGCAAGAGGTAAAGTCAACCACAATGCAGATTTTGGGTATTACAACAGTGACATGGAGGAACGTGAACCAGGAAACTGATTTAGAGAAGCAAGATATTCCCCACCAACTGCCTTTTTAAAGGGAAAATACATGGTGGTCAAGTCAGCCGGGGTGGAATGCTGAGGGCCCTTGAGTCGACCAAGTCAGGTGTATTACAGTCACTGATAAAAGAGCCTACATCATTGACCTCAGTGAGGTAACCTTACATATCACCACATCATTAGTTCCAGGCTGTAGCTAGATTATACAAAGCCTGAGAAAACTCATCAACCGAGCAAGGATGAGTTTTAAGCCCTCCAAGTCAAGGTCTATGGTGCTCAAGAAGAGGAATGTAACTGACAAGTTCTAATTTAACGTGCTATGCTGTATGGAAATAACACCTTGCAGCTACCATTCATTGGTCTCAATGAGGAGTTATAGTGAGTAGTGACTCACAGTATGGGAAACAGCCCACTACAAATACTTTAGGAATTGATAGTGTCAACAGCTGGCATCGAGGTTATAACAGGAACACAAATACAGACCGAGAAGGCTGTGGATGTGGTGGAGTCAGGCCTGAAACAATATGCTCTGGTGGGCACCTTGACAGCCAACTGAGCAGGTTTGGGCTACTTCCAAACAACCCAGGTCAGCAAAGCCCAGGGAAAGGAAAGACACCACCTTCTCCAAGAAGTGCGAGCATGGCTGCAAGAACAAGTAAATGGTACTTCATGTATATAGTGCTTCCCACCTTAGAAGGCCCTCAAAGTGCTTTACATTCAACTACTCATTCACCTACTGATTACTGATGACGCAGCATCAGGAGCAACTGGGGGTTCAGTATTTTGCTCCCCTCAAAGTGCTTTACATTCAACTACTCATTCACCTACTGATTACTGATGACGCAGCATCAGGAGCAACTGGGGGTTCAGTATTTTGCTCAAGGATACTTCGACGTGGTCACGAGGGCATAGGATCGGACCCACATCCTCTGGGTTGGGAGATGACCATTCTACCACTGATCCACGCCGCCCCTTAAGTGAGCAAGGTGGGACTGCAGTCCAAGATCACTTGGTCTACCATCAGTTAGACCAGTCATCTACATCTCGGGGAAAGAACGAGTCACCATCCTGCCCATTACTTACTTTGTCCCTTGTCACAGACTCACAACACTGATGATGCATTCCATGAATCCTGGAGATGTTTCTGAAATAACTATATTGCATTTATTATTATTTTGATCTGATAAATTATTTTAAGAACCTGGTTCAGTCCCCATGAATGTTGGTGGAAACGATGTCACCAAAACGTGATGATTAAACACGGAATGGAACTTTTGTAAAAGCTCGACTGTCAGCATCCACAAAATAAAGATTTTAAAATATTTTCATGTAATCTCTCTGGACGACCAACTCTCAGCTTCAGTTTATACTACGTTGAATTCTAACATTGTTTAAAAAATGTGAACCTGGACGGTGTTAAAGGCCCAAAACAAATTCGGATGTACCATGTCACTCATAGGGGCCAAGAAGTAAGTTTGGCCAATGCAGCCTTAGCCTACGCGACAAGTTAAATAAACCAACAATTAATAAACCACATTTTGGTGGATTTTGTATTCATTTATCACTTTCATTCGTGTGTAAAACAGAAATAGGGCATTGCATGGATATTTGGTGTCAACTCGGAGTTGACAAAAACGAAGGGACCCCTTCGAGTAGAAAAGTCCACTGGGCAGCGAATGGACGAGTCAAACATTCGCAGCGAAGGGGCACAGACTAGCGAACGAGAGCTAAAGGTGGCCAGTTTATTGGACCCTTTTCTCTCCGGTAAACGATGTGACAATGCGGGCCGAGAAGACGAGCTCGGCGGCGAAAGTCAGGAGCACACGAGTGCTAACTTCGGTTGTTTGACAAGCGTGAAAGAGCGGCGCACGCCATGGCGACTCATCCGAGGTAGGCGCACTCAAAGGCGGCTAGCCTGCTAGCAGCGTGACGGGGAGGGGGCTGGTAGTCACTCACTTGTCAATAAGTTCGTTCCTCAGGGGTGTCAAAACAAGATGTTCGCGTATAATTTATGGAAAATAAGCTTTTTAAAAATCTGCCTCCACCCCGTGTTGATTGAAAATCAACTTGGGAAGGTGGAATGAACAGCTGGGCTGCTCAGGTTGTTGACTCTTTTTTTATTTTTTATTTTTTTTACGAAATAATTGGTTTTTTTTTTTAACGATTTGACATAAAGTCTCAAGTGTTATTTTAGTACATCGGGGGAAATCGTAATAATAATAATAATAATAATGGTAAAAAAAAAACTAAATCATAAACCTTAACTTTTTGTGACAACCTGACAACGTTTGTACGGATGTGTGTTTAAAGTACACACAAAGTTAAAGTCACTTTCGAATTTAGCTGAAATGGTGGTCAACATAAACGTCTTAAAAAAACAACAACCAAACTATTACGTTTAAGTCGAAATGAGTGGAAAGGTCACTTGGTTGAGAACTCGACCATTCTAGCTTATGAGGTACTTGGTACAGTCTGTCGTGTGAAGCAATGAAATTTAAGATGGGCATGCATGACGTCCAGTTTATATTTCTGCTTGGGAATGATGATGATTTTTTTTGTTATACGATATTTTACATCTTTGTTCAGCGTTTATTCTAATTAAATTTTTCATTTGCCGGTAAGGTTTTAAGATTTGTCTTACTGGGAACCTCTTGCTTATCAGTTGAACAGATTGACCTTTGTGACTTTTGAGGATTCATACAAAGACCAAACATGACATGCAGGGATTTTTTATTTAATTTAATTGTGGTCAAAGTATAGTTATAACGTGTGCACAAAATACTAATTTGTGGCAACGGAGTTGGTAGAGTGACGGCATAAAAGGCACCTAAATTATATTAGTTTAATTCCTGGACAGTTCGTTATCAAGAAATGGTAAGGTGTTCACCCAGATGCTCAGGTTGTGCCCCCCTCTCTTAAATTTTTCATGAGGTATACTGTTTGTTTGTTTTTTGCTGCAAAATATTATTTTGTGTGAATGCTATATCTATATTATGTATATTATGGAAGCAATAACAACAAAAAAATCTTTCCCCATATTACGTCTGGGGCTCCATAGATACATGGCCTGACATGACAAAAATAAACATTCCTGCTAACGTTGGCTCACCCTGACACTGCAGTATTATACTCCGCAGTCTCCACTTTACCGCAGCTGCCCCTCAGTCTACTTGTTTCCTTGAAGTAAATACTAGGGATGTTGTTCTAAACCACTTTTTTTTCAGACCGAAATCACATCATACCAGTATGAGTACAGTACTTGACTTTTGTGTAGTAACTGATAATGATACCAAATATTCAGGAGTGTAGTGGTCCCTGGAGAAGTGAGTACACGCTCAATTTTCACCAGTTTTTTAATTAAAAAAAAAATAAAAATTTTAATAGTCCAGAAAAACATCCTCTTAGAAACGGTGACATGTAAGAATTAAAAATCCATCATTTGTACTTAACTATAAAATGATCATGACTTGTTAAGAACAGTTTGGTAACACAAGCAGCCTGAAATAATGTAAAACATATTTATCATGAGGCAAACATAAAGTATGTCATAAAGAAAATCACAATATTTAGTGAACAGTGAACAAAAATAGTGACTGGCTGAAAGTGTGTATCTGAGCAGATTTAAAAGTGGGTATACTCAATACTGACTGAAAAAGAAGTGGGTATACTGTGTATACCCGCGTATATCCTGGACTATACCACTGCAAGTATTGATATCACATTAAATTACCCTTCTCCACCCAAAAAAGACAGATATTTTTAAAGAAAGGCCTATAGATCCCAATGTAGCATTTTGTCTTAAAATTACATTAAATAATGGCAATTTTTCATTCTTCAAATTTTTTATTTCTAGTTCCTGATCGTAAAACAGTCACAAGAGAGTAATGATACTGGTATCGGCTGCCGTCGCAAATACCGATACCTTGAATTAAGGCTGGGTAACGGCCCGACACCAATGCCTGGTCTCGGTTTTTGCCCATCCCTAGTAAATACAGTCACTACTGATGTGTTTAATGTGTGGCGTGTTTTTCACAATTTTCCTTTACTGCATCTCTTAGAAACATTTTTTTCCAAGGATTCCCTTATAAACCAAATGGCAATTAAGTGCAACTAACTCTGTGTATGTGTACCACTAATGAGGTAAAATGTACACATTTTTATAGCAAATAAGCAGAAAAACTTTAATATTATGAGAATAGCCAAACTGTTAAAGCAAAAAAGGTGGTCATTTTTGCAAGAACAAAAATATATTTTGTCTATGACAAGTTATCAGATGAGAATAAAAATGTAAAATAAAAACACTGTTATGATATTTACATTTGTGCTTGAACGTTTATGAGCGCAACTGTAAATGTGCAAAAGCTGAACGTCGCTTAATGACACAAAAAATGCTATGAATCTATGCTATGAAATATGAATACTGTATTGTCACCAAAATTCACATGCACATACCTGTTCATGTTAACCTCAACCATCGAAAATATCAAAACAATTGCCAGTGTATTTTGGATTTTCATGGGCATTAACCCTTTTTCCTCACCATACAGTGCGCTCATAAGTGGCATAAACTTTAAAGCACAACTTTGAACAAAGTCATTGGGTAAATTTCAAACATCCGGCCTTATTCTTGCATTATTACATCTTTTATTCTGAAAAAGACCATGGTATTATCTCTAAAAAAGAAAAAAGAAAAAAAAGAACACTTTGGAAAAAATGTACCTTAAGTTCTGAATCCAAAAATAAGTATATGGAATTGCCATAACCCTACTCCCCTATGCGTCTGTCCAACAGAGCTAGCAGGGGAAGATGGATAATTGAGCTGAGGCTTTAAACACTGCAGATTCCCGGAGGCTCAGATGCTCCGGACACTGTTGTCTTTGGCCAGAAGCCGCACACTATCCCTCTTACACTGTCAAGTATGTGGCCATGGGCCTCTTTATGCTACAGTCGTTACTGTAGGGTCTTATGTTTGATTACTCCTTTTGGCCAATGGTCCATTCTCGTGCACCCTTCCCATCCTGATTGGAAACAGATGAAAGAGGGCGCGGCCACCCGCTTTCACCGATGATGATACCTGTTTGTTGTTCTTTGTGAGTAGACGGTGACCACCTAATGCGAGATCATAGCATAATGTGACATACAGTTAAAACCTGTTTAATATTCAAGAATCAGTTCCAATAGGTGAAAATATACAAATAAAAATGAACCAATTTTGAGCTAAAAATCCAGGCAGCCGATCTACTTCAGCACTCTTTAAAGGAGCTATGTGAATTGAGGTTTTAGCTCAAGGTGCCGTCTGTTACATATGAGTTTAAACCCCCTCGATCACAAACTGTTGTCGTTTTAACATGCACATTCAACCACTACCGGCGGACAGCGTGCCAATAAAAAAATCAGGCCTTAACTTTGTTTACCGGCATTTCCAGCTCACATTTAGTGAAGTTTTTTTTCTCATTGTTGACTGGCTTGATAATCTGATCACACAGAGTGATTATTCCTACAAATCTATACTAATTTGTATATGGGCGTGGAGAGGGAGGGGTCTGGTATTCCAACATTTCCACATTGATTGTGATGTACAAAAAGAATGTGCTTGTATCAGAGGTGGCAAATCCAGGACCAGAAAGTAAAAACCCTGCCATAGTTTGGCTTTAGTCCCAGGTGCTAGCTAGCTAGCTCCCATGGTGCTTGTTTACCTGCTAGGGAGCTAGCTAGCTAGCATCAATGGCTAAAGCCCAAAGGGGGGTGTGTGTGTGTGTGTGGATTTGGCCATACGTTGTGTTTCAGTATGAAAGCCACGCAAGCCTTTGTACAGGTGGCCCAAGCCAATGACTTAAATTTGTCAGGATGTGGCACATGAAACACATGGCCAAACAAAAATACTCCCTGTCCCAAAGCCACAATTTACAGATCATTAAATCAGAGTCAATGTCTGGTGTGACCTATGGAATACTTGTCAGATAGCCACAATTGCTTTCAACACAAAATGGAGAAAAAAGTGATTGTCAGGTGTGAAACTTCACAGTCCGATTCTGGTTTTCCACTAAAATAACCTCCTCCAACCCCCCGGCCATTAGTGGTTGCTTGAAGCAATAAGCTTCTGGTTGGATGTAAAACTTTACACGCCAGTCCGGCAGTTGTCATTGTCATGTCGCCACAGATTATACCTCCGAAGCTGTTGGCCAACTTCAGCCTTCCCCATTACATGTTGGTGTCTTTCACACAGAGCAAACCTGGAAAAAGCCTAGTTGGTGTTTCATGACTTTTGGAGGATTGTGCGTTGACTGCAGACTCTCCCGGGGGTGATCTTCAAAGCTCGCTCCATCATTCTCTTGGCTTTCTACCAAAACTGTTCTGGCTGCAGTTTCCATGGAATTAAGCCCTTTGGGGTTGAGCAGCAATAACACTCCACTTGAAGAAGGGAATCCCCACCCCAAAATGTCGACATATGATCATGTCCCCCAAGAATATCCTCCACATAGCCTGCAGTTGTACAGCTTTATAATTAATGTCAGTAAACAACATCTGTATAAGTGTTGGGTCCCATCCTCGCCTCTTGCTATACGTCAGTCCCTCGGGTGGGTTGTAGACATAAGCACTCCCAAGACCTTCTAGGCACCTTCCCAAACAGACATTTTATTCTTTTGAATGCATCCTTGTATGTCTTTACTGTATTTGTGCCCTAATATCTGTCTTTCCTGGTGATGCTCCACAGTGTATATGATGAAGAAAGGAATCGTCTCCGCCTACGAGCCTGGGAACAGAGGAACCAAGAAACCAGCCAAGCCAAAGAACTCGGCACTGAGAATGTGCCACTTTTTGGGCAGCCATACAAAGTACGTATCCTCATTTACATAACTATGTTTTCCAGATATTGTCTACCTTTTGATCGTTTGCTAATAATGTTCTAGAACACCTCAGTTGCTTTTGTTAAGGATTGGCACAATAGTTGGTTTGAGTTCTACCAAGCTTTTAATGTAATTTCATTCTTTTAATGATATAATTAGACAACTGTGCATTGTCGAAATGAACTCACATCAGTGCAGACTCTGGCCACATAGCGTGTTGAATCCCTCGAAAGAATTGTTTTGAGTTTTTTTTTGTTTTTTTGGGATGTTTGATGTCGATAGCATTGCCAACGACTGACTTGATATGCCTACATGCATTTTCCATCAATGATGCTGGGCTAACCCATTTCAATGCTAAACATATTGTAATTGTTTGTTTACAGTGTTACCACACTATGTCACTGTATATTGTTTGTATTACTCGTGTTTTTTTTTTTTTTAAGTGAGCAGGTTTTCACAGTATACTTTCTGTAATGACCTTGCATGTGGAAAAGGAGATTGGGGCTGGGTTTAAAAAAAATCTAATAATCAATATCAAATTGTTTTTCCTTTTTGAGCCTGATATTGATCCATAAAACCATGAATCGATTATTTAAATATCTCATCTTCCCCATAAATTCATAAGAAAATAGAATTTAAAAACCTTTTTATTTTATTTTATTTTTTTACTATCTTAGTGTTTTCTTGAAATTAAATGTTCACATGAATTGAAAAATATTTTCTTACATTCGTGAAAGACCTGACTCGAATCTCCCTCGCAGTCTCCTCGGCACTGTTTACGTCCCTGCAGGCCATTATAACCCGGCCGCCGAGCTTCACAATGCCCGCCGTTGTGGCGTTTCCGACTTAAAGACAATTCAGAATCTTTTTAATTAATTTATATTTACAATTATTGAATTGGAATTTGCAATTATTGAAATTAGAATTATGACATATTTTCCAAAATCATCCTTGCTGATGTCAATGTTTGTATAACACTTTGTGATTATAACACGTGTTACTTTCATTAACCATTTGCTCCCTAAAACGTATAAATACGTTCTATTTTAAATGCTTTAAGTGTCCCAAAAACGTATTTATACATTTGTTTATGTTTTTTATGCTAGAGCACACAGAAGGCTTTGAGGCAGCCTCTCAACTGTAGAGAACGGTTGAGGAAATGGTAGTTATTACAAAAATGGGCAGCATGTGGCAGCAGTTGAAAAAAGCTAATTTACCCACAGCTCTATACAGATTTGTGAATAATGATGAAACTTAGCTATATTCTAATGCTAATTGCTGCAAAACGGAAACAGATAGAAATATACCTGTACTTTTTTTTCGTGATGAAAGAAGAGACTCTAATCTTTCTTTTGGTAGGTTATAGCAATAGAACACAATATTATTCTGTGGGCCTTGCAAAATCAGTCAAAATCCAGTAAAACAGCCGGGAATGAACGGGATTGCTTCAGTGGAAATGGCTGGGAGTGAATGAGTTAATAAACTAAATAATTTAACCGGTTACTGCCTTTGCAAAACGTAATTTGTAATTTGATGTTTGTGGAATTTTTATCACATCTTCGATATTTAAAACAATATATGATTGAAATGAATCAGGGGAAAATGGAAATCGAACTGAACTGTTGTGAATCAAAATTAAATCGATTGAGGAAATTAGAATCGATACCCAGCTCTACAAACAATTGCTGAAGTACTTTTCAACCTTTTATTGAATGCTGGGAGAACAGTAAAAACCCATATGCATGCAGGAGCTGGTGTCTGCCACAGTGCTCATGCCCAGACACTCGTACAAAGACTTGCCAAAGTCAGATGGCCTCTTGAAGGCACATACCATTCTGGAGCAGCAGGTTGCTGACCCGTGATAAATGCGTGTTTACCATACTGCCATTCGTCATTGGCGGTTTTACAGTGCCTTTTAGTTCCTTAGTTGAAAAATATCAAATTGGTCACTTACAGAAAGAATACTAAACCACACTGCTGAAAATAAGACAGGCCAATCACAGCACATTAAATAGTGACCCAAAATGAAATGTTTTTCCTTTTGCTTTATAGACAAACAAAGGTGATGAGCTTTCCAACAAGATCCAGCGAATGCTGGGCAGCTACGAAGATGTGAATAATCCTACAGAGCCAAACTTCACACAGTCTGATCAAGGGCAGCCAAGCTCCAGTTGTCCCTGCAAACTTCCCATCCAAGACCCGGCCCATCACGTATCCGGCCAAAACTGCCAAAGTAAGAGTTCCCCCTTTCAGACGATGAGGGACATCCCCACTTCCTCCCCAAACCACAATGGAAGCTCACATACCATGCCAAAGGCTACAATGGATCATCAAAAGAAGGTTGAAGCTTTGTCGGATCTCGGGGCAAATGCTTGCAGTCCTCAGGAAAGGTCTGCTCAGCCTCTGGACGTCAAGCCGATACTTTTCCTTCATTCCAGTGAGGCCAAATGTTCTAAAGACACCTTTGATTCACGTCAGGATTCCATAGAACCCCCAGCTGGCGTTGTGGCGGATGTTTCTGTGTTTAACCTCAGGCAGTCGCCTGCGGACACTTCCCTGCATCAGGCCGGCAAAAGCAGCAACCCCCTCTTGCAGAGCTTGCCACCGCTATCCTCGGCCAAGCAAGCCAGTGTTGCCATGATGCAGAAGCCCACGGCGTACGTGAGGCCTATGGACGGTCAGGACCAGCTGCTCAACGGCTCGCCAGAGTTGAAACCTTTGCCTGAGCCACATCTACCTCTGCAGGAGATTCACAAGGCCGACCATACAAAGGTAAAAATGATGCCCCAGTATCTGGAGGTGAGAAGTACAATACGAAATGGTACCAACATTTGTTTCATGGTTACAGACTGTCTGCAATGAAGTAGTTTAATGTTTGTAGATTGTCCGCTACACTTCTGGCTACTGACTGTTTGTTTAATTTTGACTTCTTGTAAACAACAACAACAAAGGAATTCTCTTTGGATTGAAATGATGGTTGACTTTTAATTCTAAAGTTCACAAAGTCACAGCTGTCAAAGTAACATACACTCCAAAAGTACAAGACAACACCCGTCAAATTGTTTTGCTTCCCCATTCAGTCACACCTGTCCGCTAGTGGAACCCCAATTAAGTACTACCTGGCCACATGCCCATGGCTCGGATAAATAAACAAAAACACATTGCCCCCTAGTGGTTGGAGGTAAAAACAAGTTTAACTTTAGGAGAATGACTTATCTCTTATGGTTTCCACCAGACGCAAATATAAGAAGAATCTCTCTCTGAAATGTTTTGAACTCCATTTTCCACGTCAGTGAAGTGTTGAGCAGATTAACAATGCCAAGAGTTGTTGCACCATTGCAAGGATTTCGCTCAACTTCCCGTGTCATTTTGTCATCTTTTGACGGCAAACTATTTGAAAAAGGTTGCAGCCAAGTAGTGTAATTACACGCGACTGACATTTCCAGCAAAACAAAAACAAAAACTTGATTAACTGCCTTAATGTGCTGAGAAACAACAATGTAGCTTTGTTCCCAATTGATATAAGCGGAGTGTAATGTATCTCAAAGTCGGTGCAGGCACAACACCCAGGAGAGGCCTTTACAACAATGAGGAATGTTTCAAGTTGACTCACTCACACAGTTTATCTTAGCACTTTAGGACTATTGTTTTGCACATACCGGTAATGGTTTTGCGTCCTCATGAGTTCTAGTGCTGTAGTCTAGCTTCAAGATATTTCTGTAGTCCGGTTTTAACCCTCAAGGTATTTTAACTGTCACCTTCCTCAATACTTCTCTCAACATATTTGATGTTCATATTTTTACACTTTAAATTGATCTATTTTCAAACTACTTCCATCTGAAATATCATCCAATCATTACACTAGCAAGGCAGGCGTTTCTAGCAAACATTTCATGGCATTATTTGAATGGAAAAAAATTAATGGTAGCTACATGATGGTCAGAAAATGTAAAGTCCTCAAAGCCTTCAACTGCATGAGTTGGAGATATGAAATAAAAATAACCGGTTTAGTTGTGTTTGGGCTTCATGTTGAAATCATACATTTTCTAAGTAAGCTCTTTTTTTGTAGACAAAGACAAATGAAGCCGTGTGTGTGGAAGACATCTTGAAGGTATATTTTACTTTGTTAGTATGGTTAAGTCGTTTTTAAACGTGTTTCCGCCCACCGCATTCTTTGCTAAAGCCTCATCATTATACATTGAAAATTTAATTTTTTGTTTTTAATGTGTCTGTAGGAGATGACTCACTCCTGGCCGCCCCTCCTGACAGACATACACATCCCCAAAACTAGTGCAGCCCCAACAAAGGTAACACTGACTATCTGGTTGGTTTGTGTGCTGTTACGGATGCCAACCTGATGTTTTGTACAACTTTGGAGACATATCTTCCCCTCCTCGAAATTCCAATTTGTATGACCTTAAGTCTTTTGACTGTGTGTATGTGTGTGTGTGTCCCCTCACAGGAAGCAGAGCAAGCCTCTTCATGTCCAGGAGGACAACGTGAGTCAACAAAGCACCCTTGAATCAGTCGAGAGCAGTAGAATAACATAGTTAATATTTTAGTGCGTTATGGACTATGCAAAGTATAAACTGCCATCTGTAACTGATACACATTATTAATTATTTAAGGGAATTAACATTAAAATATAGAAAACTCTGTAGATGAAGTAATTTTGAAAATAATAATAATTAAATATGGATGGTCTTGAATGCTAACCGAAGGATTTTGAATTGGATGCGAGACTGGACCTGGAGCCAGTGGAGCTGGTCGAGGACAGGGGTGATGTGTTGGGTGGAGGGAGTTCGAGTTATGATGCGGGCAGCTGAAGTCTGGACCAACTGGAGTTTATGGAGGTATTTGTGAGGGAAGCTGAAAAGGAGAGAATTACAGTAATCGAGACGGGACTTAACAAGACAGTGGACCAGGATTGCGGCAGTGTGGGGGGTCAGGGAAATAATCTGAAATATAATAATTAAATAAAAAATCTACTACATAAAAATGTCTGTACATGTGATAATATTAGATGGAGCCAAATGCAGATGATTAAATAAAATTTACCACAACGGAACATAGTAATTTTTACTATTACAGCTAAATTTCATATTTAATACAGTTCTTCATCGAATTTGGATATTAACAAGTCTTCATTTGACATAGTAATGTCAACTATGAAACTATACACAAATGCACAGTTTTTCTGATCTTTAAAATTTGAAATTTAAAGTACAGTACTCTCATCTTAAACCCTATTAGCTCACCAATGATTGTCTTTATTTTATAAGCCTGGTTTTAATTAACACTTGAGCAAAACAATTTCAAATGTTTGTGCAGCTGGTATGAGATTTTGTTGTAGGGTGCAAGGCAGGCAAACATTGTAGATTCACCTAAAAAAAAAAAAAAAAAAAAAAAATATATATATATATATATATATATATATATATATATAGGCTTCTCAGGTTAATTTATTGCACTTGAGAGAATGCAAATTTTTATTGTTGTTATTTGACACATTTCTGCTTTTCTTCTCCCCCCCCCCCCCCCCCCCCCCCAGAAAGCCACAATCGTTCTCCTGAAGATCCTTGCCATCTAGACGTGCAACGCTCCAAACTATTGTGAGTGCTAAATTTGTCTTTACACAAGTATGACCAAAAATGGCTCTGAATATGTGAGTGGCAAGCGTTTGATTGAACTCACGTGAACCCAAAGAATAATCCTTCATTTTCAAAATAATGTCCTGCTGTGATTCAATCAAACTGGCCACTTAGTGACTACAATTCTCAGTAGTTAGGCGAGATGAATGAAATAGTCTGGAAACCAATTTGTCTTTTGGGTTTCTTTATATTTGAAGCTTCAAAAATACACAAGTCTAAAACAGAGCAGTCTACAAGATTGTGGTCTTTGAGAGAGTGCGCAACATGAATCATGGGAAGATCCTTTATGCTGCCTGGTTCGGGTTTTGGGAGGTGAAAGGGAAGGTCAACCAGACAGGAAAGCAAGCAGTCTGTTCAGAAATTGCCATAGAAGCAATATTCACATATAGTGCAGCCAAACTGACAGATCCAATCAGCGAAGAGCAGACCTGGCTTCTTAAAAGCGGGACGTATTTGTGGAAAAGAAGTAAACACACGGATGTACATATAATATATAATATTCATATGTAAGTCTGTGAGTAAACAGTAGCGGTGGGCGGATACAAAGTAAATTTAACATGGCTACTTGAAGAGAGACAGTTGTGAAAGACTTGGGTCCTTGTTGCGGTAAAAAACGCATACAATTTCTAAAAGTTGTGTTTCTCAGTGAATTTTTCAGATAGGTTTCAACTTTCCCAAAAAGGAAACTAAAAACAAAAAATATATAAATACAGTAATTTCTGGACTACAAGGTGCACCTGACTATAAGCCGCAATAGCTAAATTTGGGGACTACTACACATATAAGGCGCACCCACCTGTAAGTCGCAGGTCTTTTTAATGTTACCGCACCGGGTTCCCGCTACTTTCTTTTCCATAATGAGCGTGCAAATTGTTTCTCTCTCGTTCTTTCTCCTACTGTATTTGGGCTCACTTGGTTTGGTTTGCTCTGCCTGACGCGCCCCCTTGTGATGTGATGGATAAACCGCACCTTTGTATATGCCGCAGGGTTGAATGCAAGTGAAAAAAAAGTAGCGGCTTTTAGGTCCAGAAATTACTGTAGGTGAATTTGAGAACCGGTGCAAACTATTAGGCAAGGGTTTACTGTACTCTTATTATAAAAGCCAGCCAGTCTTTTATTTCCATTGGCGCAGTATTTTTGGTTCCATGGTTATCATCACATCATGCTTTGTTTTAGTTTGCACAAAGATGCTCATTCCAGCGGCGTGGAGTCGGCAAACTCCAGTGACTCTGACAGCAGCTCCAGATCTGATTCAGATGGTGACAGCGTCACCGATGAGCTTTGTGGACTGACGGCGAGCTGCAAAACTGAGGCAAGCATAGACCCATAGCTCAATGAATTGCCAAATGTAAATAAATTGCTCATCTCAAGTAAATGCCTCCCTTTTTCACAGAAAAAATGCTTTAAATACCATTTAATGACATCAACAACAACAACAAAAAATTATTATCTGATGCTAGATTTCAATATATCTTTGACCATTCATTACCAGCGGCGTATTAAAAAAAAAATCTTTTAAGAATACAGACATTCAATCCCAGGTAGGCCTGCATGTTTTTATAGGAGTGTTTGAAAGAGTAAATTACAAATGTAATCTAAAATGCATACTATAGTGTAAAAAAAAGAAAGAAGAAAAAGTACAAAAATAAAATGCATGTAGAATTTGATTGAATTGCATACTGTATTGTAATTTCAAAAAATCCCAAATGAAAATATTTGTAGAATTTAAGCATACTTTAGTGTAAAAAAGAAAAATAAATAATATGTATATGGTCATTAGAATGCATTTTAATTGAAAAGAAAAAAACTCAAAATAAAATGTTGAATTTGATTGAAATGTATATTTTAAAAATAGTTTTAAAAAATACAAAATTATAATCATATATATACAATTCGACGTAAAACGTAAAATAATAATGAATCAATGAAATGTCCTTGCACAGCTGCCGATTGTCAGGTGCTGGTGGGCAGCAGGAACTCATGCAATAATACAAGGAAAAAGGAATCATCCGACACACTGGCAGAGACTTTGCTTTAATTGATATATAAAAATAAAAAAAAGAAACAAATTAAAGTCTGTCAGTGTGCTTTTTCCTTGTAAAATAAAAATGATTGAGTACTTGATTGAAGTGCATACTACATTGTAAAGAATCATATAAATATATATATTAAAAAAAAAAGACATTACTGTATGATGTAGAATTTTATTAAAATGCATATTTTATTGTACATGATGAAATGCTGTATCTGTGGGAAGCCAGACTTTACGCTACAGCGCACACAAATTCTGGTGTTGTAGCGAATGAAGTTTCTTGGTGAGTTTATATTTTGCTGAATTGCAATTGCATCTTTCTCTAGCCTGATGCTGCGTCAGCGAGTGGTGACTGGCAGTTGGGCAAATGGATCCGGTCCAATCATCAGAACTCTGGCAACGAGAGCCAAGGTGGTGTTAACATCGTCTGCAAGAACCCTGCTCAAAAATTGCAGCGCAGCTCTGAACACCTTACTGTGGAGGCAACCCAGTCAACTGAGCATGGCGGAAACCCTCCAAAAGTGCAGCTTTGTAGCGAGACTTCTCAGGAAAGCTCTCTGAACGGTGGTTCTTTGAAACACAAACGACCAAAGGACTGTGTGAAATCTGAGGATGTTTTAGTGGCCAAAGCACCTACTTTTTCAGACCGACCGAAAGTCAAAATGAAAACAGAATACTCAAAGAATGCGACCAGTGACTCTAAAAGTGAAAGGACTTTTCAATCAGATGGCGCGCAAAAGACTGAAACCAGGCTCGAGGTGGTCAACCGGGATGCTAGGTGTGCGTCCTGTCCTCACCACTGCTCTTGCCATATTCCTACGCCCACCCCACCGATCAAAATCAACAGCAGCAAAACCGACGTGGAAGTCGTCCAAGAGGCCAAAACCATTCCCAAAGCAGAGTCCTCCACAACCCACAAGTCCTGCAAAAAGGCAGTCCCTAAATCTTCTCAGGACATCCACATCAAGCCTGCTGGATGCCTACTGGTAAAGATCGACCTCAATCTGCTGTCAAGAATCCCTCAGCCAACACCCGTGAATGCAGAGACCCGAAAACACCCCAAGGCCAGCAAGAAGACGCTACCTCAAACTGTGAGCTTTAGTAAACGCACACTACTCATTATAAGCTAAAATACGTTTTGAAGGAAATTTCAGGATGGACCTATAATAGTCTACCTCAGGGGTAAGCAACTTGCAGCTCCTTGATTAATCCTTCCACCCACAAAGATGTATTGTTTTATTTTTTAAACAATCCCAAACTTAAAAAAAAAAAAACTTTACACTGATATACATTCAATACATGTTTTCCATGGATAAAAATGGGCAACAAATCCTGGAAAAATCTATAGCACTGATGAAAATGTGTGCCCCAGTTGCCCATCCCTGCTCTACCTGTACAGGTGACCTTAATTTGACCTTCTATAAGCTTGTCCAACTTTTCAATGTTTCAGTGCTTTTTGTACAACTTGCTCTTCTCTTGTTGGCATGCCTTTGTTTGCCGTATGGTGTAGTTGCTTGATACTGCCATACAGGTGAAGCTCATACTACTGGAGACAAATTCCTTTTGTATTTTTACATACTAATGACAATTCTGATTTTAATAAAGAGTTGAACAGCAAAATTCACAATAGGTGTTTGACCTTTGAATTGACCAATAATTTTCCTTTTTCAATTTTAATTGGTGTTTAAACAGTCCTCTTCATCATGCTGTTCGCATTTCGACATTATGAGCCCAAGACGAAAACCTAACAATTGATCAACATACTGCATCTCGCAATTATGAGGCTTCAAACATGAGGTTCTCAGATGGACATGGGCACTGATCCGAGTGTCATCAGTGGGTTGCAACTGAGAGACTGGAGGAGTCATAAAGGCATAGAAGCGGATGTCCTTAGAAATGTATTGGTGGATTCACAAGTACTAAAATAATGAACAGTTACATATACAGCATACAAAAGTTCAGAGAAGGTCAAATTTAAGTTAATTGGAAAAGGTTTTAGTGCATTTAAGGTTCATCCTATATCACCCAAAACCCAATATCACATATTTTTGGGGAGTAGTGTACATGCACCTGTCAAGTGTCCCATTTGTGTTTAAACTTGTGAATGGCAACTTCCAGGTGGAGATGGATGACAAGATTCTTCCCAGAAAGAAGCCAAAGCTGGAGAAAAAGATGACATCATCCCAAAAAGAGTCTTCTGTCAAAGTGGAGTAGGTTCCATGAAAGGCAAAATTCCCAACAAGTGGTTCAGTACAGTTTAGTTCAGGTTGCCGCGGTGATGGGACAGTTTGGAGCAGTACGGTGATCTTGTGGGATGGCAACAACTGCAGGCCAACCAAAGCCGGCTTTTTCCTAGCTCATGTTCTTTGTGTAAGGTACCAACCAATTTGTGACCGAGTGGTTGAACTTATCCTGAATTTTTTTGGGGGGACGTAACAGTAGAGGTGTAACCAAGGCAGATAAACGACGTGGGAGGCATTTCTTTTACTCAAATGGCTGATCCATCTCACGAATGTGGATGACAGTGTCTATGAACTGAGATAATTAAGTTGTTACCCCTTTTTTAAACTTTGATGAGAAAAGACAGATCTCTTAAGTGAACCATTTGGTTGGTGATTCATTAAAACGGTATGTGTATGTTCCTGTGTATGGTAACTCTTTGATCTTGTCACCCTTTAAGGGTTTGCAGCACCCAAGCAGATGAGCAGCAGCAGCAGAAGAAGCCCAAGGAAACGCTGGTACACTTACAGAAGCCCCCAAAAGACCCCGGTAAAGACTTGAAGGTGCACAAAGGATCTCGTGAGGAACCTCACAAGGATGCCCCCAAGAGCAAAGACTCCTCCAAGCAAAAGAGCAGACGTGCAAAGAACACGCATGCGGAGAAGGTAACACCGTTAGTTTAGTAGGTCTCAAACTTGGAGTCGTAACTTCAGGGATCCACAAAATAATTAGCAATAAATGATGTTGGAAAATGTCACCAGTAGGTAACACCCTCAATTAGGGAATGTAGTGGGTAACCAAGTATTCTTTTTGGCCTCCATTTTGGAATGCCAAAAGAAGCAGCAGTCGTCATCCTTGCGGCCCAGCAGAGAAGTCGAGACCTCTAGACCCTTGCTCAGGACTGAGGACAGGTGAGATTAAACATACAAAAAGTTTTTTGTCACATTGTCAGTCAGGTTTAGTAATCCAGTGACTTCCTGCAGGGAATATCCTGTGAAGCACTACATCAAGGAGGCCAAACGACTGAAGCACAAAGCAGATGCCGAGGTCTGACACTAAATCCTTTCCTTGTCACTTTTTTGTTTTATTTTTTTATTTTTTATTTTTTTACCATAGTGCCTAGTAGGAGGATAAAACAAAATTTTAGCCAAGCATCCGGATGACCACATACTATAGCTCTATCTAGAGGCTGCATTTATTCGTGTTGGTTTAGGAAGAAAAAAGATATTCTGACTTATATTAACTAAGCCACCACAGATAGTAACTATACCACATATTGGTTGCTTAGTTTAGCATTTTGGTTCACAAGCTAACAACATAGCATTATTTTACAGATAATAAATTTAGTATGGCTATGCAGACGCCCACTTAGCTTTTTCCAGCTTCTATATTTATCTGGCTTAGTTTTGGCAAAGGAAAAATACCGATGCACATTTCTAGCCTTATTAGCATGGCCAGCACTGTGAATAGTAACTATGATTTTTCAGATGACCCATAGCTTTATCCAGTCGTGGATGTAGTAGTAGGCTTTAGCCCATGGCTGCAGGCTAACCTTAAAAATCTTTGGTGTACTTCCTCTTTTAGTCGGACAAGCGCAGCAAAGCTTTCAACTACTTGGACGCTGCCATGTTTTTTGTGGAAAGCGGCATCGCCATGGAGAAGGACCTGCGGATTTCCATGTCTTCCTACACTATGTTTGCCGAGACGGTGGAGCTCCTGAAGTGAGAGCGCGAGTATCTTGCAATACAATGAAACTTTTTTTCTTTCTTTTTTTCACGGTAATGTGTTCCAGACTCACACATGAGTGACCACATAAAAACTTTTGTTTTACTGTACACCTTTGGGCCTTGATTTATTTATTTATCTATTCATTTTTAATCTCTCCTATAAACTTCTCATTCACAGGTTTGTGCTGAAGCTTAAAAGCTTGGCGGACACGTCTGCTCACCCCTCAGAGAAGGACTTTGTAGCATTATGGTAACAGTCAATATTGATCAAAAAGCCTTGTTTCCACCAAGCAGCATGGCATCACTCTGCCACGTTTTACTAATTACTATTAACTGGTCACTATACTGGTTGAAATGGTTCGTCAACACCACATTGTTGTAATATTTGCAGATATGCGACTAAAAATATTCTCTAAAATGACTCTCTACTGAGACTAGTTAACTGATTGCCTGGTGGAAATGTGCTTTGGAGATGCATATTTACAGTAATTAGTGGGGCTAATATCGAATAGTCGATATTGAATCGATTTTCCTTTTCGAGCCTGATATCAATTCATAAAACCATGAATCAGTTATTTTAATCTTCTTTCTCCATAAATTCATAAGTAAATAGAATTTTAAAAGCCTTTTTTTTGTATCTTACTGTTTTCTTGAAATTTGTTGTTCACATGAATTAAAAAAATATGTTCTTACATTTACGAAAGACATGACTTATTGCACAATTCAGAATGATTTTAATTTATATGAACAATTATTGAATTAAAATGATGACAATATTTTCATCTCACCCTTGCTGATGTCAATGTTTGTGTAACACTTAAGCGATTATAACACTTACTTTCTTTAATAAACTAAATCCTTTAACCAGTTACTGACCCCGCCAAATTTTATTTGGAATTTGTTTGTGGAGTTTTTGTCATGTCCTGGATACTTAAGAATTGATCTTCCATAATTAATCAATATAATATATTTAATTGACGTGAATGGAATCGAAAAAATCTAATCGAAGTGAATGGAATTGAAAAAATCTAATCGAACTGAACTGTTGTGAATCCAAATGATTGAGGAAATTAGAATCGATACCTAGCTCTAGTAATAAGTACTTTGAGCTTTTGTAGTGATGAAGGTTAAACCTCTTCCTCATGGTGTGTTACAGTCTGAAGTGCCAGTCTCTCCTGCAGATAGCGATGTTTCGCCACAAGTACAAAACTGCGCTCAAGTCCTCCAAGACGCTCGCCGACCACTTCGACGTCAGTATTTCTCATCTCATTGTGATTTCATTAACTTTTCACCAGTCTTAAAATGGATTGAAATTATCTTCCAGAATCTCACACTTGAGTCATCCGTCGGTGCCACAAAGTAAGTCACCATTATGTCGCAACACGGCGCTGTCACACCTTTGCTACCTGTTGAATCTTCCTCGCAGGGGTCCCAACACGCCATCCCCTATGGCCAGCATCCCGTCCCCAGCCTGTGGAGGTGGCAGCACTGTGGTTGTTCCCGTCGCTGTGGCGCAGATGGCGCTCTCCTATGTCAACATCACTACGTTGTTCCTGAACGCTCATGAACTGTGGGAGCAGGCGGACCAGATGGCAGGCAAAGGCAGCGGTAGGGTGGTGCTAATTTAGAAAAAATATACATATCCCCCCCCCCCCCCCCAAGGATATTTAAACTTATTTATCCATGTTAGAATCCTAGTGTGAGAGGTTAGAACCACTCTTTCTATTAACTCATTCACTCGCAGCCATTTTCACTGAAGAAACTCCCTTTGCTCCCGGCTATTTTACTGGATTTTGAATAGAATATTGTGTTCTATTGCTATAAAAACATGGAACCTACCAAAAGAAAGATTAGAGTCTCTTCTTTCATCAGGACAAAAAGTATATTTGTATCTGTTTCTGTTTTGCAGCAATTAGCATTAGCATATAGCAAAGTTTCATCAATATTCACATTCCTGGTGAAAACACTTGTCAAAAAGAGCTTGCTGCAACATGGCCCTGGCTGATCTCTTATACTCCGCTGCCACCTGCTGGCCGTTTTTTGTAATAACTACAATTGCTTTAAGCCACCTCTTCATGTCAGAAGCTGCATCAAAGCCTTCTGTATGCTCTTGTATAAACACCCCCCCCTCCACTCCCTAATAAAAATACATAAATAATTTTTGGGGAGTGAAGGACAAAGTATTAAAAAACATATTTACACGTTTTTGAGTTTGAATAGGTTCAGCAACTCCATTTTTTCTTTGAAGGTCTTGTGGCAGAGCTGGATACCGTGGTCGGCCCCCTGAGCCTGGCTTCTAGCGTGACCTCCATGGTGCGCTACACCCAACAGGGCGTGGCATGGCTGCGACTGGATAGCAAAAAACACCAAATGAATGTTCGCTGAAGGTACCTGAAGCCTATGATCTGATGATCTGATCACGGTATGTGGGCCACGGAAGACAGTCTAGCAATGTAGTTTATGTGGATTAGCCACTGAGTTTTGAGAAAAAAAAATTGCACTTATCAAAAAAGCAGGGTGAAATGCCCTGTCATCAGGCCAAGTTGTACAGCTGCTTTAGAAATCAGGTGCATGGATTGATCACCACAACTTTTGTTTATTTGGTTATCTGCGTTCTCTTACACAGTGTTCCCCTGCCTATTAGTGATATCCTAATTGTGAACTCGCCTATTCTGACAATCTCTGAAAAACTTGTCTGTTGGCTGTTTTGTGGTCTTTTTTTTTAAACACCTGTGCATAAGATGGTGGCAAAGCTCTGTGTAATAGAAAAGTGCTGCTTTGGCGCCCTGTTGTGGCATCCTGCGGCCACTTAACTATTTTAAAGTAAGAGGAGGAGCTTCTATGAGATTTCCAAAACAATGTCTGATAGAAAAGTAGTGCTTTGGTGCCATATTGTTGCATTTGTAGGTCATTATTAAATCACAAAAAATAAACATTGTTGTAAACTTCAGCTCGCCCTCGCGCATCGCTACCTTACACTCGACAGCCGGCCCGGAAAAGGTACAAAAAAAGCTGGCTTACATGCAAGTGTAAGGGGGTACTTTAATACTATGTGGTAAAAAAAAATATTTCACTTTCGACTGCCCAACCCAGTATTTAAACCATGCTGAGAATATAAAAAATCTGCCGTAATTTCCTGTAGCTGCCAACAGATGGCACCAAAGATCAACTTTAATCTAGCTAATAGAAACTCCTCCCGTCACTTCAATATACAGTAGATCGTTGACACCATGATGGCCGGAGTTGGAGCCAAAGCATTACTTTCCGATTAGACAGTGCCTTGGCTCAATTCTGTGGCATTTCAGAAGGAGCACAACACCAGATAGCTTAAAAAAATCCAAAAGGCGGGAGGACGCTGTAATGACACCATTCGCTCAGAGAGACCTCAAGTTGGTTTGTTTTTCACTGTTGTCCTGCTCAATTAATGGCATCATTGTGAAGAGCAAGCACAAGTTAAAGTGCCTTTATTCTCTTGGCGTTCTCTTAGCGATGAGGACTATTAATCACATACATTTTCTAATTTATTGTTGTATCTTTTTTGTACAAGTTGTGCACTTTTCTTAGAGCAGTTTGCATGAAGAAACTGTCTTAATCCAGAGGCAGGTTTGTCACTTTTGTTTTTTTAGACACACTGGCAGGTAAAAAAAAAAAAGAACTTCTTACACACAGCACCAAGTGCTAACCTTCGCTTGATGAAAATGTTTGTTTATGGCAAAGGAAGAGTTTGTTTGGACCTGCCCATTAAAACAAAATCACAAGTTAAGCACCCCACTTGGTTTTGATTGTCAATTCAGTTGGTGTGTGTGTGTGTGTCGTTAAACAATGAAAGCAAAGAATAATAATTGAATAATTCCCCTCCCCAGAAAAGTTATGAACAAAAACAACTGTACATGAAAGCGTCAGCATAGCCTTCTGGGATTATTTCAACTCCCATCGGTTTAGGTTTTTTTTTTCTTGGCCTCGTCCAACCTGCAGCAGGTGACTCTGCAATGGATTTACATTTCCTGGTCCGTTGATAATCATCATGAAGATGATTATGAAGATGTACTGGAATGTTAGAATGTTTTTTTCATTTTGTGGAGTGTGTCGAGGTTTTCTGTTTCAGTGTTCAGAGAAAAATAAACACTGGAAATCACTTTGTTGTTTACTTTTATTTATTTTCCCCCCAACACAAATTAATACAGTTCGTTTAGGTGTTATGTACAGTCGATTAGCAACAATAGGATCATGGGTTACAAGTCTAATTGTACAGTGACAGCTGCGGTTGTTGCTTGTTCTTTGCCATCATCTAGTATTCTATTTTAGCTCTCCCGACACAACATGGAAAACTAAGGTGATGCACTCGCAAGTCAAGGTCCTGCTGTTTTCTAGATTACAAAAAAGTGTGAGATGGATAGTTGTCACACTGTCAAAGTTACGTGTCCATAAAGTTGGGGTTGCTGAATGCAGGCTGCAACAGAAAAGGGAAATATTAGTGTTTCTTCATCTAACAAAAAAAAATCAGTTTTCGGGAATAGATAACTCACAATGTCGATGTTAGTGGTGGTCCGCGTTGGGAAGCTAAGCCTCAGGCTGTTCAACTTGTAGCCTCGCACGCTGAACACGTAGAAGAGCAGTCCGGCTATCAGGCTGACAAGGACTACGGTTGCAGCGACGACGCCTACTATCATGCCTCTATCTACAAGATAAGCGGCAAAAATCCATGAGAATTTAAATAGTAGACACAATTTTATCATATGGCTCTTTTTTTGGGTCAGCGTAATTTGTTCCGTGACCAAGCTCGTATAACTCAATTTACTCCAGCTATCAAATGATTTTTCTTCATTGAAACAAATTGAAATGTCATGAATCTGTTTTCTTGTATATTAAAGAAAGAAAAACAGCACTGTATTGCATAAAACATAAAAGAATGTTAAAAAAAAAGGTTGGTTTTATAAAGTGTCAAAATTTGTGAGGCATTTGGATATAAAAATACAAACCCAAAATAGAATAGCACAGTATTTAAATTTTGACATTAACAGAAACATTTGTTTATCAAGCTTTCAATTATGCTTTCATCAATTCCACACTGTTCAACAACATGATACCCGGGAGGGGGAACAATATTTAATAAAAGGTCGAGTTCATTGTTGCTGGTAAATGTATTATTATTATTTTTTTAATTAAAGCATTTGGTCTTAACGTTGTATTTAATGCTATGAAAGCCACAATTGTAAAATCACCCACGTCTGACATTTTAACGGCATGTCTAATGTTTCCAACAAGCCAATCCATGTCAGTAAAGAATTTGACAAGTTATGATTAATTGTTTGGAGCCAAACAACAGTTGCCTCAATATATGTGATTGGAAGAGATCACAGGGGACTCTCAGTTCAAGATGGCGGCTATGTCTGAACATCCTCAACCAGCCCAGTCTTAAATCTAGTGGTTATGTATTACCTATGGCCTTTTTCTACGCATTGCACCATTGGAGTGCAGCACTGCCACAAACAGGAAGTGTGGCAAGGTACCATCAGCATATTAACCGACCAGGATTCTCTTTGGCTGCAATGCAACGTGGGATTCCAGTTAAGGTAAGCCGTTTTAAACCAAAAAGAGAAACCTTGCCGTTGTTAGAAATTGAAGTTTTGCACTGCTTCATTCCGACTGTTTGGAAATGCAGAGCATTGTTCGAATGTGCCGTTTGGTTGTTTCAGAGTTCCCCAATAAAGGAGTGCCGGAGCGCACTCCTGGTCCTCCAACTGAGGAAGCGGTGTGCCCAGAGCATCAGGCAGTACAGATGGAAACAAACTGCTGATTGGTTTGTAACATAGGCTGCACTCTGAAATTATTATGATGTCTTAGCACACACTCTGAGTGATGTTAGGGCATCAGAGTGAATTTCCGAACGCGTACGGTAATTGTTTTTTCCATCAGTGAGAAAAAAGTTAAATATGAGAGATAATACCATACATTGTAATATCCATATTGTATCCTATAAGTTTTTTTAAATGTAGATTTTTTTTTTTAGTGGGAATCCCCATTATTTGTGCCAGTGCGCTTTCTAAAATACACCCACAGGAAGTAAGGTAAGCCAGTGTCACACTCACTGTCAACATTTGGACCATCTGTGGGGAAAATGGGGTTTCCGCCATCATCGGTTGTGTAGTCTAATGGCAAAAAGACAACAAAGACCAGTTTACGTGTTTGTCAGGAAGAACTTACCGGTAATTATACTTTTGACCTGTCTGAATGCTTACATTGTCTGTGCCGGCATACAAAGCCTCTTTTCTGCAGGCAGTTGTTGTCATTCCAATGTCCATCGGGGTACATCTCCACGCAGTTCTCCTCTGCCATTTGGCCTGGGTGAAAAGCTTCATTGGGCTCACCGGGAGCCCAGTTGAGGAAGCCCAGAGGCGTCTTGTCCGTCCAGCCCCAACCGACTGGAAACGTACAAGAAAAAATAACTTTTAACTTTTCATGCGTTTATGCCAGCATGTTTTGACTGCATAAAATTCATGCCAGTGCTAGATAACTATCTCTTAAACATCCACATTTTAGTATGAGCACTATGTACATAAGTTAATGCGGGAACACATTTTGTTGGCAGAATAGTTTTTTTTTGTTGTGCCAAGTTATCAGGGTTGTATAAGGTGACAGTAAAAAAACTAACAAAAAATTTGCATTTCAGAGACAAATTTTACTTGAATCGGTCCTTTCGCTTTTACAGGAACCTTTTTTTAAAGCAACTATCTGTACTTCTACTTAAGTACAGAGTGTAAACGCTTTGCCACTTTTGAAAATAAGTATGCATTCGAGCTACTCGAGACACAAATGGCAACTCGGTTGGCTCACAATTGCGGTCCCTGGTGAGGCCGATCCAGAGGTTGTGATATTTGGTGTGGTTGAGATTCTTGATAAACTCCAACTCCGCCCGGCTGTGGAAGGACGCAAGCTCGGCCTTAGCTTCTTGGCAGTAATGTCTCGAGTTGGGCCAGGTGAAGCCTTTCTTCTCGTTGTAAACCCAGTAACAGTAGCGACCGTATGGAATCCAGAATGGGAAGCACTTCCCGTCACCGGGGGCGGGAGTCACAGGTAGTTTTTCTGCGGAATATTGAGATGATTTGGTGAAACTTGATGGCTCTATGCAAAGATTCCTGATTGGAGGCAAAAGGGTCAATACCAGAGGAGATCTTGCAGATGTAGGGTTTGGCTTGGTCGCACTTGGTGTCATTCCAGGTGCCGTGAAACAATGGCGAGCCGCGCATGCTGACACAACCCTCGTCCTTGAGGTTGTCGGGTTCTCCAGGACCCCACTGAGTGAAGAATACTGGCCAGCCATCAGTCCAGGCGAAGGAGCCATCGTTCTGCAGGATAAGATCACATGAGGCAGGAGTTTTATGGGAAAACAGTTCTTGTGATCAATGAACTCTTGTGTGCTACTTTTGACTGCCTATTTGTGGTTCAAAGTGAAGCATCACCTTGAGCTTCAGTCCGATCCAGGCATCAGCTCTTCCCTGCAAGATCACCCCGGCGACAAAGGCCTGGTCGTAGCTCGTGTCGATGCTAACCAAGTTGGCACCCTGCTGCTCGCAAACCTTCTGAGCTCCATCCCAGGTCGCTAGCTCCTCCACTAGCTTGTAGCAGTTCAGGTACCAGGATATGTAGCCGGCAGGACAGGGGCTACTTGTTGGTGGGGGTGGTGCAATATTGCTTGCTAAGGTAGAAGCCGAAGAACAGAGAGTGAGTTTGATGTCTCCTACCGGTCAGCAAAATGTTTAAGCTGTCCAAATACACTTAAGTGACCCTGTGCTTGGGACTACTACTGACATTTCTTCCTGAAGCAGACAAAACTCTGCTCTTTATGACAAGCATCGTCGTTCCACTTGCCGCTCTCGAGTACGCTGTGAGTCACGGCCACGCAGTGTTCCTGGTGACAAAAGCAGAATTTTGTGAGTCCAAAGTGTCGCTATGATGACAGTCTGAGTGGTGCATTCTTACCGTTCCCCCTGCGTTGTTGGGTTCTTTGCCGTTCCAGTTGGTGTAGAGGACTGGGCTCACACCGTCGCTCCAGGCATACTGATTCTCCACCAGGATGTCAGACAGGCCAATCCACGTCGGAAGCTCCATGTCTTTCAGGTAACTGGACACAAAGTCTAAGAAGAGATGGGGATTTTTTTATTTTAGCATGGAGCCACCATAGTAAAATTCTCAGTAATTCCCCTGCTGACCATTTTCATACTGGTTGTCGATAACGGCCAGCTCTCCTCCTTGGTCTTTGCACCAACTCCGTGCGTACGTCCAGTTGGCTTTAATTTCAGTTTTCTTTCCCTTGAATAGGAAACACTTATCTTTGAAACGCAGCCATCCTAAATAGAGGGAAGATAAGAGACTATTAAGCATTCACTTCTTTAAAACAGCCCATCCAGAACAAAGCTACGAAACATTACCGGCAGGGCAGTGTCCCTCCCAGGGTTGAGTTGGGGGAGGAGGAGTGTGGTCAGTTCCGGGAAACTTCTTGCAGACGTAACCAGCTACGGCTCGACCGCAATTTACGTCGTTCCAACCACCTTGAGCATGCCAGGGTTTAGAAACATCAGCTGTAGGATACGTCTGCCAACATTCCGACAAGAGGAACTCCAGTACCTTGATGTCTGTTCATCTGAACACATTGTTCCTCCCCGTTGGCGTTGTTGGGCTCGCCTGGACTCCAGTGAGTGTACGAGACAGGGGAATTGTCTTGCCACCTGCATGAATTAACAATAAAGAACTTGGAACTCTTGAATCCATCAAGTGACACATTTTATGTCGACACTAAAAGATGACACACATATATTGTCCACCAGTGATCCCCAACATCCTCAGTCCAATCCAAGCAGCAGAAACCTGACCCGTTCCCACCTGGAGGAGGGTCGAAACAAATCACACAGGATCAGCCATTTCACCTTGGAGATAAAAATGTACATTGTCCTTTAAAGAGCTGAGGAGAAAGTCCTACCATGCTGTTGACATACGCCTGTTCCTCCTGATTGAGGATGGAGACGAGCCTGGCTTTCTCAGCCCAACAGCGGTGCTTAGCCGTGTGGGCGTCCACGATGTCCGTGTCATTGTAGTAGTAGCACATGTTGTTGTTCTTCCTCCAGCCCGGGTTGTTGCCACAATCGGGAGCTGCACAAGGACACATGAGGAGACTGTAAAAAAAAAAAGTGTCCAAAAGCAAAGTTAAATAAGCAGGGGGTTTCGTTTACCTGGTACTGGCGGTGGGGGCACCGGAGGAAGGATGGGGTTCTGTCCTTTGGCAATCATGCATATCCAGTCTTGGTGGGCATCGCAGTTGAGATCATTCCACCAGGAGTAGGTTCCGTTGGTGCTGCTAACCATCTCCACGCACTCCTCACGACTCTCGTGGTTGTTTGGCTCACCCGGACCCCAGTTGGTATGCGAGAGTGGTGAACCATCACTCCAGGAATAGCCTAAGATTAGTTACGTAGAAGTCTTTCTTTGGATCATGGTTTCCTGAGACCTCCACCTTGTGTACGCACCTCCTTCTGTGGGGTTGTTCCTGAGGCCAATCCACTTGCTGCTTTCTTTGCTGTAGAGGGACAGGAACTCCTCCTCCTCCTGACTGTGGATACTGACCAGATTGGCACCTCTTGCCACACAGTCTTCATGTGCAGCTCCCCAGCTCTTCTTCAGGGACCAGTCCACATTGTGAAAGAACTGCAAGACATCAAATCCCTATCAGACAAATGCTCATGGGACATAACTTGTAATCAACTGATTAATCAACCAAAGTGCGAGGGGACTAATTTAAATTTTTGTGTAGGGTATGAAAACCATACCCTGTAACAATTCCTGAAATTAGGCGTAGAGGTCCAGCTCTTAACACAGTCCTGTGTAGGAGGAGAGGTTGGGGCTTGGGTGGGCGGGGTGATGTCTGAACGAAGTTTCTCACAGATAAAGGCAAATTTCTCTGAGCACTGCTTGTCATCCCAGAAGCCGCCGACTTGACCGGTCGTCATGGCCACGCAAGTGCCATCCCCGTTATCTGATGACATTCGACCATGGATATCAACTGATGTCATGTTACTTCGTGTATACTTCATTGGAGGATACATTTTGTACCTGGCTGGTTTCTGTCCCAGTAAGTGAAAGTGAGTGGATAGCCGTTGTCCCAGATATATTGTACCCCTCCGCCAGTACCCCCTTTAGCTCGCAGACCAATCCACCACAAACCTGTTTTTCCTGACAGCACCACTGTAAAATGTGCTTGCTCGTATCTGCAATGAAATTGTTTGAAGAAAGTAATTCTCTAAATTTGAGTTTCCAAAATAACTGATGCGTTACTTTTCCACACCCATCCATGGTGTTGGCAAAACACATTGGAGTTTACTGATTGGTCGATGGAGAATTGAATAGAAACTTCTTCCAACTTAAATTGTGAGAATCTGATCTCTAACCATTTTTTGTTGCACTCACATATCTCCAATATGCAGCAAAAATCCATCCTGCTCTTTACAGAAAGCCTTAGCGTCCAACCAGCTTCGGCCCATCTCCTCCATCCAGTAGCAACCGTACCCGTACGTCTCCCAGCCCTGACACATAACACCCAGGTGATGTACTACTTTGTTACAGTACAGTATTCAGTAAAAAGAGTAGTGGATGTTTGCCTGTCCTACCTGCGGGCAGCCGGCCACAGTGGGTTTCACTGAGGGAAGCTGGTAATGCGCCTTGGGCATTTTACACATGAAGCTGTTGAGTTCCGTGCAGGACACATCCTTCCATCTGCCTGTCTGAAAGAAAAATGTAGTTCATTTCAACAGATTAACTTCAGGTGGTGTTAATATAATGGCGGTTGAGTGCATCATTGCTGTCATCACACCTGGTATGACATCTCCACACAATCCTCATTGAAACCGTCATGGTTGTTGGGTTCTCCTGGGGCCCAATAGGTGAAGGTCACAATGTGGTGGTCTGACCATACGAACATGCCAGAAACTACTAGGTCGTTCAGTCCTGTCCACATGTCACTAGTGGCTGCAGAGGACCAACAGGAACAAATCTCTCATTTCACTTCTCAGATATTCCTTTTTTTTTTTTCTTTTTTTTTTTTCTGACTGGGACCATTAGGCGTTTAAATGGTGTTGCTCACCAAGGTACAGGTAACTTTCCAGCCAGCTCTGCTCCGTCATGGAGCGAATGGACACAAGTTCAGCACCGAGACTCCTACAGGTGTCTTGAGCATCGGCCCATGTCTTTTTGTCCTCGAACGGTTTGTAACAGAACTCTCCAAATTCGTACCAGTCGGGTCCTGAACATCTCAGTTCTGAAGGGCAGCCCCCATGTGAGTGTAGCAGTCTTGAACAGTGATTTTTGCAACATGAAAAAATGGAGTACACTTACCTCCATCAGCAAAAGTATAAGACAAAGGATATTCGCCGTCAAATCTGCAGATATTAAAGCAATAATTAGCTCCGCCTCTTATTTGTACTCAGCATTATCCTAGCCCAGGGGTCAGCACTGCCTTTTCTAAAAATTTATTTTCTGACTTTTTTGGCTATTCAAATGACATTTTATGGTAATTCTCTACCTTTCTTCTTTTGTTTTGGGACATGTTATGGTTATTTTTGAACATTTTCTTTTCTGCCTTTTTTAAACGAAATTTTCTGATTATTTTTTTGTGCGGCAATTTTGTGTACAATATATGGTAATTTTTCTGCTTTTCCTCTTCCTTTTTTATTGTCACTTTTTCATCTACCTTTCATCTCTTTCTGGCAATTTACAAATTTGGATTATTTTTAATATTAAATTATTATTTTTTCTTTTTTTTATCTAAATCATTAATTTAAGTACTTTTTAATCTAAAAATTACAAATATGTAACATATATATATATTTCTACTTCTTTAAAAAAAAAATTTTTTTAAGAGATCCACAGGGAGCCACAGGAGTGGAACTAAAGAGCCACAAGTGGCTCCAGAGCCCCAGATTGCAGACCCCTGTCATAGCCACTCACTGTCTCGAGGTAATCCCATTCCTGGTGGAGCCAGCATAGAAGTTTTGTCCTGGAGCTTTTAGTAAAGTACAATCTCCTCCAACTTCATTCAGAATGATGCCAGTGTGGATAGCGGCTGCACAGATGTTTGAGTCCTGTCCCAAGCGCACCAGAAAGTTTTGGTCAAAGATAAACTTAACTGGCAATTATTACAGTCACAGACCCCTCGGTAGACTGATGTTCCATAGACACTGTAGCTGGATTTGCCGCAACCTGCTGGACAGTGGACCCTGAAAATGACATTGGTTGTGTCAGTGAAGGATGGGGGATATGACCACTGAAAACATCAAGTCTGACTCACGTCATTTTATCGTTGTTGAAGTTAGGCTTTCTGGCACAGGTGATCGCATCTATTGGATGCAAGTTTTACATCAGTGCAAGTTTTTATTCTCACAGTACTGATAGCGGAGGAGTGTCCTACTTACAGTTAGGCGTGCATCCTAAGACCTCAAAGCGAAGGCCGACTTGACCACTGTACTCCAGAGGCAGAATACGGATGTATTGAGCAGAAACAGGCGTGCCTAGCAGCTGAGTATCAGCAGTGTTTCTGTCTGTTGAGCCAGGCAAAAACTAGAAATGGAACAACTCAGTTTGCATTTCATGACTACTGGATGACAGGGTTGGAGTAATAATAATTGGTCTTCCGCTCACCTGTCCATCAGCTGTGTAGTCAGTCCAGGACCTCCCGTCAATACTATGTTGCATCTTAAACTTGGTAACCCAGTGGTCACTGTTCGGACACCCTTGTAGCACGATCCCTGTCACCTTTCTTTTCTGGTCAAGGTTTACCTGGATCCAGCTGCCGGTAGCTGCATGAGAGTAACATCAGATTGGCCGTGATACCCAATTACCACTGTGTGCGTAAAAGACCGATTATTGTACACTTTGTACATACGATTTCCTGACGGCTTCCAACAGGAGTTTCCATTCAGACGGGCTTTGTTGGGGGTAAAGCTGCTCATGGAGGAGGAGGCTGAAAGCTGGGAGTCTGTGATGTTCTTGTCCTCGATACCCACGCCGTGAAGACACACTGAGAACAGCCAATAATCATTGTTGTCAGGCTACTCCTATTATTTCAAACGCATATTCAGCTTTCTGAATAAATATATATCAGAGACATAGGAAGGATAGTCAAAGCACTTAATGAATGTTTGACCTTCAGCCCCTAACTAACTTACTTTCATAGTTTCTGGGGATGAAGTAGTGATGGACAAATGAAACTTCATGAAGCACTTGTGATATTTTTGTGACTCCTCTAGGTGGCACTCTTAGTTTAAAGACGCATTGGAAATTTCATCAATTTCCATCCTTTATCTTTAAACCAAGAGCACTCTGTAGAGAAATAAAAAAATATTGCAAGTGCTTCATGAAGCATCATGAAGCTTCATTTTCCCATCACTAGGATTAAGTCGTCTTTTCCATTTTCTTTGGTGTTTCAAATGAACCAAGTATTTATTTAAATTGTGAAGCCCACCTTTCTGTTCACAGCTGTAGACTATCTCAAGGTATTTGGAGACAGCAGGGCAGGGGTCTGTCTCAGCGTGGGCGTAGGCAAAGCAGAAGGGACGGTTGTCGCACGCTTTTCTGTAGTAAGGAAGGATACCTCTCACTGTGCAGTTCCCTGCAAGTGATACCAGTTACGAAGATTTCCATGAGCACACTGAACACACGTGGATTAACATAAGATGTCTACGGATCAAAGGCAACAATTGTGGATTTTGGGGTTTACCGTTTGACCCTCCTAGATGTGGACAGACGTCACCATTCTTTCGTCCGTAGAAAGCCGACTGGATGTTAATGACGCTTTCTTGCGGGCAGTGAAGCACAGCGGATGATTCCTGGCAAACGATTGCCGTCATGAAGCCTGCGAGAGCATGACTGCGTTATTTTGTCGCACATCTTTTTAAGGCATAACCTAAAGGCGGCATACCGTCGTGAGGGGGTGGCGGTTCCGGTGTCTTTCCTGCAAAAGGAAACCCAAAGATTCAGATTGATGTCAACGCTACAGTAACAATTGTATCATCACTCTTACCTCTTCGCTTGCAGATGTACCCTCTCTTGTGCTCGCAGTTATCGTCATTCCAGTAGCCGTTGTTAATGATTATGGAAAGACAATCTTCACCAAAGTAGTCATCAGGATTACCTGTAAGGAGACGGTAACCTACAGAGGTCAGCACTGGAATTCTCATCCTTGTAACTTTTATAAGCATCACCAAGGTTTTAGATGCACCTGCACTCCAGCGTATGTATCTAAACGGGGACCCGTCACTCCACTGCCAGCCGCCTTCAGTGATGGAGTCATGGCCGCCCATCCACATGGAGATCCCGGTCGGGCTTACCTGGATCACACCTACATAGGATTAGAATGTGGGGAGGTTCCCGAAGTACCCGGAGAAAACCCACTCAAGTTAAGAGGAGAACATGCAAATTTGACACTAGAAGGTCAGAGATGAGATAAACGATACATGAACAAAAAAGTTTGGTTGTTGTACCTTGTATGAAGGCCTGTTCAAAGGGGTTAGTGATGCTGACTAAGTCTCCTCCCTGGTTGACGCAGTCTGCTCGTGCCTCAGCCCAGGTCCTTGTGGACAGGTCGTTGAACAGGTAGCAAAAGTCATTAAAGGGGTCCGCCATCCACGAGCCACATTTTTCATTCCAGCCTGCGAACGAATACGGCTCTTTACAAACATCTTGTACAAGTGTGTGAGAGGAATGTTCACTGTGGTGCGTGTCATCCACCTGGTCCGGATGTTGGCGGCTGGGGAGGAGGCCCTTGACCTTTGGCTGCAGGTGTGCGATGGGTATAAAATTTGAGTCCACATTAGAAGACATGCAAAGTAAGAGTTGATGAGTTTTGTACCTTTTTTGCAGATGAATTCGTTGGTGGCTGTACATAAGTCATCATTGAGTTTTCCTGCTTCTGAGTGGTTTGGCCCTCGTAGGTGAACGCAGTCCTCGTTGTTCTGCCAGTTGTCCGGCTGGTTTGGTCCCCACGGGAGGAGGTCCTGTGCATAATTTTTGCTTAAAATGACGTGTTTTTTCCTGGTATGACTTAATTTTTGTAACAATTCAACTATTTTCTCAACACAATATTTGTAGTATTACAACATTTTCATGGTAGATTTGATATTGCCTATTTTTTTGTAATATAATTGTTTTAGTATTATGATTTAATTATCTTAAAACTACAGCTTTATTCTTGCATTTCAAGTCCCCCCCCCTCTTTTATTTCCTGTAAAATTACATATTTTTTGAGACTACCATAAATAGCACTTACTGTAGCTGTTCCATCAGTATACACAAACTGATTTTCAATCTTGATGTCATTGAGTCCCACCCACGCTTGTCCTGGCATGTGCGCTTCAGAAAAGATGATAACATCAGATTTTGCAGAACAGAAGCCAAACTTAAATATATTTTTTTATATAAACATATTGTCGGATAATTCCTGACGCTGCCATTAATCCCCAAGTGGCAGTTAATCTCAGTGCTCACCAATCAAGAAGCTGAGCTCTTCCTGTGAGTGGAAGCTGACCAGGTGACCTTGTTGCATGACGCAGTAAGTCTCTGCGTCCTGCCATGTTTTCACCAGGTCCTCCTCGAAATGGTAGCAGAAATCACCATACAGCAAATAGCCAGGGTCGCAGTGGGAAGCTAAAGAGAAAAATTCATTACAAAACATTGAAGGTGGGGAAAAAATGCATCAGTGAGACTCACTTGGCGCTGGAGTTGGTTTGGGAGTTTGTCCTCCGGTCATCTCACAAATGTAACCATGCTTTTTGAAGCAGCTGCTTGTTTCCCATTTTCCTTCGTAATTTCCTTTTTGGGGTCAACAAGCACCTGTTGGTGTGATAGGATAGCTTACGTGTGTCATTGTAAGGATAAAACGCATACCTGTGAAGATCTGTCCACAGTCCCAGATGTTTGCAGTGTTTCTAGGCCAACCGGGTCCATAGTTTGTGTAGTTAACTTCTGTTTTGTCCACCCATTGGAATTTCCCATCCTGGTCCTTATCTGGGGCACCAATGATGTCAATGAATCGTATATACTGTACATTTGTACCCTCCGTAGTCGGTAATGTGGTCATTCGACCCCAGGACTGAAACTAGCCAGACTTGCTCGACTTTGAAAATCAACCAAAACCTACAATATTTGGGGTCTTAAGTTTGGAAGTGTTCACTATCCATCACCCAAAAAGTGGCTGGGTGGAAAAAAAAGCGAATAGCATACCCGATAAACCAATCCAGATGTCAGGAATATCCACTTGGTGAAAGTCGGGAAGTTTTCCATTGATGAAGAATTGTTCTTCTTTGCTGCAGTAAATGGAAGGGAAAAAATCAAAAGTTGTGCAGATTAAACAAAGACCCCAAAATTGCTTTGGTTAAAATATGGTAAAGTCAATAGGCCTGCCTAAGACTATTGCAAGTCCTCCACAAATATTATTGTATTTGTTGCATACTAAAAACACAATAGTTCCATTCTGAATCTAGAACATACTTGTTCATGACGAGCAGGTGAGCTCCTTCATTGGAGCATGTGCTGAAGGCCTCGTACCAGGTGGTCAGCAGGTCGGAGTTGCTGACTAGCCAATAGCAGCTTCCGGAGAAACTTTGCCATCCGGCAGGGCAGATGGCTGCAGTACAATTCTATGATTGCGCTTTTCTCATTTTAAATTACAGATAACGATGACGTTGCTTACTGTTCACCGGCCGTTTGCACATGTACGGACGCTCGTATCGGCACAGGTGCGACTTCCATTTGCCAAACTCATCGGACACATCTTTGATGATCGCCGCGCAGGAGCCCACTTCGCTGTTGCTGTCGGGACAAATCGTGTCAACACATTCTAACAATCAGTCTGAATTTGAACATTTTCCCTCTTTTGGAGGGGCGGTGTGACTCGGTGGTCGTCTCACAACTCAGAGGTTGCGGGTTCGATTATATGCCATTGTGACCACGTCGAAGTATCCTTGAGCAAGATACTGAACCCTTAATTGCTCCTTATGCTGTCATCATAAGGTAAATGAATAGTTGAATGTAAAACGTTTTGAGGGCATTGTAAGGTGGAAAAGCACTTTACAAATGAAGTACCGTTTGTCTCCTTTGGTCAATCAGCAAATGTCTGATTGGCAGATGTCTCTGGGTAAGACTGATTTTAGTTCACATAAATACATCCAATAATCGGGTTGAATCTGAGAATTTTTCTACGCTTTTGTTTAAAGTCAGCAAAAGGTTCCCACTTCCAATGGTGGTTACAGAAGATTGTAAACTGATGATGCAACAGGGTGACTTTCTTACATTGTGGGTTCATCCGGGGCCCAGTTGGTGTAGTTGACTGGCAGAGCGTCGGACCAGTTCATGTCTTTGCTTCCCTCCTCAAGATGGCACGAGATCTTATTGCATTTCTGCGGCAACCAATCCTGGTTCTCAATCCAATACCTTTTACACTTGTCACAGTTACAAACGGTTTTGACCTTACCAGATTGGAAAGTCCGATCCAGAGGTCAATCCGGAAAGGATCCAGCATCCCGGTCACGTACATCTCCTCCCGTGCGGAGGTGATGGAGACGAGGTCTCCGCCCTCCAAGACACAGTCGTGACGAGCCGCCGACCAGCTCTTGGCGGTTCCCAACTTCATCTTGTAGCAGTTGGTGCTGTACTGGTGCCACCCGTTGGTCAGATCACAATGTGGCACCGGATTGGCTTAGAACACATTTTGGGGCATTGTTGTGTTTGGTTGTATTTTTGTATAGGGTTAATTCCAATGTGAAAGTGGTGGTGGGTTAGTCCACAATGAAAGCCCAGCTACCAAATGCCTGGTCTGCCACTGCATTTTAGGGATTAGTAGGACAATGGTCCTTTGCACACGAGTGGTATAATCCGAGGCATGATGCCAACGTTTTTATTATTGCGCCTCAGAGGAGCATGGCAACAAGTTTGATCACTCGCCATGAAATTGTCATAACTAAGATATAGAAGGTCTAGCTTGACTGAAGTCCTCTCTTCACTGATTGGCTGAGAGGACTTGCATGGTTTTACTGCCCCATAATGATGTCCATTTGGACTTGTTAAAACTCATTCACTCCCAGCCATTTTCACTGAAGCAACACCCTTCGCTCCAAGCTGTTTTACTGGATTTTGACAGATTTTGCAAGTCCCACAGAATATTGTCTTCTATTGCTAAAAAAAACCAATAGTCTCTTCTTTCATCAGGAAAAGGGCTTGGTATCAATTCTAATTTCCTCAATCAATTTATTTTTGATTCACAACAGTTTAGTTTAATTTGATTTCTATTTTCCCAGATTTGATTCATTTCAATCCGATATTGATTAGTTATGGAACATCAATTAGTTTTAAATATCGAGGACGTGATAAAAATTCCACAAACATTAAATTTTGCAAAGGCATTAACCGTTTAAATTACTTAGTTTATGAACTCATTCACTCCAAGCCATTTTCACTGAAGCAATCCCGTTCGCTCCCGGCTGTTTGACTTATTTTGCAAGGCCCACAAAATATTCTGTTCTGTTGCTATAATAAAATGGAACTTGCCAAAAGAAAGATTAGAGTCTTCTTTCATCAGGCAAAAAAATGTATATTTGTATTTGTTTCCGTTTTGCAGCCATTACTATTCAAATATAGCTAAGTTTCATCATTATTCACAATCCTGTTGAAAACACTGGCAAAAAGAGCTTGTTGCAACATGGCCCTGGCTGATCTCTTTTTCTCTGCTGCCACCTGCTGGCCGTTTTTTGTAATAACGACCGTTGCTTTAAACCACATCTTCATGTCAGAAGCTGCATCAAAGCGCTCTGTTTACTCTTGCATACATAAAAAACATATTGATATGATTTTGGGAGCGAAGGACAAAGTATTAAAAAACTTATTCACATGTTTTGGGGTTTGAATGAGTTAAGATAGCATTTTTGGAATTAGAACCTTTCCTTAAAGTACTTCTGGGTCATCTCACTTGGCTAAGAAAGGTTCTAAGAATAACTTTAGCGAATCGGAGAGCCTGTTCTCTTTCTAGCAATAGCTTAGCATGGCAGCTGTATCGTAACGGGACGAAGACAACAAGGAAGTGTGGCCTCACAGTTGGCGCGCTTGCAGATGAATTTCCTCTCGACCTCGCAGTTCTCATCATTCCAGCGACCCGAGCTGCTGCCCACCACTTGACCACAGTCTTCACCTGGTTCATCGCCCCAGTTGTCAGGCTGACCTGGCATCCAGTACCTGGGGAAAAAACAACAACCAAATACTTCTTTTTTTCCCCCTTACTATATAACAGAAGTATGACAAAACCAAGCTCACATAATTATTTTTTCCCATTGAAATGAATTGTGCCAGGACCTCGAAAAACAATCCCAATTTTTTTTTAAATCTCTGTACCACTAATTCTCACTAGGGTCGTGGGTGTACTGAAGCCTATCCCAGTTAATTTAGAGTTGTGCTGGGGCATATACGTCCAGATTGGGATTATATGTCAAATCTGGATATTTTTTCTCGTAATGTATTAAAGGATCTTTGCGCGATTAATCTTTTATTTTATTTTTATTTTTTTTTACATGTGACTGCCACCTCTGGACCAAAGCGTAACTGCAACATCTGTGTCAGGCTCGTTCATGCTGCGCCTGCGAGTACGTGCACGAACTTAAAGTGACAGCCACAACGAAGACATGACTTCAAATGGGGCAAGAAAAACTCCGCCCCTCCCCTCACCAAAGAAACTGGAGTGTGAGGGTTCGCACACTCTACCATAAAGAGAAGATAAAAGCTGATAGGTGCAGTCAGAGTAAAACAGTCAGGACTCTTCGTACTCATCTGGGCACCGGTGGAGCATGCATGATGTAGAAAAAGCTTTAATATTACCTTTTTAAACACCTTTAAATATATTTTAAATCAGAATTTTTACCCCCCAAAAAACTGGGCATGGCAAGCTTGTGACTATATTAGCGGAAGTAATCATTTAGCCCAATAAAATCTACCTAGCAAAAAAAGGACCAGGAAGAAAAATCTGAGCAATTCCATTGGTCCTTTTCGCCGCATCTGTGAGTTGGCTAAGATTTTTAACTCTTCCTTATTAGTACATACGATATGTATTGTAAGAAAGGACTTCCGTCTGTCCACTCCCACACTCCCTCGATGATTCTGTCCGTCAGGCCGATCCAGAAGATCTCCGAGCCGATTTGAGTTCTCACCCACAACTACAAAAAAATCACGTGACAATTAGTGAAGAACAAATTACTTGGCGCCAGAAGTGGAAAAACTACTCACTCTCTGAACTTAAGAAAAAAAATTTTTTTTTTTACAGATAGGCCTATGCCAGATACATCCATCCAGATACCGTACAATGATATAAGAACAGTAACAAAATATATTTTATACGTTTATTTCACACTGCTTAGCAATTGTTTGTAGCGCCTCACCCTCTCGTGGATGTCCTGAATGCTCATCAGGTTGCTGTCCTGTGATAAACAGAAGGCGTTCGCCTCCCACCACGTCTTTGTGTCACTGGAGAAGTAATAACATTTGTGCTCGTTCTCCCGCCAGCCTGCCGGACACTGGCACTGCACTAGAAATACAACACAAACACGACGAACGTTGACTGAACTTAGAACTTGGAAAAATAGGAAGACTATTTATTAAAAGTAATTATATAACTTTGAACTTGATTTTGTGTGTGGGTGTTAAGGTTCTTGAGAACTGGAAGATCTTGGTTCACAAGAACCCTCTCCAACTTCCAAATAGATAATCGAACTTGTTGAAAATGTCAAAGTTATTACAATCACTTGTTGAAATTGTTACTCGTGTACAGTACAAAGGGAGGTTTAACGATTTTTGTTGAATTGTATAAATTGTAAAAGTCTCATGACTCGAAAGCCTCACGTTAAAAGTTGGATAATGGTTAACACCTTTTACACACCTGACTATTACATCACATGATGTTGATCATCATTCGCTAAAGACGTACCAGCATTTTGTGAATTAAGAAAAATAAAAACTGGCATCTGATTCTTTCAGAATGTTTCCCCCCCAAGAAAAAATAACACAACAATCGAGAATAAAATTTGACTTTATTTTAGACAATCACGTCAGCTTTCTATCTAAAAAATAAAATTACAAGAACATTTTTGAGAAAAGGAAAAACGTGTTTGAGAATTTCCCTATCACGAGTAAAATGTGGGCGAGAAAGGAAACCTCCAAATCATAATGTACCATCAAAAAAAAGATGTATCTTTTTAACAAACAAACCAATTATACATAAAAATATATAAAATTTGACTTATTTTTGCAACAAGAAAAAAGGATGTCATTTAAGCTTTTTTTTGTTGAAATAACCTAAAAATTATCTTTTTAATTTAAAATAGTGGGAAAAAAGGCAAACCATAAAATTATTATTATTATTTTTACTTCGGACACCCCAAAATGTAATTAAAAAATAATCTCGTTTTAGTATGCCATTATCATTTTCCTTTCGTAAAAACAAAACAACACTTTCTGTTCAATATAAGGGAAAACATTGGCATCGGAGAGTGATGTATTTTTAATCAAAGATGACGAACCCTAAACATCACAACAGAAAACTCACCACAAGTAAGAGTGGCAAAGCTGACGAGCAACAGCTCAAATGATCTTCTTGCTCTACTCTTCATCTTTGACTTGTTTTCGTTGCCGTCCTTTATGCTCACATTGGTCGCATACTGCAGCAGCTTCTTCTTCTTCTGAACTCGATGTGCAATTTGTCTGAGTTTATCAATCATCTCATCTTCTCACGCACAGAGTCCAAAGAGTGCAAAGCAGTAAAGCACGTGCCCGTACCAGCTTGTGATGAACTGCCAGAGTTGTTTTTTAAGTCTTAATTGTGCGGTCAACATACGACAAAGGTTGATACGTTATTTGTTCCACTTCATAAAGTTTGTATCAATAAACGTTTGTCACTTTTTAACTTTATTTCACCACATATACAACATAGTGAAGCAATGATGCATTGAAAAAAAAGAAGATAATTTTTGTGCCGCACTTTGGGCAAGGGGACTGGACTGGTCGCCAGATGGTCGCTGGACACACACACATCTATTAACAGATGAAGAATTGAAGATATTGCCTGTAGGGACGTCAAGCGTCAAACTACTAACCCATCAGTGACATCTTCAGTTCAATGTGATTATGTGAATGACAGGCTGGTTTTATGGGCGATGAAATGTCAATTTACATAACTAATACTTTAACCTAAAAAATAAAAAACACTACTCAATTCCACCCCCACAAAAACGTTTCCCAATTATTTCATTATTTTTTTGGGATATATTTTCTTTTTTTCTTCCCATTTCTTTTGCTGAAACTTATAACAAAACTCACATCTTTAAAACAAGCAATTTTCCTCATAACTTCTTGGGGAAAAAAATCAGACAAAAAGCCTGAAAAAATATATTTGAGAAATACTTTAATAAATGTGAAAAAAAAATCATGCTATGTTTTAACTTTTTAAAACTTAAAGAAAAAAAAGAAAAATACTTCATACTTTTGTTTGCCACATGAAGGGACAAATAATTACAGACAACAGACTTACATAACATTCCCAAATTTATTGAACCAATAACAACAAAAGTACAGCACAACCTAAAAAACAAAACTACTTACGTATTCAAGTTCAACTGTTTACCAGTGCCTTGTAGATTGTGCAGTTTTACCAAACAAGTAGCCAGCAGTGCGGCGGGGACAACAAACTGTGAAGTATACAACTATTCTATTTCTCTTGGAAAATTCTAGCACAACAAAAGTTTATAAGACTAAAGACAGCAAAGATACAGCGATGTTTGTATATTACAAAAGTGTCCATAATATATTAAAATATATATGCATCTTTATATATCGGGACTGTCTGCAAGGAACATTGTGTGTGATTTAGCTTCTGACAGTCCAGCTATCATAACAAAACACAGAAAACACACAAAGCATTCCCTGACACCTTTAAATGCTCATATGTACAACATGGTAATCAGTTTCAATAAAAAAAATAAAAAATAAAAATAAACTTTTGTCAGCCATGATTGTTCAAGCGTGATTAGGTTTGATGCACTTAATATTCTGTTGCATTCACTGACCCTGGGACACAAGGCATGTGAACTTCCTCGAAAATGAGAACATTGACGCAAGCATGTGAAGAGATCATTTGACACTGGTCTACTTTTTTGTTTCTAGCTAGTTTCCCTTCAAAAATAGAATGTAAAGAATTTTTAAAATAAATATTACATTTATGAAAATTAATACAAATGATGAGAAAATATTGTGAGCATTAGTTGGTGAAATGTTATTGAGCTTTTTATAAACATCCTCTGAGGTCATACATGTTTTTTGAATTGACTTTTCATTCAGCCACACCCCTGTAAACACAGACTGGCCAATCACAGCAGTTCAACAGTCCTGGGCTCTGGATAAAGCTATATGATCGGCCTCAAGCAAAACTTCAGTCACTCAACAAAAAAAAAGAAAAAAGAAAAAAGAAAAAAAGGTGCACCACTGCCTGTTTCATGTTCTATGAAACAATGCTATGCTGCTGTTAGCTTGTTACCCAAAATTCTAATGCTACGCCATCAACGTGAGGCTTTGTTACTTAGTAAAGGTCAAATGTGGATCAAATGCGCTAACGCTTGTCGTAGAACGAACAAAATGGACGACATGGAAGGACGATGGCGGGAAAGAGCACCAGGAATTGTGCGTTTCCGGCTCGCCGTCACATGCAGTTGACGACGTTGCTGGATCCCTGGTCGATATCTCTGATCTGGCTCACGTGCGACGAGCATACGGCCACGCCCGCTCCGGCTCGGCAGTGCGACACGGAGCCCACCAGCTCCCACCTGAAAGGGGGGGCGTGGCGTTACGCGTCCGTTACATCCAATTACCGCTGAAACCCTGAATGCCTCTCACCTGTTCATGCGTGGCTCGAAGGCCTCCACCGTGTTCAAGTAGATGTTGCCGTTGTGCCCGCCCACTGCGAACACGCGGCTCATCACCGTGGCGACGCCCACGCCACCGCGCGGGGTGGTCATCTCCGACACGTATTCCCAGCGGTTGGTTCGCGGGTCGAAACGCTCCACGGAGCTCAGCGGCGAGTTGTCGTCGAAACCACCTAGAGCACACAAGCAAGGGAGTTTAAAAAGGTTCGACGAGGGTGCAAGGATAGGCTCCAGATCACATGCTATCATCGCCCTTAAGCGCTTCACACTTTATACAACTATTTCCAGATAGTATTACAAAATACAACCGCTCAACTTTCACATTTTCTGTAACAACATCAACTGGTCACAGGTGACCACATTCCAAACAGGGTTATAATAGTTCAGGATTTTTTTTTATCATAAAGTTTTGTTCTGATTTTTTAAAATTGTATTTAGACTGTTTAAATTAGTTTTAGAGTGGGTTTGTTAGTTTTCTTTTCTTTAATAGGGACAAGCACATTCTTGAATAATTCAATAATACAATTTAAATTCACCTAATTAATGGCTTATTTACACTAGTTAAATTACATTAGTTTGTTTTTATTTTTGTTTTGTTTTTTAAATATATGGAGCTTTTGTAGAGTGTGAAATAATAAAAAAAAAACTCACAAAGAATTGTGTAATAAAGTTAATTACAATTATTTGACATTACTTCTTCTGTACAGCCGTATTTAAAATAAAGCTAAAAAAACAAAAGCTAATGTATGAAATTAATGGGGTACCGCAAGAGATACGTCACCACAATTAATATTCATGAGTCTAGCGGGGGGGGGGGGGGGGAGTCAAATAAAATGTTCATACATGTCACAGCTGCACGAAAGGCAAAAAAAAAAAATATAATAATAATAATCAATGCGCTAAGCACGACGGGTCCGAACAACAGTGGCAACGGCATTTCAGCTTTTTTTTTCTTGGCATTCATTATTGTCGTCCGGCAGTCGGGGTAGTGCCAAACGCCTAAAAACAAAATAATGACAATCGCTTACTTTTTTGGGATGGCGGTGGCCGGCAAAGCTGGATTGTCATCGTAGGAGCATGCATGCATGGCCCCCAACAAAATGTTTACTACATATGAAAGTGAAATGCTCACTTTGCGGGCGTTAAACAGCTTTTTAGACGTCCGCACTAGTTGATCCACGTTCACATTTATCTCTCACAATTTTTGGCTTTGGGAAACGAATAAAGAATACATCCTTCATAATTGGACAATCGTAGTGTCCGGAGTCGTTACTGCAAGTTCCATAACAGTTGTGTTTACTATGCATGTTTTTTTTTCTGAAGATAAACGAGAACAAAACAAGCACTACTAGCATAGGCCGTCAATGAGCCCGCTTCATTTTTGACCTCCTTCCGGTTCAAGCTGCTGAAGTCACGTGACCTTGTGGTCTAAAAATAGCATTCGTGCGGTGCCACATTGACAGAGAAAATAGAGGACATTTTTGCTAGAGATGTCCCGGTCACACTTTTTTGGACCCGAGTCAGAGTCATCTCATTTTGAAGATCGGCCAATTCAGAGTCCCGATCTGATACTGCAGCATTTTTATTATTATTATTATTATTATTATTATTATTATGCAAAACTAACCCAACACCTTTTATTTGGTGAGTGGAGCAGTCGTTAAACTAAGTAAAACATTTAAAACTTTTTTTTATGAGTTACTCAAAGGGCTGTGATTAACCAGTATATTATTTTTTTACAAGAGCTTTATTTTTGAGAAGCTGCTGTAGTTGTTTTTAAAGAATACTACTTAACACAAATTGATGGGCTAACCTAAACCGAAAAAATTCTTGCTTTTTATGGCACAAACGTAACAAACTATTTCCCTCAAAATTTGTGTGTGTATTATGAAAATAACCTCATATGTTAATCCGAGTCCTAGTGTTAATTGTATCCACCATTTTTAAATCTAGTCTCAGTTTTAGTCCAGTTTCAATCACGCTTGTTCGTTTTCATCTTAGTTAGTCAACCTCATCCCGTTTTTATTTAGTCGACTAAAAATCGAGCATTTTAATATTTATTTTATTCCAAGTAAACATAATTTGATTCCTCTAGTTTTAGTCAACAAAAACTGTCAACGTTTTAGTCAGGCTAATTATTTTACCTCTGTTTATTTTTTTCTCAGCAGATAATGTTGAACATTTTGGATCTCAAACTATTTCACATAAAATTTTCTCTCATCTTTTTGATGAAAAACAACTTGACATACAATTACAGTATGTAAGTGGCTACTATGGTTCAATGCTATGAGCTAGTAAATTAGCCGGCTATAGTTAGCGGTCGGATTAAAATGGATTGGATTAATGTTACGTTATAACTATAATAGCTTCTTTTTTTTTTTTTTACTTTTCACCGTGAATCCATCTCCTGTCTGTCCCATGTGTTTGTGCATGTTGCACTCGCGAGCTGCAGATTTGAATGGGGGGCACATGGACAGATAAACACGATTTTACAAAATCATATAATTTTCATCTTGTTTTTGTTCCTAAACTAAAATGTCCATAGATTTTAGTCCAGTTATTATTAAGTGAATTACATTTTCGTCTCGTCTTTGAGTCGACGAAAATTCATACTGATTTAGTCCCAGTTGTTTATTAATGAGGGTTTTACTCTAGTCTAGTTTTACTCTAGTCTAGTTTTAGTCCGGTGAAAAATGTGTGTTGACGAAATTACTTTTGTTTAGTTTTCATTGACGAAATTAACACTACAGAGTCCTGATCGGGAGACAACGTCCGGTTCCGATCGAGTCAGCAACCATGTGATCACGTGATCGGATCTGGACATCTCTTTTTTTTCTTACAATTATAGTTTTATAAACGTAAAACATAGTTTCAGTTAGTTTTCATTTTTAAAAGCCCTCTAATTTTTATTTTTTAAATATTTTTTCAACACATCATCTTGATATTGCGGCATTTACCGACGACGTAGAGGCATCCGTTGAGCTTGCTGACCCCGTTCCCGGCGCGCCGCTGGCCCATCTCGTTGACTTCGGTCCACTTGTTGAGGTGCGGGTCGAATCGCTCCACGCTCGACAGCGACGCCCTGCTGTCGTTGCCGCCCACCGCGTACACGAAAGTCTGGCAGCGGGAAGACAAAGCGGTAAAGAGGAGGAGGATGTAGCGCGCATGTATCCGTGTTTGCAGTCTTACCCCCAACGCCACGGAGCCCACGCCTCCTCTGGGCATGTTCATGTGGGCCACGGCACTCCAGCAGTTGCTCTCAATGTCGTAACGTTCCACGGCGTCGAAGCACGAGTTGTCGTCGAGACCGCCGATAGCGTAGATGGGCCCGCCCAGCGCAGCCAGGGCGATACCCCTCCTGTACAAATAAATACAGGTGCATCTCAGTAGATTAGGATATGGTAGAAATTAGGACTGAACAATTAAAAAAAAAAAAATCTAATTGCGATTTTTGTTTTTACTACTATTTGAGAAACCACATGCATTCATGTTAGTTACACATATAAAGAACAATATGGAGAAATCCCTCAAACTTAAACAAAACAAAAATGTCCCCCTAACTCAACAACTTCCTGAGAATGAGCTGAAAATCTCAAAGCAACATTTTTAAATTCTATTCTCACCGTCACATATGTATAAAATTAACAAACTTAGCATTTAGCATGATTACAAACAATTGACGGCAGGCAAGTACCTCTTGGTGTTCATGGAGGCTTTCATCATCCACTTGTTGGTGAGGGGATCAAACACCTCCATGTTACCCAGGTGCTCGTTCCCATCGTGTCCACCCACGGCGTAAACCTTTCCTGTGTAAACACCCAAAAATGACAAATTAAGACATGGAAAATGTCTTAATTACTAGTAATTACATCGATAAACAAAATGTCTTTCAGCTTCTATTGAAAGTTTTACCTCCTACAGAAATGACACCGACGTGCCGCCGTCTGCTGTTCATCTCAGGGCCCTGAAACCAGCTGTTCTTACTAATGGAGTAGCACTCGATGCTGCGAAATGGGTCACCAGAACCCCCACGACCTCCCACGCAGAACAGAACCCCTACGGAAACAAAGACGTTACTTTGAGAAGTGGTCCAAAAAGAAAAAAAATTATACACAGAGGAGCCCGGCAACCACCTGCAGTGTGTTTTCGGGGCACGGTTCGGACAGAGTACTCGAAGTCGGGCACGAGCTTGTTGCTGAGATGCAGGTGGTAATTGCGGGCCTCGTCCATCAGGTCGCGGCAGCTCAGGTTGCCTTTGATCATCTCGTCTTTGGCCACTGTGCCGGTCAGGAAGTCCACGGGGAGCAGCGGCAGGCGCACCTGGAGAACAAACGCACAAACGTGGCAATGAGTCATCATAAAACTGTAAGCACACAAATAATTGGCACACTAATTAACTAAACCTATGGTAAAAAAGAAAAATGATTACAGTAATATTGCGTTTGTGGACTATAAATGAAGCAGCAAAATCCATCATTTTTTTATCCATCTCAGGGGGCGGCCATTTTGTTGCTTGCTGTCGACTGAAAATAACATGACACTTTCTCAGGTCTCAGGGAATAGTGGGGACCGGGCAGATTTAGCTTCTTAATTCATATTCCACAAATGCAATAATAATCAGAATGCTGTGTTTAGGCTAGTGGGGGTGCATAGTAAGGCTAGGTATTGCCAACAACCTCACGATACGTATCACGATACATATGCATCCCAATTCGTGATCTTCAAGGCGATACATATACCAGTATTTTACTTTAATTTATTTGCATTTTTGGTGTAACAGTCATATGTATACCTAAATTATATGTTTATTATGCTGGATGGCAAAAATGTTTTTGTTAGCAGCTCTTGTGGTTTACCACCAAGCATCATGCACTGCAGAGCAAGGAGCAGCTCAGCTACATTTTGGGAGCGACTTCCCTTTTGATAGTGGAAAAAGTTTTGATATGAATCCGGTTCAATTCAATTTTGTAATAAGGCAGAGATCTTTTACTCGCACACAGGTGTGTAAACTTTTTTACAATCACTCCAAGTCTTAAATGAGGCTAACCTGAGAGAAGATGTGGTCCAGCCAGGCGGGGTGATGCTGCGGGTTGGCTTTGAGCCACTTGACGGCCGCCTTGTACACTTGCTTCTCCGAGTGGATGTTGAGCTCGCTGGAGGCCAGCAGCGTGCGCAGGTGCTGCGGCGACACGCACGTGAAGTCCTCGCACTCCACCACCTCGCTGAAGTGCTCGCAGGCGTAGCGGTCGGCCATGTCCATCAGGTCCACGCGGTTGTGGTTCTCGGCAAAGGTGCGCACCGCCAAGCAGTTGGTGGGATGGAAGTGGGCCTTCATGTACTCGCAGCACGCCCGCGCCACCAGCTCCACCTGAGAATTATGATTTATTCACTACAAATAATGCATCTTTGTTCAACTATTAATGCCAACAATGTAGCTGTATAGCGAAATGGAGAACATTTAAAGGTTCTTCCACTAGGTGGCAGAAGATAAAATTCACCACTGTATCACTGCTGCCATTCTGAAAACAGTAAGTCGCATCTTCCTGTGTGTATATCAGCTTAGTGTTCAACTATAGCCTCTACTGCTCACCTATGTTAACTTACCTGAAGGATGCAGGCAGCATAAAGCAGAGGCTGAACGTTGTCTACGGTCAGCGTGAGCTTGGAGGAGTAGGCGAAGTGGACCAGATCCTGAATGGCATCGCCATCAAAGTCCTTGATCTCAATCAGTTTTTGCTTGGCCTCTGTCATTTCAGACAGAAACATGGCCCTGAGGGATGAACAGATTGCTTCATTAGTTGTTGTTTTTTTTTATACAAATGTCTGTAAATGTTGAACAAGTGTGCACACCTGAAGTAGGGGATAACACAGGCCAACACAAGCTTGTGACATGGTATCAGCCGGCTGCCGACCTACATATAAAAACAAGTTCATTGCACGATGTCACCACCATCGTCTGGTAATTGATGTGCTGTAGAGCACATACACAATGTGTCAAACATTTAATAAATCATTGAGTGCTGATTATGACACGATAAAATATGTTGAAAAAGAAGTAAGAATTTTTTTAAACAACATTAGTAAACGTCTATAAAATGCGAACTTTTATATTTTATTTTTATGAATCCATGTATAATACTGTGGGATGATTTTGGATCATTGTTTAATGTAAAAAAAAGCGTTGTATTTACGGGATTTTAAGACAGGCTTTAAAGTCTAGTCTAATATTTTTTTGTAATATGTCGTATGTGCTCCCACGTGTCTGAACACAATGCTGATTAATATTGAATTTGCCCCATTTTGTCCTGTACTGCCACCTCTCAAATGAAATTGACGTCATAGTGCCCATGGGCTCAGTTTGCGGTCATAATTTTAATCGCAATACCGTGTTGAGACAAATAGGGACACATAGAACATTTTTGACTTAACTTCCGCTTTAAATCGGAATAAAGCACTTGGACTTTCCGTGTATATTCAGCCTGAAATGTTTCAACCAAATCTGACCTTAAGTGTGACGTCACAAAGCTCTCCCACTTCATAGAAATGTCTCAGCGAGTTGTGGAAGTCCTTCCACGCCTCGTGGGCCTCGAACACAAAGGAGCCGTCCGACTCGCAGTTAACTTTTGACGGCTTGGCGGCGGCAACAGGGCGCTTCTCCTTGGGCTTGGGCTGCTTGGCATGCTCCGGCACCATGTCCCCGGGCGCCATGGCAGACTTACAGGACACAACACCTGGACAGGAAGGATGTGTTCAAGGACATCAAATAATATCCTAACGCAGTGGTGTCCAAACTCTGTCCTAGTCCTGCAGGTTTTGAAAGTTTCTCTTCAACACATCTGAAGCTCATCAGCAAGCTCTGCATAAGCACTATAACAATCTTGTTGATTGGAACAGGTGCGTTGGAGCAAGGAAACATCCAAAACGTATTTAATTAGTTCCATGACCAAGCTCGTAACTCAAAACTGGCACTGCCAGATGTACTTTGTTGCTGCTCTGCATGCTAGTAAACATGCTACATACAAAATGCAAACCTTACCCCCCAAAAACTATCAAATGAACAAAAAAAATACAAATAAAAAACAATGTTTGATCATTACGCTACGATTAATTTCCCCCCCTCTTATCTAGGTCGCATTTGAGGAAGAAAAACAACCCCCCCAATGTTAAAATATTACTGAAGTAATCCTGAAAAAACACACAAAAACGTTTTGTGAGCAATGCAGATATATATTTTTTTTTATAGCAAATAACCTCCCACAAGCATCAACAAAAGCAGATTATTTGTCTGGGGATATTCCCTGCCAGCTGAGCAAATTTGGTCAGTATCACCCCCCCCCCCCTTTTTTTATTTTCACTTCCTTTTTACTCACCCTGGCTGCAAGCAAAAGTTGTAGGAAAAAAGTCAATTTCTTAAGAGACAATGTTTGCAAACTGAACAAAAAAAATCCAGCACTACAAAAGAAGGCTGAAAAAAATCCTACCTGTGGGGGTCGGTGGTAATCAGACCAGTCGGCTCTTGGGCTGACTAGATAACACGAGCATGAAGCAAAATGGGGGTGGGTGGGGGGCTACTGGCACAGCTCCGCCCACACACCTTATAGATGATGCACTGTCTTCCTTTCTGAGCTGAATACACCCGAGTATCGATGCAGCCTCATCGTCAGTCTGCTCAGGTTTAGTCACGATATTTAAAAAAAGAAAAATGATTCGCAGCTTGGTTTCACTTCAGTTAAGACAGCTTGAGCGGAAAATAAAGCACAAATCGGTTGGGATTTAAAGATGAAAACAGCCTCAGACTATGTTGTATTATTTATTACGGAGAGAGAAAAAAATACGCTGGTGAATTATTTAACAGCAGCAGAACTCAACCTCAAAATCTTGCACAAAATAGCTACCTTTATTTAAATTAATCTTATTCACATTTGAAGGCAAGAGCACAAATATCAAACAGGGACCATCTGGGCTGTCATGAGCCTTCAGTTGGAATCTTTATCTCTCTCACAACCTAAACTGATTGAATGAGACAATAGGAAAATTATACAGCACACAAAGTAGTGTCATTTTCCATCATACACGCGCAACTACACTACCGTTTAACTGTGTTATATCCACAGATGGGTAAATTACCTGTTACAGTCACTTAAAGGGGAAGTCAAGTTTTAAAAAATCCTTTAAAATAATATGTTCTATGTGGACCCACTAGTCGGAACAACAATATAGTTAGTATTGCATTTATGGATTTGAGTTGAGCAACAAAATCTACCAGCTTTTATTTATCTCATGGGGCGGCCATTTTGCTACTTGCTGTCGACTGAAAAGGACATCACAGTTGCTCTGGGCTCAGGTAATAAACAATCACAGCTCAGCTTGCAAATGTCACATGACCAAACTCAAAATGTAGCAAAACTTTCACACAGTGCGCTATGCTTTAACTTTGGCACAAACTCTGTCACACATTGACAGTATTATTGCCTTATTTTAGGTTCAGCTAAACGGCCTCCAAAACTCACAGTGCAACCAAAGAAATACATTTTGTGATTTTTACTGATTCTAATGCATCGATGTAAAATTGTTGTCAAACTCAATAGGTAATAAAGGAATTTGTATTTACAATGCAACGTGTAAACTTCACAAGATATTAATCTAGGTTTGTTGACCTTAGTTTGCTGTAATATAAACTTGTGGTTTACTAACTTCATTAAGAAAGAAAAAAAAACATCGAAGAGGCACTCCTCCCACACTCCATTCCTCAATGTATCTAATGTTCATTTTGCGTGTAAATGTACATTCTACATTATTTGATTGAGAAGCCATGCTAGCAACCAGTTACAGCCGTAAAACCATGTTTGGTGGGGAAAAAAACACGCTAGGAAACTATTTGCTAATCTTGCTTGCTCGACTACATAAAAAAAAAAGGTTTACTCTCGATGCATTTAAGAGATACACCCCACTGACTCCAGTTGTAGGCCATCTAAGTTAACACATCTTTGAGCTGGCACAGATCACGTCAACACTCAAGAAGACGGGTTTCTTCATGTCCCTCAAGTTACCACATAAAAGTTTCCAACGTTACTGTAAAACACACACAATTACGTCAAATAGAAACAATACATATACACACACAAACAATGACTGACATCCTTTAAGCCATCTTGCTACTAACAGGAACCGTTAGCATTTTAGCTAGCATCAGGACAAGAGCTAATCTGGTCTGACAGCTCGAGGACAAAAAAAAGCCAAAACGTAACGACAAACACTACACTAACAAAACACATGAGCAGTAAACGATAGCTAATTGGCGCAAAAATGCAAAACAAGTCATTTTGGTTTACCTCATATCGTAGGAATGGTTGAAACGCCGGCTTTTTCCCCACGAGAAACGTTAGTTGCTATCTGCACGTTTGTTGTGATTTCACCCGGTGCACCCTGGGTAATGTAGTTTTAGTTTTACCACCCGTCGTACACAGAGTGGCACTTTCGTGTCACTGCACTTTCGCCAAATTGTACTTCGATTTAAAGCCATTTTTAGAAGTTCAGATCTTTGTTTGTCTTAAACCATGTATTGTTGCTCCAAGTACCTTGATATTGTAGTTTTCTCTCTATCTGATTACTTTGCCAGTGACAACGACGACTCAGAATTATAATGTTTACACATAATAAAAACACATTTGATGGACATTAGGTAGTAATTTCACAACCAAATATGATTTATATCATAAAAATTGGCATTGACAAAAATAATGACACATTTATACGGCATCCGACACATGATTTGATGTGGTCAGAGTTCCAAGGTGACGATCTTTCCATTTACTACTTGTGTTGCTTCTTCCTTTTTAGGAGTGCATCCCGAAGAGCAATCTGCATTAAAAGAATATATATATCTATATAAATAAACAGTATCTGTACAAAGAATGTAAACACACCTTTTCTACACAGTCCTCTCACCTGTTTCTCCCTGAAGGAACGTTTGCCTTTGGATCGAACGTCGTTGCTGTACCTCATCATCATGAAGTTCTTTTTGCGCCTCTTCTCTTTGTTGCTGGTGCTGGCGTGAGGATTTAACTTGGTCCTTTTCTTCACAAACTCCTTACGGTCCGTTCGGCCCGCCTACAGGCCGAAAGCGAAACATACGGTCAAACTTTTGTGTGAAGAAATGGGAATAGAAGTGAGTCTTTGTTTTTCAAACCATTGCTACTGCCAGGCGTGCCTCCTTGTCAGCTTTTGGTTTCTTATGGAGCTTCTCAATGTCCCTCAGGGTTAGCAGCTCCCCTCTGGAAAATTAGTAAAACATATGACACAGAAGTGTCGCTGTTTGAATCCTGGCTTTGGATGCCTAATTTGCTCCCAGTAGGCCTGGCAGAACCTTGTTTGGCAGCAGCCGCCTACTGGTGTATGAATGGGTGAATGTGAGGCATTGTGAAGTGATTTGCGTATGCTGTGGATAAAGCTCATTTAACATAAAAAAGTACAAAAATGGAAGTCATTTTTTAAAACATCCATAGATTGGGAATGGCCCACTGTTCCATGTTCTAACAACCTTGTGTGGTCTTCGTCGTCGATGTCCGCCGCTTTCCTCTTCTTCCCTGGTGCGGCGTTGACCTCCTTGGCCATCTGGGCCAGTCTGATCTTCTTGAAGTCCTCTTGCGTGAGGAGCCGGCTGCTGCTTACGGCCGCCGCTTTGGCTTCCCGCTCTTCAGCTGGTAAACCCTTCAGCTTTTCGGCCTTACACAATCACAGAAGGGCGTTAAATCACTTTCAATCATTTTTACAGACTGTCCTTAAACCTACCACTTCTGTCATGTCTTCATCGGCTGAATGGTGGATGTCCACCCACTCCCCATCTTCACCCTCGTCGCTCACACTGGCGCTTTCCCAGCCGTCTGTTAAGACAGGTGTCGTGGTATTGTTTATTAGCCTAATCAATTGAGTACAGATGACTGCTTAACTCATTCACTGCCATTGACGTCAAAAAATCCTTTAAACTATTTCTATTAGTTTCATTTATTTTTTTCCACTTTTGCTAACAAGAGTATGAAAACCTAGAAACAAAATTATTGTAAATTTAGAACAGAGATAAAATTTGTGATTAATCGTTAACTAGTGAAGTCATGTGATAATTACAATAAAAAAATGTATCGCCTGACGGGCCTAATTAAAAAAATTATTAAAAATAAGGGCCATTTAATCGAAATTAATCGAATGATAATTTCATAACTATTATAAATGTACAATTAAAACAATTCTAGGTTTTCATAAAAAATTAAATGAAATGAAAAAAATGTTAAACTAATAGTTCACATGAATTTTTTACATCTATAGTCGTCAATGGCAGTGAATGAGTTAATAATGACGAATGGTCTGCTCACCTTCTTCGTCCTCTTTAACTTCCTCCTCTGCTTCCAACACCTCCGCTCCAGGGATGTAGGCTTTAGCTCCCAGCTCGCCGTAGTCCTTCACCCGGGCCTCCAACGACGCCACTGTGGGCCTTCCCTGCACACAAACGTCTGCATTTAAGAGGCTTCTACAAACATAGTATTGATACGCAGTCATTAATCATTTCAAGGATTAATAACAGGTTGGACCAATGAATCTTAATGCTTAGTTGATGATTTGCTTCCAATTCTACAACCCTTTTACGTTCTCTGTGCACAATGATGAACTAACCTTTAACTCCATCTAACGCCTTTGGGAATTTTTTTTTTTTAGAACAAGCTCTGAAGACCTCTGACTCAAAAAAATTGTCACAAATTCTGACAGATTAACACTCCAAAATCTTGTTGAAGTTGTCCTATGTCCTATTAACATGGCAGTGACCAAATTTAAGGACAAAGTCAACTTTGGAGACTAACAGAGCCAAGACACCACCTGTGCGTAAAACCCCTTTGACACTGTCTATAAAAGCTGTTGTCTCACCTTTGTTACATGTTGCTGTTCTGATTAAAGGCAGGCACACACACATGGAATGGGGTATGAAATCAACCCTTGAATTTCCCAGCTTGTGAGGTAGTAGTACTAGTACAGGGGTGGCCAAGTTCGGTCCTCGAGAGCCACTATCCAGCCTGTTTTCCATGTTTTTCTCCACTAACACACGATAAGGATCGTTATCAGGCTTCTGCAAAGCTTACTGATGATCTGATCATTAGATTCAGCTGCGCTGAAGGAGGGAGACATGGAAAACAGGCTGGATAGTGGCTCTCGAGGACCGAACTTGGCCACCCCTGTACTAGAGCCTGTAAAATCTGTTGTGTCACCGTTTTACGTATTGTTGTTCTGTAGAATACAGTGAACCCCCACTACGGTGTGGTCCCACTACATTGCGTTCCCCCACCATACCTACCTGCATAGGCATTATTTTTAAAAAATTTTTTTACAGGTTTTTATGTTAACATAAATACAGCATTGTTCTGAAAACATAAATGCTGCTTAAAATACAGTAATGTCAATATGTATAGAAAATAAAACACATTAAAATGTTTGCAACAAGGTCTTTTTGTCAGTGTTTTCACCAAGGAACGTGAATATTGATTAAACTTATCTATATTCTAATGCTAATTTCTGCAAAACAAAAAACGGATACAAATATACTTTTTTTCCTGATGAAATTAGAGGCTCTAATCTTTCCTTTGGTGGGTTCCATGTTTTTATAGCAATAAAACAAAAATATTCTGTGGGCCTAGCAAAATCAGTCAAAATTCAGTAAAACAGCCAGGAGCGTTTTATGGTTAAAAAAAAAATTCTGAGCGTTTAAAAAGTTTTAACATGTCTAATAGTGTCTGAAGCTGAAGTGTGTTTCTTCTAATTTGTGTACTAGCAGATAATGCTTTTCAGTGCATGTTGCGCTCACCCTGTCCTTTTTGTGCAGCATTTGTGGGTTGAGATTCCTAAAAAGCTGGATGAGACCTTTGGAAGACATCATCACATCTGGAAAATAAAAGGCACACGCTGTCAATAAATGGGACGACGACGACGATAATGACATAAGACTCTCACTCTTGTCTTTGTGGGTCTTGTACTGGGCCAGGTCCTGCAGCAGGTCCTCACTGATTGCAAGAGGACAACGGGCCACTATCTCTCTGATGGCGTTGATCCTGAAATGACATTATGATCTATTAACGTATCTTTTTCTTTGACGTTTAACCCTAGAAATGTTGTCGGCTTCTCACCCCACAGTCATGACCTCGCCAGAGTTTCGATCTGTAACAAAGTTGTTGGCGATGGTGCGGATCACCAACTCGATGGTCTGCGTGTGTTTGCAGGGGTGTTAGCATGAATGTTAGCCACTTTCCAACAATTCATTTTAGGAGCGTACCTCGGGCGGGACCAGCTGGTGGGAAGACTGTGCGGCACACAGGAGGATCTTTGTCACCTCTGCAAGATGTAACAGTTATTAGATGTGATTTTTTTTTTTAAACAACATGGACCACTATCTTCCACAAACAGTACACCAAATAATTTTAAATAATTATTTTTAAAAATATGTCATAAGTATCAAAATAATAACAAAATTATTCATTTCATTTTCTATGCTTTTTGACTATTTACACCACAACCCGAGGCTCTATTCCTGTTAAATTATGACAACAAAATTCTAACAATTACACATGTTCAGACAATATGAGTACCGTATTTTTTTTCTTTGCATTGTAGCATTTAACATCTCCTTGTAGGATTATAATAAGTATAATCATTTTTTTAACCCCTTTACAAGACAGAAATGTATTTGTTTTTTTTAAAGGCTAGAATACATATAAAAAAATATGTAATAAAATACAACACTTCCACACTGATTTTTTTTTTAACTGCGCTTCAGATTATTGAATTTACCTGTGAAAAAATAATAATATACAGTAGTACCGTAACTGTTCAAGTTCGTAAATCTATTTACTCTTATGTCAAATCAGTTATCCCCATTGAAATGAATTGAAATGCCATTAATTGGTTCCCAACCCCCTTAAAAAACACACAATTTTTGTTACACGTTTTAAATACAGAAAAATAGCACTGTCTTGAATGAAAACATTCTAAAAATAAGAGAGAATGTAAAGAAATAAACTGGTTTTATAATGTGTGATTACTATACAGTAACTATTTGCGTTTTGGCTGGGTGCCTTTTAGGAGCGTGGCTTAGTTGATGATGTTGGGAGCTGGATCGGGGTAAACGTCCGTGCTCGAGTTGCAGCCTACAGCAGCGTCTTGTGAGTGTTCTCATTTTGTATACGTATTTAGCAGTTTGTTCCGTTATAAAGCAGCTAAAAGTGCACTGGCGACCATGGCTCTCCTTGCCAACAAAATATGAGGGCATTCGAGTACTTTAATTACTCATTTTTTTATTTATTTTTTGCTTCAGACTGTCAACAGCACAATTGAGTGAGCTCGGTTTATTAGACTGATCTCTAGGAACGGCAACTGTGTCCGGCTGTCAGCATCAAAGTGTGAAATCATCACGTTGATAAGACAGCCTTGGAAAAGTAGTTTGATGGCTCTAGCTGCAGCCGCTAGCACCGTTAAAATGCTAACACTGTAGACTCCTTAAACACTGGCAACGGGCACCATGAATTACAATGTCAGCGTAATTAAGTCTTCTTTTAGTGCCCTTAATTAGCGATCGAACGTGATTTCAGGACGAACTTTGGTCGCCATAGTTTATGCCGGCTATATGAACGGCAGACACACATTCCGCAAGACGAGTCAAGTCATCCATTGTGCCGCGACAGGCAAAACGCTCCGGAGAAAAACTTCTAAATAAAAGCATTCGTTGGCATTGCACTCCACATATTACTTGGCATGGGAAAGTTTATTTTGAAGTTGGCCTTCAATCCGCATTGGCGGCGTTTTGCCAGATGTGTCAAATATTCTTCACAGTGTAAACTGTTTACTTCACTGGATTTGCCCAAAAAAACAACAACCCTACTCTGCCTCTGATTGGCAAGTGGCTCTTACGCCAGAAATCCGGTACTGTGCCGGAGTACTTTAAGCCCTGCGAACAGAGACGGCGACGCATCTAAAGCTGGCTTGTACATGAAATTTTGTCTTGTAAGTCAAAGCAAAAAATGAAAAAATTGCAACTAAATGCAAAAAATTTAAAATGTTATAATATACAGTATAATTTTGCTTACCTCTTTGGTGTGGTTGAAGGAACCTCTGTATGAATGGATAATAATTGAACAGGAAGAGCTGAAGAAAAAATAATAGATATGTGAGTTTTTAATTTGGTGATTCTTCATGAAGTCAATGTCAGAATGTCGTACTTCGTGGATCCCGACCAGTCTGGAAATGAGCTCCATCATCATGATCTTGACCTCAAAGCGCTCTTTGGAGTTTTCCAGCTGCTTCAAGAGCTTCTCTGAGAAGTCTGCCAAACATTTCTGGGTTATAGATGACAAGCCAGACGCTGAATGGTGACATGAGAGCCTACCTTGCGGATCGTGAATGAGGTGAATAGCGGAAAAGTTGAACACCTCGACTTTCTTCTTCTTCTTATGTTTCTGCATGCAAGATGTAAATGTAAAAAATTATATACAACAAATATAACAGAAAATTCAAATTAAAGATCACATGGGAATTACCTTAAGGACTTTCATTGCTTTTTCCATCTTTTTCTTGTTTTTGGAAGTTTTCCTCCCTGTGTTGAATCTTACCATCAAGTCACGTGCTGTTGGTCCCTCTGCCTGCAAGATAATGAGGAAAAAACATGACACAGTTAAGTAAAGCTGCAAATGCATTTGTTGCAAACAGTGACTCGTTTTGGATAGTGCGCAAAAAAAAATTGCACAAATGACTTTAAAAGTGAGGTTTGTATGAAACTTTGGGTCAAATGCCAAATTAAAAATCAATACAATCGATGCCAGTGCTTGCCTCTGATTCTGAGTCGCTGCCTTCGTTGTCTTCATCTGTGCCCAAGAAAAACTTCATTGCGGCCACCAGGATCTACCCGGCAACAAAGAAATGTGAGACTTTGTTTCCCACAACTAAATAAGAAATACAAATCAAGGTTGGCAAAACACACCTTTGTCACACTGGAGAAGCACGCCGTGGTGATGACGTTGACCGTTTTAGTGTCATTCCTGTAAGGACATCAGCTTTAATGATGCCTTGAGATAAGAGTTAATTTTTCCAATTGAAAAAGGTCAGAATGGCCTCTGGTGTCAGGTCACTCGTATCTCAAGGGACAACTGTCAACTTTAAATGATTCATTCAAGAAAAAAACACACACCAAATGTTTCTCTTGTACAGTTCTACCATCACATCTAAGGAGATCTTGGCTGCAATGGGGTTGCGGTCTCTCAGCATGGTGTACATGAAGTTCTGCAATGACTACGACACACAAGAAACATGTAATATATTTAAGACATTCCTAAATAAATGTGCGGTAAATGGTAGAAGTGAGTCATTCCCTTACCGAGTTCACCTTGTTGTTTTTGTGCTTGGCGTTGATGTTTTTGATGTCAGTCACAATGTGCATGTATAACGTCTGTAAAAACAAAAAGCACATTTTAAATTAATTGTACTTTGTGTAGCTGCCTTTTTGTTCCAGTTTTTTTCACAGCAAACCTTGCGGAGCAGCTTGTCATGACATCGCAGCAGCTCAAAAAAAAGCTCGAGCAGGCTGGTGGGGTCGATCAGGTCTTTGTTTCTCAAGAGAATCAAAGCCTTGCAGAAGGTCTGAACACAACGCCAAAGAATAATTCATTTAATTTGACACTTCAATAGAATATTTATTGTTTCCATAGAGTAGACGTGTCTCTGAGTATTGTTGTATGCACTAATTGAATATATTGATGCAGTGTGTGTGTTTAAGTAACAGTAAAGTTGGGTGAAATGAAGACATGGATTCCAAAAATGACATCCTCACCATTCTTAAGTTTGGCTCCACGACTGTGTGGTGACTAAGTAACAACTCAGTCAGCTCTTGAGGAAAAGTAGACAAATGCTGCAGATAACAGTGGCCCACCTGATTGACAAGCCAAAAGCCATAAAAAAAAGACAACTTCCAAAACAAAAAGGCTCATTTCGATTTAAATATGTAGTTACCTGAGCAAGGAACATGACAAGCTCCGCCAACTCCTTGTTGGGTTTATCAGGCTGAAGTTTGAAGATCTGCACATTGGACTGGTAGTGTCTGTACTGCTGCAAAAACTACCCAAGCCACAGTGACAACACTTCATGTTAACAATTTAAATGTTCACCCACAATAAAAACGCGTGTTAGCTTTAGCATTGGTAGCTTCTAAACACTCACCTCGTCCACGTAAGACTGCGGGTCTCTCTTAATTAGATTCTGCAGTTGCGGCAAATTATTCGGCAACTTGTTGTTTTGTCGTCCTGACATGGCGAGGATTTATGATCTATAATCACGCAAGCACGGCAATTCACAATAGTTCTCAAAAGGTAAGCGTGGCAAGTGTGCGCGCCGCCATTACTGTGTTGTCATTTGCCTGAGGAGTGACGACACATCCGCTATAGTGTTCAAGGTAGACATGATTATGAAACGTGGAAAAATTAAAATATATACTTAGAAACTAAGCATAACAAGACGTTTTGTTTGTAACGTCTGCGATTTATAGTAAATATGAACATATAGTTTACGAATATTTAATTTGTCATTTAGAATTTGTCACAAAATGAAACGCTGTGAAATTTCTGCGTAATGTGAAATAAATAGAGATCCCTCAAAAGAACGAACCCCATTAGATCTAATTAGGGTGCTTAAAATTGTTTTTTTTATTTCAGTCACTATCCTCGTGTGGTCAGATGCAAAAAGGCAATGTATGACGAAGAGCAGAACAGGGTGGAGAGACCACATGACGCCTCGAGAAATGAGCCTTTGTGCATAGAAGGGTTCAAACAAACCTTCATAAAGTTTAATCTAGCCCTGTTTTTGACATGATATGATCATTGATGCTTGTCAAAGGTTTTGTTATTGTTGGGTGAGCAATGAAGATGAAGAGAACTACGGTTTCCGATGACCTTTATGGTTGTTGTGACGTCAAATTCCTGTCGTCCAATCAGTTAATGAGCTTGTCTTCTCGCTGTGCCTTCCCGAACTGACCAATCAGCTCTGACTTGTCTGGAGCAGTTTGCTATAAATTCCGCTCGCGGTGCGGCCGTATTTGGAGTCTGAAACATTCGTCGACCGTTTCGAAAATGGCGAGAACGAAACAAACAGCCCGTAAGTCTACCGGCGGCAAAGCCCCTAGGAAACAGCTGGCCACCAAGGCAGCCCGCAAGAGCGCCCCGGCCACCGGCGGCGTCAAGAAGCCTCACCGTTACAGGCCCGGTACCGTGGCTCTCCGTGAGATTCGTCGCTACCAGAAGTCCACCGAGCTGCTCATCCGCAAGCTGCCCTTCCAGCGCCTGGTCAGGGAAATCGCTCAGGACTTCAAGACCGACCTGCGCTTCCAGAGCTCGGCCGTCATGGCTCTGCAGGAGGCCAGCGAGGCTTACTTGGTGGGTCTGTTTGAGGACACCAACTTATGCGCTATTCACGCCAAGAGGGTCACCATCATGCCCAAAGACATCCAGTTGGCCCGTCGGATCCGTGGAGAGAGAGCTTAAGCATTTACAGTCATACAACAACGGCTCTTTTAAGAGCCACCACATTCGCAACTAAATGAGAAATTTCTGTTCATTTCACTTTCTTAAATGGCAGTTTCCTATCAGTATCGAAACATGCCAATAATCATTCGGTTAGCTGTCTTGCACGTAATAAAAAAATACACAATTCGTAAGGAAGATATCTAGAATCTAGGCTCTACATTTTAAATGTTATACAGGACACAGTACAGTATTCAATTTGCGAATAAAACAATATTTTTGGCAGTACACAGTAAAATTTTGTAAAGTAAATGTTACTCTAAGGCCATTTTTACTCTGTTCGCCCTCCATTCTGAACGGAGGAAAATTTACACTTGGCAGAAAGTAAAGTTTACTGATTAATTGTACTGTATTCCAAACGATAATAAAAAAAATATTTGATGAGAACATAAATTCCTTACACACATTTTACAGATTAGAGTAGGATTTGCTCTATTAAGACGAACAAGCAAATTACTCTTCATATTTTTCCCTCAAGATAGAGTAAAAGGTTACTCATTCAGAATAAATATTTCAATCGTTAAGTGTTTTTTTTTACTCAGATATGAAAGTTGTACTCTAGTAAGATCAGATTTTTATTTTAAGTACATGTCACTATTTGCATTTTTACAAATCCATTTAAAATTACCCATAAGGACAAAGAACAGCAGATTAATAACTTAAAACTTTTATTATGGCAAAAATAATACTTCATCAAATATTTACAATATTCAGTTTTGTTGAATTACTTTCAGCAGTGTGGAATGATGAATACATCATAATCATCATATGACATCAAATGCTTTGCAAAATGAAAAGGTCTTTCTAGTTTAAAAAAATAATAATTTGTGTTTTTCTTTATGTGCTCATTGTGCCTTTACAAAAAAGTATGTTCTTTTCAAGTTGCCTAATTGTTGTATAATTCATATTGTTGTTGGTTTGAACTTGCACCACTTTTATGTGACTTTTGCAATGTTTGTTGCTGAAAGTGCACATTGTTCAACAAAGCATTAAAAAAAAGAAAAGGTCTTTGACATCTACTACAAGAGGTCTATCTGTTGTGCATACAACTTTGAAAGCATGCAAATGTTCATTACGACAAAATGCATTTTAAGACAAACGTGAACAAAAACAATCTGTCATCTTTAACAAAAATCTTATGGATTTTGTGAAAAACCGGCATTTCAAAACTCAACACACCACTATAAGTTATTATTTATTTTCTAATAGTTCGAGAGACCACTACACAAATTAAGCTCCAGTTTAATAAATCAGACAATAAAATGAATTGATTATTTTGTTTTGGCATTTGTTATTGGAGCGTGAATATCACAGTTTGAAGAGTTATGTTAATCAGGAGCACAATTAAAATGTTCCATTTAATCGCTAAGCGTCAAGAGTTCATTCACAAATTTTAAATGAACACAAAAACATTGTATAAACCGGATACAATTCTCAACATTTTTCCACATATGGCTTTTTTATATATATTTTTTTATAAAAAAGCTTATGGAATACAAACATTTAAATTAAAGCCAGCACCATGGCAATTAGTTTCAATATTAAAAATCAAATTTTTCATTTGAATCTCCATTGAAAACTAAGATTCTCACTAGCTAACTTGTTTCTCTTAACCGAAGCCGCATGAGTCAATCTTTGACCACAAAATGAACAGGCTGTTTTTGTGTGTGCACTAAATATTTCCTCCTGAAGAGAATATTTGAACACACATTGAGCAGGTATACTGCTACTTTCCACTGTGTGTGCTTCTTATGTGATGGCTTAAATTTCCTTTCTGAGAGAATATTTGACCACAGAAAGAGCAGGCAAAAGGTTTCTCTCCAGTGTGTGTTTTTGTGTGTGTCATTAAATTCCCTTTTGTAGAGAATTGTTTATTGCAAAAAAAGCAGGCAAAGGGTTTTTCTCCAGTGTGTGTTCTTATGTGTGCATCCAAATTCCCTTTTGTAGAGAATTGCTGATTGCAAAATATGCAGACAAAAGGTTTCTCACCGGTGTGTGTTCTTATGTGTGTTTTCAAATTCCCGTTTGTAGAGAATTGTTGATCACAAAATGAGCAGGAAAAAGGTTTCTCACCAGTGTGTGTTCTTATGTGTGTGTTCAAATTCCCTTTTGTAGAAAATTGTTGCTTGCAATACGAGCAGGAAAAAGGTATCTCGCCAGTGTGTTTTCTTATGTGTGTTTTCAAATTCCCTTTCGTTGAGAATCGTTGGTCACAAAAAGAGCACGAAAAAGGTTTCTCACCAGTGTGTGTCCTTGTGTGTGTTGTTAAGTTTGCCTTCTGAGAGAATCTTTTCCCACAATCGACGCATGCAAAAGGTGTCTCTTGAATGTGCACTGTAATATGTGTTTTCAAAAGAGACTGGGAGACAAAGGTATGACACGTCATATCGCCATCTGACTGTTCATCATCAGTTTCAGGAAAGTGTGACGTCGTCGTGTCATCGCTATGTAATACTGAAGCGAAGACGCTATCTGCTTGCGATCCTCCACATGGTTCTCGAGAAACCTCTGTTGCCATGCGTTGACTCGAGCAAATGCCTGGAGGCTTCGCCGAAAGGGCGCCAGTCAATGGCAACTTGGTGAAATCGTCCTCCTCGTGAAGGGGCGTCAAGTCCTCCTCATCGTTGTCAGGGAACTCTGGCACCTGATGCGCAGGATGAAGACAGTTTTCGCTGACATCTGCAGGACACAAGACAAAAGACACATGGTTTGGTAAAATTAAGTGAAGTTGTGTATTCTTGTTTGTATACACACATTTTTTTTTTTTTTAGTACCGCTCTGTTGAAGAGAAAAACCCACAGTGGTCACAGAAAATTCTTGAATATGACTAAATAATTAATAAGTATTTAATGAAAATTAAGGGGATATAAAAAGTTGATATTTTGTCCATAACTAATTTGATTTTTTTCATGTACAATTGATATATTTAAAAACACATTTTGGCATTTGCTGCTGAATGAAAATGACGTGTGCTCAGGTTATAACCAATCACGGCTCACCTTTTTTTGGGGTTTGTTGACAGTTGACAGCAAGCAACAAAATGTGTTTTTAAAGGTATTAATTGTACAAGAAAAATAATGAAGTTGTCTAATTATGGACAAAATATTAACTTTTTATAGCTGAAAATGGCTCAATGAGTCAAGCATCTTCTTCAACAATGACATTTAATGATTTTGAATTGTGGTTCAACAGAATATATATTTTTTTAAATAAACCTGGCAAATGTCTAAAATTTGTGTGTGTGTGTGTTTTTTTTAATGAATTTGGGACGTTTTATTGTTTGTTTGGTTTTTTTGGGTGCAAAATTCATATTATTCACAAGAAATTGAGCATATGACATAATTGACACACTAAGCATAATAGTTTTTTGTTTTTTCAGACCGTTACCTGTAGGAGCACTCTAGTAGTCACTGATACCGATACCAAGTATGGATACTACTAGTACTTTTGATGCATACAACCCCCCTAAAAAAAGACCTATAAAACCTAATGTTGCATGTTTACTTAAAATTGCCTGAAATTGATGCCAATGTCCTAATCCTTCAATTACTAATTTATAGTTACTGATTGCAAAGTCCTCACCAGAGGGCGATGCCTTGAAATAAGGCCATGTATCGGCCCGAAACAGATACCTGTATTCCTTAGTATTAGCTTAAATAAAAATGGTCCTATTGTTTCATGGACGACTAATAAACAACCTACCATTGTGTTCACATATGAAGCAGTGTGTGTGTGGCTCTAGCAGCCACAATGCAAGCGTTTACGTACAGTAGTAGTTACTGGGCCATATTGACAAACGTTTTGCTAGATGTGTTTTCAGTGGTCAAGATGACAATTTGAGAGCAAGTGTGTGGCTCGCAAATAGCGTGTTGCTACTGTATTGCATACATGTTGGAAGATAACAAAATTCCTTTGATTCTTTGTTGCTTTATAATAAAGTTCTTAAACAGTCAAATAAGGTAGGCCATCTGTAAAAAAAAGAAAAGCAGAAACAAAATACTGCTTAATTCAGAGTGTCAAAAAAACAAACAAAGGTAGATATCATGTCTAGCTCCATTCACCATCAACGCCATAGACTTTCTCAGAAGTTGGGTGCTTTAGTCCAAGTCTGGGAGGAGATGCCTCAGGAGACCATCCACCTGTAGCATGCCCAGGCGTTGTAGGGAGGTCATAGAGGCACGTGGTGGCCACACACACTACTGAGCTTCAATTTGACTTGATTTAAGTCATCAAACATCAAAGAATCAAAGTTGGATCAGATGGTAGTGTTTTGTTTTTTGACTTTAAGTTTGAGCATGACTGCAAATATTTCCTTCATTCATTCATTCTGATCTAAGGATATGTTTGAACCCGTGACGCAGCACCTTCGGGGTGACCGGTCTACCTACTACACCTGCGCAGAATTTGTACTTGAAGCTCTCGCGCAACTCTCGGCAAAATAACGCGAGGTGGCGAGTTGCCGGTCACGGCAAAACAACCACTGTGAATGGGGGGAAAAGGCAAAAAAAGTTTACTCTCATGTACGTCATACATTTAAAGAATGATGCAGAAAACACATTTTTAAAAATGCCAAAGCGCATTTAAACGGAGTTGGTGTGACATGACCATTGCCACACAAAATGGCGTCACGAATTTGAGCGGAACCGTATCTATAGATAGTGCACATTTTTGGACGTTAATAATAACGTTGTAGTAAACGTAACGACATACACTGCCCGGAGGAGGATTATATTTAAATAGTAATAATAAACACGACAACGTGCCGGGTTGGAAATATTAAGCACTGTCTAAACAAGTTGGTTAACAAGGTGAACAAACCTGTTCTAACTCGAGGCTTCTTGAAAACAGCGTCCAGTTGTCGAGGTTTCCGCTCGTCCTCATCTTTTTTTGTTCCACTAAGTCTCTCTTTATACTCTACATTCGTTCTTGTGCGCATTTTTTTTTCCACACGGAGCGACGTTGGTGTCCTTCGTTAGCGGTTAGCAAGCTAATTTAAGCAAAGGCGATTCAAGTTGCACCGTGACGAGTTACCGGAAACAATTATTTAAAGATGTGTTGTTGTTGTTTTTCAATATAGTACTAGGGGTACTTTATCGAGGCTTATAGTAAATTCAGTTAGTGATGGGTCAAATCAAATTTGTGCTAGGCTTTGAAAAGTGCGTCGACTGACCCGGATGGAAAACGTTTATCTTCTTCTACTATTTTCTATGTAGTTTACTTGACGGTTGGTAAACATACATTTTGTGCATTGCCGCCATCTACTGGACGGGGGTGTTGAGCAATAGAAAAGCAGCAAATAAAAAACAGATGCTGTGTATAATATAAAAAAACAAAAACAAGCAAGCAAACAAACAAAAACATTCATCTTTATTAACTACTTTACTGATTCAGAATTTTTGATGCAGTTCCAAGAGCATTCTCAACGCTGTATTCAAGTTGGATTGTCGCTATCAAATATATTTAAAATCAGTTATTCCGTCGACTAATTGAATAATTTACTTTGAATCAGTTTGTTGCAAAATATTTTTCCGATTGTTGTTTAATAACTAGACGTTGTTCATTTGGTATTGTTTGTTGACCAGACAAAACAATTAAGCAATATCACAGACAGGGAGTGATGTACTCGCCAACCTTTTTGAGCATTTGCTCTGTTATGGGAGGGAACAAAGCTACTTCTTGACTCCTGATTAATGTGAACAAAGGGCTATTGTTTGATTGTTCTTCTTCGAGCATGGTAGTAAAACTGAACTAAGATCTGAGGGTGAATCCCTCTGTCGTCATACGCAACCGACAGTGAGATTCACTCCGAGGACAAGGACACGTCCAGCAAGAAGAGAAAGAACTGCTCTTTGACGTAGTCACTGATCAAGAATAAGAGTTGGACCTAGATGTCTGCCACGCACCCTCCTGCGCTCTCTCAATGGCTCACATTATGTGTATGTAGACGTAGAGGCCACGTTGTTATGGTAACTTACCAGGAAAGTTTATTTTTTCTTAATTGCTCAACTGTCTACTTTGTTAGTGTGTTTTTACAACAAATGTTTCTCTTGGCTACTAAATAAATCACTTGACACGATGTTCGTAGAACTTAATTCAAAAAATATTTTTTTTTTGTTACGTAATAAAATAAAAATACAAACTTTGGTTTATGTGGTCTTCCTCCTGTCTTCTCTAATGCAAATACCAGAAAAAAATTGGCAATTTGCATTTCCTGCCTCTTCGGACTCCTCATCATCAAGCATCAATTTGTCGATGTTGTTGCTACCGTCTCAGCCTCACAAGCCAAACTCATTCTCCAACAAAAACTAAAGAGAATGTGAGCGAGCGTGCTGATGAAATTGCTTCTGTATCATTTCAAACAGGACCACGCTCACAGGACATTTGCGGCGATTAAGATGGGTGCACTTTTATTTTTAATGTAGTTAAAGTTTTTAAAATTTTCTCAACAAGGCAATACGCTATTTATGTTTGTTCAAATGTTTTTTTTAAAAATTATTATTATATATATATGTTGTCAACTATGTGCAGTAAATAAAATTCTGATTAGATAAGTAATTTTAATCAAGTAAAATACAGATAGTGTAAAAATCTAGTTATGTATTGTAGCAAACCTTGTGAGTGAGTCGTGGTTTGGGTAGTTTCCGACGGTCTGGACGGGCCATGAAGGCATTACAGACTGTTGAGTGAGTCTGGCGTAGTTCTAGCCTACTGTCTGTTATTTAACTGTTCATTAAAAAGAGCTATTAGCTCCACACTTTGCCTGATTATTTCGTCAACGTTACGCCTGCGGATGGCATATGCCAGAGCCATTTGTAAACTTGTACACTCCTGTACAGTAGGTGGCGGTAGGCACCACAAATGTAATGCTAGTAAATTGAAAGAGAAGTGACAAAGCGACACGTCGGTCCGCTTTTGAGTTGAATTCTTCCTCAATTAGCACTGAACGTTCTGAAGAATAGACATAGGACGTCCCTTACGTCTTTGGTGGACTAAAACAATATTTGTTAAATCTTCGTTCCGACTGAAACTCGTCTCGGTGCACGTTGGAGCTTCGCTGCCTGTCGTCGTAGCCTAGCTTAGCTTGTAGTTTAGCGTACTAGCCGCTAACAAATGAGACGCGTTTGTGAGTGACACATCTGCAGAGATCAAGTGAGCGCCGTGATTGTCGTATGAGAGTGTGTACAAGAATGACAGGAGAGTACGAGGAAGAACTTTGTGGAACAAAACAGAAGAACAAACAACGACAAGCACTGGACGCAGTTTGGAAGAAGACTCGAGTTGGGTTACACACAGCAGGTTTGTTCACTTACTCATGTATAGGACATACGTTCTAACGAAAACGCGTTCCCGTGTTTATTTACAGGCACCTTGTGTCGTTACATTTCATATAACACGATTAACACGTCAGTTCTGATCGTATTTCTTCATGGATTTGGGGGTGTAGGACTCATTTCAGAAAACTATCTGAAAATGTTGTGGCCAATACGATCAAAATTGCATGCCTTGTTTGGAAAAATGCAAAGAATATTTCCACCTTGTTTTGTTCTCCTAGTGTAGATGCTTGTAATTTGGGTTGGTAATGGCCATGATTTTTTTTCATTTAATTATTTAAAAGGGATAATGCACATCGATGAATACTGGTACAATACCTGCATAAATGTGTAATTTAGCATACAGCCAATTTACATTCGTGGTCCTTTGACTTTGAATTAACAAAACATAGACGAGTCAGACGACATACCAACAAGTAAGACACTTTCACAATCAACATTGTAAAGTGCCAAGTGATTTAAATCATAATATGGGGTCTCGTCTAGATTCAGTCTGGATAACAAGGGCTCTAGGCAAACTTTTTGCACTGGTTGAACCAGCACTAAAGTCAGGTGCACCAACATTTTCAACCACACCACATTCAATGCTGCAGCTTTACAGGTTTAAGTTTAATTTAAAAAAAAAAAAGAAAAAAAAAGCCTTCTATATTTTAGACTATGTTATACTGGTAAATGTTGATGAAAAATCTGTTGTTTTGCCACTAACGACTTTTTTTTAAAACTCCAGTTGCCTATCGATTATTCCATCGATTAATCGACTAACCCCCCACCCCCCAAATAAAAAAAAATCCCCCCCCCCTTTTTTTTTCAATTTTTGTTTCTAAGTCCACTAAGGTTGAACAAGAGTTGAATTTAGTGGATATAAATACTCCTTGTACCTCATCTTCTGCACACATATGCACATATTACACAAACACCAACAAAATTACCTTATGCTGAACTATTAACAATCGCAATTACCATTAACCCTGAATAAACTCAATTCACTTACTTATTGTACTTTTCCTGAAAATCACTTCATAGTCCAACATATGAAAAATTCAATTTGATCAAACTATTAATGCACTTAAACGGCGCTTTATCTTCATCATATGTTTACTAAGCCTGACGTATTCGCTTGTCTCGTTCAAACATATTGAGTTGTCGAAGCCTACAATGGCCATTGATGCAGCAACCTAACGGTACCGCACACGCGCACAGAAAGTTTTTTCAAATACAGTAAGTAATTTACTCTATGCTCCAGGATTCCACGCCGTCACCCTGATGTATTTCTTTGGTTTGATCCCATTCAAATCCATAAATGTCATAAAGTGACTTTGTTTATACCGCCAGCGTCCATGTTTTGTTTGCAAACTCCTTTGCATCTGTTGTTAAGTGCATTGTAGCCAACTGGGTCAATTTGGCTCTGTTTTTGCACATTTGGTGGCAATGCTGGATGGCCGAGCCTGCACGTAGGAGTGAAAGAAAAAAAACAATTCGGCGGACTCGCTCATCGGGAGGAGTTTTGCTTAACATAGTAGATACCGTCTTCCTGTTGCTTACGCACGTTGGGCCACCCGCCATCTTACGTGTGTCTGGCCGGCCCAAATAAATTTATTAGAGCTCTTTTATTTACATAGCGATTTTGACGCCGATTGTTTTGTTACAAACATAAGACATGTAGCGATGCAATTTTTCTCCCTTTTCAGTCTAAAGAGAACACAAACAAACCCTAATAAGCATCTTAGCAGTGGTGAATGATGGTTGGAGTCTCTCAGCAATAAGTGTCCATGCGGAAATACGAAATATTGTTTTCGGGCTTCTCGGCAACTTCCGGTTGCCGCAAATATGTAAAAAAAAAAAAAAAGAAGAAGATTAAAATAGCTTCGAGATAAAAAAATACATACTTTAAAAAATGCACAGAATTTTTTTTTATTAACATATCCGCAAATAAATAATAACATAAAATAATTAATAATTAGAAAATGAAAAATATATTATTAATGCATGATATCGGTGGCCGATAATTATTGGCAATTAAAGAAATCCCCAGATAATAATAGACATGCCACGTTGGCTCAAGATGTGCCCAACTCCTCAACCCCTCCCCTCTCCTTTGGTAGTGTCGCATATTTGTGACATCATAATGCATGCAACCTCGTGTTCACAGAAGTTGCATCATGGCGACATGGCAGTCGCCAGTGTGGGCTTTCTTTTCTGTGTCTCCCCAAAATGTTACCCTCGCAGTTTTTTGTTGCATTTTTAAAACAGGACTTTTTTTGTTGTTGGGCAAAATCAAAATGATTTACTGGTTGTCTTTGAAGCAGAAATATCAATACAATTCAGCTTCATGGTGTTTTACACCACTGTTTTTCAGCCTGTTTTCCATATCTCTCTTAGCCAACACACCTGACGATCGTTATCAGGCTTCATGCAGAGCTTGCTGATTAGCTAATCGTTTGAAACACCTGTGCTGGCTGTGGGAGACATGGAAAACAGGATGGATAGGGGTACTTGAGGGCCGCGGTTAAGAACCATTGCTTTACACATCAATGTATTTGTACGTTAGACTTATAGTAGGACTTGAAAGTATATTTGTATTCAAGTCCATTTTGCAAACAATTATCGGCTTACATATCGGTTAACGACATCGGTAAATGATTGGTTTATCGATATCGGTTGAAAATAGAATTATCGTGCATCCCTAAAATAAATAAGACTTTTTCACATGCAAATACATGATACTTAACACAAATGGTTAACTATACAAGTAATCAGAACTATATTTTGAGGTAGTAAACTACACAAAAAAGAAACAATCAGTAAACATGAACATCAAATGCTGCGGTTGCACTAGGCTACACCTTTTTTTAGATGCTCAAATTGAAAAAGTGCAAATATCTATTAATAAGACATACAAGGATTTAGAAAGTGCACTTTATTCTATGAATGACTGTCTAAGTTTGTCAAATCAGTGGTCTGAATTTTCTTTGCGGTTGGAAGATTTTTTTTTGCAATAAAGACAAGCGTGTCAATGTGAGTCTTGCCCTTCTTGGGTTGCCAATGAGCCCTGATGTTACTAAACTAGGGGGGTGGCGAAGTTCTTCGAGAGCATGTTTCTCTCCACTAACACAGTTGATTCATGATCAGGATCGTTATCAGGCTTCTGCAAAAGTTGCTGATGAGCAGATCATTAGATTTAGCTGCGCTGAAGGAGGGAGACATGGAAAACTGTCTGGATAGGGGCTCTCGAGAACCGAACTTGGCCACCCCTGTACTAAACACACGTTAAAGCAGCAATACACAGGTACATTAAGATAACCGTGAGCCCGCAGCTAATCGCTAATAACAAAACAACAGTCGCTGAGCATAAAGCTAACCGCGGCAGCCGGTCGCTTGTGGGCTCTCCCGGCTGCCGAGTAGGCTGCACTGCTATGGAGCCACAACACTGACAATAAGATTTGGTATTTGGAAAAAAAGCTGAATTGACATTGAAACAAGTATTGGCATTGTAAAATGTTGTATTGAAAAATGAAATACAGACATAAAAAAAACAAGATTTTCTTTAAGCATATTTTTTTTGTATGATGTCTTTTTCAATGCCAATCTTCAGATTTTTTTTTTTGCACTCTCTTTTTTTCCGAGTGTCACAGGTTTAACTTTTTCAACTTATTGGCAGTGTTTTAATGTGGGGGGCGGGGCTTTGAGCGTGAGAACGCCTTCCAGCTTTTCAGGAGCGGAAAGAGGAGAGCGCACCCTCTGTTGGCTAAAGGCAATACACATGGATACAAGTTTACCAGGAACTCCTAAACCGCCTGTAAGGTTATATGTGGTTATATATGTTACTTGTGGCGTTAAAACCACCATGTTTGAAATTACTTTATGCATCATGTCATGCTAATTTAGCTAATGTGCTAACTGGTTTACTACAGAAACATTAACACTTGACGCCACAAGGTGATATGTAGAAAAACACAGATTTACAGGCGGTTTAGGAGTTCCTGGTAAACGTGTATCCATGAGTATTGTCTTTAGGCAACAGAGGGCCGCTCTCCTCTCCTGAAAAACTGGAAGGCGTTCTTGCGCTTAAAGCCCCGCCCCCAACCACAACACTGCCCCCACATTAAAACACTGCCAATAAATTGAAAACCTGTGACACTCGGAAAAAAAGAGAGTGTAAAAAATCTGCAGATTGGCATTGAAAAATACATCATAATACAAAAAAAATATGCTTAAGGAAACACAACCTTTTACAATGCCAATACTTGTTTCAATGTCAATGCAGCTTTTTCCACAATGACAATTTTTCCCCCCAATACCGAATCTTATTTTCAGTGTTGTGGCTCCATACACTGCTAGTAAAGTGCGCGTGGCTGACTCCATGATACCATGTATCGATAGTATTGATACCATGACAAAGTACAGTAGTATCGTATCCAGATAGGACGTGCTAGTATCGCTACTTTTGACAACCCTACTTTCTAATGCCATGGACTTGGAGCATTTTTTTTCCCAGGGACCCAGAGCAAGGTAATTTTGAGAACAGTTATTGTGCAGATATCAAAAGTTAAAATTTAAACCCGGGACTCTATTGCGACGGTAATATGAAAAAATATATTAACACATATTTTATACTATATTAATAATAGTGGTGAGCCAAAAAATTGATTCAATGGGCCAGAATTAGTGAATACATGTCACATTTTCATTCTCTTTACCTGCCAGACGCGCCGGCTGTCCACGCGTCGATCGCTCCAACGGCAATCTCGAGGATGGTATTGATGTTCATTCAATATGTTCAACTACCCATGTGTATACCAGAAAGAACAACGTGCCTAGGTGTGTGCGTTCGTGCAAAAAGTAGGATTCCCCCCCGTCTCACGCTCTGACAGTTCAAAGGAAAAGAAGCACTTCCGCCAAGTGAACAGCTGATTTATCACCTGTGCTGACAAACCACACCCATTCTACGTGACAAACATCCCATTTACCAATCACCAATCAATTCACCAGAAAATACTTAATCTATATACATATCCAGTGTGTGCCACAAAGCTGGCACCTACACGCAAAACAAGCGCTGGCCCGGCCTGCGCTTGTTCTCCATGGTGAACATATTAGCTAAAAGCTAGTAGACTACACTCTTGTTCATCTCTTTTTTGAGTTGCCTCTAAACGTTGGTGGTGCAATGCTGCTCCCCGTCTGGGATTATCAGATTAACATATGGCTGGCTACTTGTAATGCAGCCGCGCTGCAGGGCAATGTATGGTATCAATTAAGTATCGCGATACCACTTCATTGATCGATATTTTGGATAGTGTGAACAAGTATTGCAATATATTGCCAAACAATATTTTGTACTAAAAATGCAGCCGCCCATGAACAAGGAAAACGACATTTAAGTAAATGTGAGAACATTTTGATGTTGGATTTAGTTTTTACATAAATACAATGTTCTAAATTCCTTAATTCTGTGACAGCAGCTTGGAAGTCCTCATGTTTCATATTGAAGGACATTTCAATTGTCTTAAATTCGCAGAGAGGATAAAGCATCAGGGTAACAGTGTTGGATCATATTTGACTTAAATTTGATTCCAAGCATGAAGTGGACAGGTTGTGATAGTAATAAACCAGACATGAATTTGATTGATTTGTGTCAATCCTTAATTGCCGTAGCCATGAAATGAAAATATCAAGGTCTAATTTTGACAATTGTTTTTCACTCCTCGCTCCTGGTCGCTCGGTTGCTCTCTCGTTTGTCACCTCAATGGGATCGAGGAGGTTACAAATCAAAAAAAGATTTGGCTAATGTGCGCTTGTCTTCTTGTGTCTTGCAGAGGTCAGCGTTGGGCTTAGTCTGTCTTCCTCAGATGCTCCATCGGAGTATCCTCAAATTACAGGGGAAATGGAGGAAGAGTTTCTTCACATTAAAGAGGAAGTGGAGGATAACATGCCCCTCCAAATCAAAGAGGAGGAAGAATTCCTGCACATTAAAGAGGAAGAGCAGGATGGTGATATTATCAAGGTCCGACTGATTGATGTCCCTTTGAAGACTGAAGATGAAGGTCCAAGTGAGGAGAGCAGAGCGGACCATCCAAGTTCAAGTCAACATACGACAGCAGAAGGTGGAGGATCACAAGCAGACAGACTCATAGCTCCACTGTCAGATAATGACAACACATCCTCATACTCTGATGATGATGATAATGACAGTGATGATGAACAGTCCGAAGGTGATATGACATGTCAGACTGACGACAAACGCTGGAAATGTTCTCAGTGTGGGAAAACATTTGGTAATGAGTGCCTTTTGCAAAGTCATATGAATAGCCACACTGGTGAGAAACCTTTTGCCTGCTCAGTCTGTGGTCAAACATTCTCTCGTAAACACTCTCTGACAACACACTCAAGAAAGCACACTGGAGAAAAACCTTTTGCCTGCTCAGTTTGTGGTCAAACATTCTCTCGTAGCCATGTTTTGACAGTCCACAAAAGAACGCACACTGGAGAGAAGCCTTTTGCCTGCTCAGTTTGTGGTCAAACATTCTCTGTTAATGGGAGTTTGCAGAGACACATGAGAACACATAATGGGGAGCAACCCTTTTCCTGCTCAGTTTGTGGTCAAGGATTCCCTGAAAAGGAACAATTAGGAATGCACAAAAGAACCCACACTGGCGAAAAATGTTTAACGTGCTCACTTTGTGGTCAAAGATTCACTCAGAGGGGAGCCTTAATATGTCACATAAGAACACACACTGGGGAGAAACCTTTTGTCTGTTCAGTTTGTGGCCAAAAATTCTCTCATAAGCGAAACCTAAGAAGCCATGTGAGAACCCACACTGGAGATAAACCCTTTGTCTGCTTAGTTTGTGGTCAAACGTTCTCTCGCAAACAAGCTATGACAACACACTCGAGAAAGCACACTGGAGAGAAACCGTTTGCCTGCTCGGTTTGTGGTCAAAGATTTTCCCGTAGACATGTTTTGATAGCGCACACAAGAACACACAGTGGAGAGAAACCTTTTGCCTGTTCAGTTTGTGGTCAAACATTCTCTAAAAAGGGATCCATTAATAGTCACATGAGAACACACACTGGTGAGAAACCTTTTGCTTGCTCAGTTTGTGGCCAAAGATTCTCTCTGAAAGGAAATTTAACAAGTCACACAAGAACACACACCGGTGAGAAACCTTTTGCCTGCTCAGTTTGTGGCAAAAGATTTTCTCAGAAGGCAACCTTAACGTGTCACACTAGAACACATACTGGAGATAAGCCTTACGCCTGCTCAGACTGTGGTCAAAGATTCTACCAGAAGGGTAACTATAAGAGACACAAGTGTGTTGGTGACAATAGTGATAAACAAAACGTCGAATGAAAATGTAGATATATGTCTGGTCATTGAATTGATAGCAACTGTTGTGGTTCTGGAAGACATTTCACATATCATCTTAGCAGGCTTCAGCAGTTCGTGTACAAAGGCTTGATAGGACAGCTCGAATCTCAGGCGAGAACTGTGTAGCCTGTGTGCATGTGAAGCATTAACATTTTCATATTCTATCTACTTTCTTGTATTTGATCTATCTTCTTGTATTCTGTGCACTCAAATTTTGTGAATTAGCTCTTGTGTTAAAACCTTTAAAATAATGTATCGTTTGCCCAACGTTTTATGTGCATATCAAGTAAGTACATGATTGATTGAAATAGACCGTGAAGAAACTTTGACTCTTTGCAATAAGACTGAAAAGTGTGTTATCATCTCTTCAAACAGTGAAAGTAACACTTCTCTCTATTGGTACTGTATGTATAACATAGAAACATTTAAGGTGGGGTCTTTAGTTTTGTCCGTTTGTGTTTGTAAACAACTAATTCAAAACTGACTCCTCCCATGGCTCAACCCCCACTCTTCTCGTCAACATTGCGCCTGCCTTCAGCGACACGCCCCCCACTCTGCTTGGCTGGAGGGGTAAACACAGACTTTCCGCCCACAAACGTCCCTCTTATGACAAAACACAACAAAATGGCAAAATACAGGCTGGGGTGGTGGTGCACGATGACAAAATTACCCCCACACATTAACAGAAGCCCAGAGGTGTTGATTGAGAAGGACTACATGTGTATACATCCAGTGTTTAAGAAGTGTTTATTTCTGAGTGAAAACTAAAGACCTCACCTTTAACAAATGGAATGCAAATGAATAAATGACTGAATATGGAACACAACTGTGATTCATCATACTCGCACTTTAATCTGGTACACAAATAATGATTCTTCAAATCTTGAAAATTGTTTATCTGTTACAGACAAGAAGATATCAGGCTTTTAACAGTTTTTTTTATTTTTTAGGGAGTTTGCAACCCGAGTGCCCAAGTGACGTCACACATTGGCCTGATGAAGATTCTGTAAAAAAAAAAAAAAAAAATACTACGAAACCAAGTGACAAACTTGCAGTGTTGAACACAACCAGAGGCGGCTTGTAAACAGCGTCCAGCAGTTGACGTTGTCACTCGTTCTCCTCTTGTGCTCCACAAAGTTCCTCTTCGTACTTGACTTTAGTTTTTGTGCACATTTTCACGCTCAACTTTGATTCTGTTGATTAAAAACAAACATGTCTCCTTTGTTAGCGGCTAGCAAGCTAAAATAACATAAGCTCATCGAAACAAGGCTGAGAAATTTCGACGAGCAACCGAGACAAGTTCTACCGGACACAAAATATAATAATTAGGTTTGACTTCAAGTACAGCTGGAAGCCCAGTGTCGAGGTTTGAGTACGTTCAGTTAAATTTTGTTGTGAAGCACGCGCCACGGAGGAGGCGGGAGTTTTCAGAGAGAGATTACCGTATTAACCTGAGTCCTTTCATATTGGTCTGGTCAGGTCTTGTGGATGATATTAAGATAAGTTTGTCTCTTGCCTAATTGTTATTTGAAAACAAATAAAATTAAAGAAGTTTCATTTAAAATAATTCTTCGTATTTACCTTACTAAAGCTTATATTGTAAAAAGGTTTAAGAAAAACATTGACATTGTATGCTGTAGCTTTTGCTGTGAGTGACTCTCCAGAGACTACGGTTCATTTATTTTGGCAATGCCAACGAGCGGAAATGTTCTGGTCTCGACTGTGTTCTTTTATAAGAACTTATAATGATAAATATTTTGTTTAATTTTGGAAGAATATTATTTTTGATTTTGGTGAAAGAAATGGAAAAGCAAAGCAAATGTGTTTTTGGTTAATTTATTATGTATTCTTTTTTGACTTTCACTAACTTTATATTTTGTCAATTAGATATTGTAAGAAAAAAATCGATGATGACTATTTCTGCTTGTGTTGAGTGTAATATATTTGTATAATTTTATTTGACATGTTTTTTTTAATGTTCATGTGTTGAAAGGTACTTGTTTGTTGTACCTGATTTTTTATTGTTAGTTGAAATTATTGAATAACGTTTTTTTTTTTTAAAGAGGCGGGACTTCCGACTTCTGGGTTCCGGCACTGTTTCCGGTTGCTGTTTGCGACGTGTGGGCTGCGTCCGGTTGCTTGCGCTTCTGCCCTTGTGTCTCTCGGTTGCGCGTTCCCGTCGATTGGTCATCCCAAGCAACGTTTCTCGGCATACGATCTTATACATTTACAGTATCGAAATTGGAGAAGATTTGAGACAGTACTTAGTAGAAACAGCATGATTTATGATGTTTAAGATTAGTTAAACATAAACAAGAGGAATTCAAACATTTTACAACTTACCTTAAATACATGTATAAATTATATGTTTAATGATGTTTACAGGAGGAAACTTATATATTTTTATTAAAGAATTATACCTGTAATTTAACAAAAGATGCCTCTGCCAAATCTAATAGTGAAGTCTACAGAACTGAGCAATTGTGTTAAACGGTGATTGTGGAGAACTCCTTTGTCTTTTATGAATTTTGAAATTATAATTTGTATGGAGTTCAGTATCTTATACATGCATTGGACTAGGTTTTTGATCATATAAAGTAGTTCGTGGAGACCTCTTTTTATTTATGAATTTGAGTCGGCCCAATTATTGGGTGGATCAGTTTCGCCTCGGCTCGGCAAGGCTGTTGAAATTACACATTGCCTGATCGCATGTCGAGCAATCCCAGCGCCTGCGGTGAAATGTTCATAAATAAATACTTCAGTCGTGAGGCGATAAATGTGTTCACATCATGTTTATTTTGTTTTCACTTTTTACCTGTGCAGATTCCCATTCAGCCGTCCACAGATACTTACACGATGGGTGGTCAACATGAGGTGAGATAAGTGAACACCAACACGTAGGTCAGTTCTTTGCAGTGACCACTTCGATGCAAAGTGCTTCGACCAAACTGGCCAAACAACACGTCTCAAGGAAGATGCAGTTCCCACAATTTTTCAGTTTCCGAAGCATTTGCAAAAAGTAGCATTACAGTCATCTAGTTCGTTGAGAACTGAATTTTGAAATCAAATTATCATCTGGATAAAGTTAGGGACCAAATCCAAAACAGGTCATTTTGCTTTAAATCAGAATAACTCAAGAATGGCTGAATAGATAGATGAAAATTGCAGGATATCTCTACCATACGGAAACAAAGAATTTATATTATATTCGGGTTGTGAGGTCAAAGGTCATTGAACAGGTTAAAGTGGCGATATGTTGTATTTGGCTACTATATAGGCGGAGAGCTGCTCCCTCCGAGTGATTCTCTAGTTATTATTATTACATCTATGTATACATGTATATTCCTGTATGGCAAAAATTATTTAAATAATGTAACAATATCCCCTCCCGTCACCCTTCTATTCTTTGCTCTAGATAACAAAACCCTCCAGAAAACCCACAAAGTTCCTTTAACTTTGCACAACCAACATTAGATGAGCCTGCTGAGAGGCAAACATAAGCACAGCCACCCAAGATACGCCAAGCGTAAGTAAGTGGTATCTAGGAAACGACTTGAAGAAGCTGAAAAAGGGTGTCTTCAAAGTGGCACATACCTGTTCACTTGTCATAGATATTGCACCCCTTATACTGGAAGAAAGCAATGACGAATAAAAGGAGATAGATGAAATACAAGAAAGTACCGCTAGATAGAATACAATAATCAGTGTTTCCTCTACATTCATCTAGGAGTGGTGGCTCGTCGTTCTTAAATCCACTCCTTCAAATATTTTTTTTTAAATAAATATTTTTTTAAATTATTATTGTTGTTGTTGAACACTAAAATGCATATAACTATCTTGCTCAGTATGAAAACTTACTTGCTCGTGCATATGTTACACGGACGAGAGTGATGCAACATATTTATTTATTTTTCTTCCGCTATAGGCCTGTCAAAGCACAATAATACAAGTTATACAGCGTTCACAGTGCGCAAACGATGTCTTGCGTCATCATCTACTAACTCGTTTTCTTCGATAGGCCATCATTCATAAACCGTTGATACACAAGGTTCTAAGCAACCTCTGCTGGCGAAAACCTAAATTGCACTTTGATATCAAGTCGACACAACTGTAGTTTTCAGTAGTTCAATTTTACCATAGTAGAACACATAAGCATGTGCCACCAGTAGCAGTACATCACCCTTGATTGCATTTTTAAAGAATTTTATTTAATCACACATCATTACAAGACAAGGTAAAAATACCACATCTAAAATCAAGCAAAGTGGTTCACACACAGAAACAGCTTTAACTGTCATTCAAAATCACACAGATGTCTCATAGTCCAGGATTTTACAAAAGTAATGGTGTGCCTCCTTAATTTTTTATTTTTTTTTCTCAAATGGGAGAGAATCTGCCCGACCACAGTGTTGCTGTCTATTAATTATATTTTTTTATGCACATAGCACACCTGGTCTTCCATAGTTCTACACAAACAACAGTTATAATAGTTTGACATAATCCTTTTTGTTAGTGAGGTATATTATTTTTCTATTAGGCCATACATAATAGTAGTTTATATTAATTTTGAGACCAATATTATTCATGGCTACCAAGACCTACTGAGCTCTATAACATTCTTTTAGTAATTGCCGTTGTGTTTCATCCTCTGAAAAAAATTAAATAAATCAAAAATCAAAAAAAAATCAAAGCATAACAAGACCATGACACCATTGACCTAGCGGGAAGCTTGCCTACCACAATCAACCACCTTGAGTCCTTCATCCCTCTGGAATGTTTGTATTGTTTTGATTTAACATGCAAACCACTTCAGTACATTGACCATCATCCAAAAACTTAACATTTATATCACCCCATGACATCATTTTTTTGTTTGGAAGAATCATTTTACATGTTAAACCATTCCAATCAATATTTAAATGTTCATATTGTGAAATGAAAACTAATGAATGTTTTTAACAAAATCGACCTTAAGTCTGGAGCCAAGTTCGACCCATCCCAGGCCTCCAAACTCCCATCCTTTAAACAAGAGATTGCATTTGAATGTATTTATTTGAATGGGACAATGCACATTTAATCAACATTTTACAATGTAAATGTGCCCAAGTTAGCTAAATTGAGCTAATTTTCATTGGCAGTTTCATGGGCGGATGTAAGAGCCAGCCTAAAATGAGTCATTAAAAGATCACAAATCAATTTCCAACAATATATAATAATATTACATGTGTACATTTTCTGTACAGTTGATAGTGCTAACTAATCAGACACTTTTAGTGTCGTTCCTCATACTAAATGTACACATATCTTATTCATTTGAACAATTGTTATATGGTCTAGAGCAGAGGTGTCAAACGTATAGCCCGTGGGCCGAATCATGGCCAATCATACCTCAGTTTGTTGACCAAACCCCGAAACAGGTGAGCCGTGATTGGTCGTCACCTATTTCCTCAGCACAGGTGATGTCATCTTCAGTCGACAGCAAGTGGGAAAATTATAAACGTCTTAAATATTCATGAAAAATAATAGTTATCACATTATTGTCGACAAGATATTATTTTCTTATTGTTGAAACAATAGTGACTACAATGACTACATTTCAATGCAGTCAATATTCAGGTTAAGGTCAGAATTCCAGCTTCTGAAACAATTGAGGTAATACGTTTACATGCGTGGTTTCCTCCTCGCTCCAGAAGTGTGGTTCTTTGCTGCGAGCGTCATGTTTGTTGACACCGGCTTGAATATTTGCGGTGGGTTACACGCCAGAAACACGGACTTATATAAACCAGAATAAGAACATATTCGGGTTATTGCGCGTGTTTACATGGCCTTACAAAAGGGTTATTGCCTGCATGTAAATGCAGTCATTGACCATCCATCCATTTACCACCGCTTATCCGGGGTCGGGTCGTGGGGGCAGCAGCTTCAGGAGGTAAGCCCAGACTTCCCTCTCCCCAGCCACTTCAACCAGCTCCTCCAGCGGGATCCCAAAGCGTTCCCAGGCCATCCGAGAGACATAGTCTCTCCAGCGTGTCCTGGATCATCCCCGGGGCCTCTCGCCGGTGGGACATGCCCCGGAACACCTCTCCAGGGAGACGTCCAGGAGGCATCCGAACCAGATGCCCGAGCCACCTCAACTGGCTCCTCTCCACACGGAGGAGTAGCGGCTCGACCCTGAGTCCCTCCCGGATGACCGAGCTTCTCACCCTATCTCTAAGGGAGAGCCCGGACACCCCGCGGCGGAAACTCATTTCTGACGCTTGTATCCGGGATCTTATTCAGTCAAGTATACATTTATAAAAGAGCTTTAATAGTAACTAACAGTTATACAAAGAAATTATTAATAATAAAAGTATAGAGAGAGGAGATAAAAGGTATACAATAAATTGCTTTTAGGTTGAAACAGTTAGACTCACTCAGGTACAAGGTAAAATATTCCAACCCAAAGTTAGAATCCCAAAAGAACGTAATACAAAATAAATCCTGATGGAAAGGGTTCACAAAACTCAGTCAATCCAAAAGTAAAGGCATAATAACTTTAAAGTGAAATAGTCCTTTTTAGGTGGATAGTCGAGTGATCAATTCGCCTACGTCTACAACATTCTAATTTTACTAAGACAGGTTTGGAAAGTTTTCCAGCTCTCCCTTTCAGGAATCAAGATTGGTCCTCCTATAGAGATTCGTTATAGGCTTCGATACTCGAATAGTCACGTGATGTTTGGATCCCTATTCTGTCTTTAGTCAAGTAATTGCAAGTAAATCCAATAGAACAAAAAATGGATTCCAATGCTCAGCATCCAACACTAAATGCAAAAAAGGCATCAATTGTCTTCTGTCAAAGCATCCTCACAACCTGCTGGTCTCTGTGTTTTGGAGAGGGAAAGAGCATCGAGCTCTCATAGCGTCGGCTTTTATAGTGTGTTCACAAGTTGTTGTTTTTTTTAATTCAACTTTTCCGTGACAAACTTGAGTGAGTACATCCACTTTGCTCAAAGGGACTTTTTATGAGTCATATAATTTCCTGCCAGTTTGTTGGCACCTTTGTGTCAGCTTCCTTTGCTGTTAAGTGCTATTGTTCCTCATTTGTCATCTATTTATTAGTCATCCACCCTTCGACTTATTCACTTAAAAGTTTTACATCGTTTGCCCCTTTTGTAATACAATAAAGCATTGTCCAATACATCATTTATAAATGCATGTCATTACGTTCATCTCACAAGTAATGGTAGATCCTATCACTTACAATCCTAACACATGAAACTTCCTGTGAGAATAAGTTCATGGGCTCTCAATTTATCTAAACAAACCTACTCTTGAGTACATTACATGGAGCTAAGCATAATGGTGTAAGCAAGCAAATGTGAAGCTGACATGACTATGTGGGGCTGTGTAAACCCAGGCTAATGTAAGGCATCTGTTTTTTTATCTAATTTAACCTACAACTTTATCTATTAACACAAGACTAACAATAACGTGGGGCTTGCTTAACCTAAACATTATATAAAACTGTGTCAATCTAATTATGCCAATCTACATCAAGTGTGGCGAGCTCTCGTGGTTAAATTTGGAATCGTCCCTTTACTTGGACCCATAACACAATATACATTAAACAATTACATCACTTCATTCAACAAGAACATGGAGTATCTGTTACTTGCATCATAATCCATTCATCATTGTGACACGTTGCAACTTGACATCTCCCTGTGGCACACCTGTCCTTACGCCACTCGACACTTTCCTCAATGTTGCTCCTGCCACCATGCCACTTGACAATGTAAATGCTAAAATTAGATCATGCTTCCTTGATCACTGCTACCCTCAACAGCACACTTGTGAGTTTTTGCTTTATCCAGACGTGAGAATCTTTCACCACAAAATGAGCAGGTAAATGGTTTCTCACCAGTGTGGCTTCTTTTGTGTCTTAATAAGTTTGCATTCTTGGCGAAACATTGTCCACAATCTAAGCAAGCAAACGGTTTCTCACCAGTGTGGGTTCTCATGTGCGTTTTTAAGTATCCACTCTGAGCAAATTTTTGCCCACAAAGTGAGCAGGCAAAAGGTTTCTCACTGGTGTGAGTTCTTGTGTGTTTTCTTAAGTCTGAATTGTTAGTGAATTTTTTACCACAAACTAAACAGGCAAAAGGTTTCACACCAGTGTGGGTTCTCACGTCTAGTTTTAAGTGCTCTGTCAGAGTGAATTTTTGCCCACAAACTGAGCCGGCAAAAGGTTTCTCATCTGTGTGGGTTCTTGTGTGCATTTCTAAGCTTGCATTCTGAGCAAATTTTTGCCCACAAACTGAGCAAGTAAAAGGTTTCTCACCGGTGTGGATTCTTGTGTGTTTTTTTAAGTAACTACTCTGAGCAAATTTTTGCCCACAAAGTGAGCAGGCAAAAGGTTTCTCACTGGTGTGAGTTCTTGTGTGTTTTCTTAAGTCTGAATTGTTAGTGAATTTGTGACCACAAACCGAGCAAGCAAAAGGTTTTTCACCAGTGTGGGTTCTTGTGTGCATTTTTAAATTTTCATTGCTCGCAAATTTTTGACCACAAACCAAGCAGGCAAAAGGTTTCTCACCAGTGTGGGTTCTTGTGTGTTTTTTTAAGTTTCCATTGTGTATGAATTGTTTACCACAAACTGAGCAGGCAAAAGGTTTCTCACCAGTGTGAGTTCTTGTATGTTTTTTTAAGTCTGAATTGGTAGTGAATTTGTGACCACAAATGGAGCAGGCATAAGGTTTCTCACCAGTGTGGGTTCTTTTGTGCATTTTTAAGTTTTCACTGTGAGTGAATTTGTGACCACAAACTGAGCAGGCAAAAGGTTTCTCACCAGTGTGGGTTCTTGTGTGTTTTTTTAAGTCTGAATTGTTAGTGAATTTGTGACCGCAAACTGAGCAGGCGAAAGGTTTTTCACCAGTGTGGGTTCTTGTGTGTATTTTTAAGTTTTCATTGCGAGTGAATTTTAGACCACAAACCGAGCATGCAAAATGTTTCTCACCAGTGTGGGTTTTTGTGTGCATTTTTAAGCTTTCATTGCGAGTGAATTTTTTACCACAAACTGAGCAGGCATAGGGTTTCTCTCCAGTGTGGACAATCATATGTCTTTTCAATTTAGACTTGTAGTAAAATGTTTTTCCACATTGAGAACATTTCCAACGTTTGATGTCAGTGTGACATGTCATATCACCTTCAGACTGCTCATCGTCATCAGTATGAGACGTGTCGTCACCATCTGACATTGGAGCTAACCAGCTGTCTGCAGAGTGCTCGCCAACAATTTCTGTTGTCATGTGTTGACTTGAGCTGCAGCTTGGAGGCTCCGCCCTTTTGTTTTCTTCATAATGACCTTCTTCAGTCTTCAAATGGACACCACTCAAGGGAAACTCTGTAAAATCCTCCTCCTCTTTCACGCATGGTGGCAGGTTCTCTTTTTTTATGTTGTGAGGCTGCAGCTGCTCCTCTTCTTCAACTTGAAGAGGCTCCAAGTCCTCTTTAACGCCAGGGAACTCTGGCTCCTGCGGCTTGGAACGAAGATATTTTTCACCAATTTCTGTGGGACACAAGACGTATGTGGTTTAGTAAAGTCAGTCTATTGTGTATTTTATATTTAAGATTATCATATGAACCACATGAGCGAAAGAATAGCAGAGGTGGTAAATGCTAATGTCTGTATTTTGTTACAGAAATCACTGGCCTGTAACACTTCCGGATATAAAAAAATTATATATTTTTTAAATCTAGCATTTTGAAAACCTTATCATCCTTTCCATACTTCCAGGTCAAATTTGACAATAATACCCAAAATGTTTTCGCAATTTACTCAGGTCTCTTCAAAACAGAGGTCCAGGCGAACAGATATTACTTTTCAACATCGTTTTGCCTTGAGATCATAGCAAACACATCAAAGAGGTTTTCACAATCTCATTGGCTTTTCAATATGTCAATCACTACGAAGCTTGGCTGTGGCTGGCTCAAGCATCGCATGAGGGACCTTTTATGTACATGCTGCTCATTGGCTTTTGTAACCAGTAACAGACAAAAGCCTTTGTGTAGTAGATCAAGTGAGGTGGTCATTCACCCTGTCAAGCCTCCAGTTTGTTATTCTACATTGCCGGAGGGGGCTACCTGTGCGCGATAACTGAAACGACCAGCAATAATGGCTGTATATTGTGCTTAATTTGCAGTTTGCAGCAACAAATAACATGGCTTTATGATGTTGCAGTGTGCTTACGCATGATGCTTGTGTTTCATAAAGAAATGTCTGGCAACCAGCATATCAATGTTTTGAGAATTTCATTGGCTTTTCAATAAGTCTATCACCAAGGAACTTTTTACGCACATGTTGTTCATTAGCTTTTGTGTGTCTTGTGACTGACAAAACATCTGTGTATTGGATGGAGTGAGGTGTCAATCAGAAGCCAAGTCTCCAGCATTTGTTTGGGAGCTTTGCAAAGCCAAACCGTGCGCGCTACCTAGAACGACGACCCAGAATGGCTGGATAATGGATATTGTGCATTTTCCAGCAACAAATAACATGGCTTTATGGATGTAAGGCTATTTAACCATGATTGCTTATAGACGTTTGTGAGTAACACAAATGCACATTTAGGTCGATGCGCGGTCGCAACGTGGCCTACACCGCGCTAGCACTTAGCTGTTAGCATGGCATGTTAGCTTGGCATGTATATATATATATGTATTAGGGGTGTGAATTGCCTAGTACCTGGCAATTCGATTCGTATCACAATTCATAGGTCACGATTCAATACCGATTAATCCCGATGCGAATCTATAAATTGATTATTGCGAATTTTTTTTTAACTCACATTTAGAAAATACTAATCAGTGAACTTGCATGTAAAATTAGTTTGAAAATGTATTTATTTATCTGAAATTTAGGCTTATAACTGAGCCACTGCATTTAGCAAACAGGTTGCTGTTTCATGTTTGAACAGCACTTAAATAAAATATTAAGGCTTAATGTTCCATTAATATAACATTCTTCCATGCTTAATGTGTGAATCCTAACCCTAAGTAAGATGTTTTGTTAAATATTGAAAATCGATTCGGCCGCATATCGACTTGATTTGAGAATTGCGTGCTGTAATATCGCGATATATTGCCGAAGCGATTTTTTTCTAACACCCCTAATATATATATACAACCAGTTCAGGGTGTACTCTGCCCACTGCCCGAAGTCAGCTGGGATATGCTCCAGCGCCCCTTGTGAGGACAAGCGGTTAAGAAAATGGATGGATATATATATATATATATATAAAAAACCCTCAGTGATACTTTTTCTTGTCTTGTAGATTATGCCCTCTGGTGTGTTGCATTGCGAAGATAAAGGCATCTTTAAAACAAAAACTATCATTAAAAAAAAAAAAATTCTCTTGTGTCTCTGACCAGGACCTTGACTGATTATGTGGGCGTGGTTCCAAGGTCCTTGTGACTGTCTGCGATCTTTGGAACACGACAGAAAAATAAATGTATCAACAGGATTTATTGCCATGTTGACAAAGAGAATGAAGATTATGCAATTTTGTGATTGTGATTAAAAATGGTTGTGTTTTAAATAATCTCTAAAGTTGCCTTAAACGTATGAAAATTTACACATTGTTCCATAAACATATTACACAACTATTACTAATGTACAAACACTTAATAGTTGCTAAGTCTAGAGAAAGTGAGACAGAAGAACAGAACAGGGATGATTTTTTGGGAGAATGGGAGGACAATGCTATTGTCCCGCATCGGCCTGATGGTGCTCAGTCTGTGATAGTGGATGCTGAGGGGCTGCATGCCCGTACAGCTATTATGGAGTTTTAAAACACATCAGTGTAAATAAATTAATGTTTGTTTGCATGACCTGTTTTAAAAAAATAAACAAAATTAAAATGAAAACATTGAGCATTGCAAGTTTTTATTTGTGTGAAATAACAGAACAACGAAAACAGTGACTTGAAAACAAAACCATTTATTACTGTATTTGGCTCATTGTGGCCACAAATCTGTTTAAGACAGCCAGAAAGCCCATTTGGAACTCTCTGTCCTGCCTTCTGGTTTGTTTAATCAGCTCCCGATCCAGCTGTTGATCCATCCTCCTTGCGCTCCTGGCGTCTGATCTCGAGGTCCTCCTTGCGCAAGCTGCATTTCTTCTAAGAACATCACCCTTGTGGTTATTTTCATCAAATTGGTGCAGGTATTCGAAAAATAGGTGGTGTTGGTCCCGTTTCCGCTTACCTATAGGCATATAAATGTACAATGAGTGACATTAAAAAAAAAAAAAAAGTGTGTCCTTCAAATTACGTGAATTTGGGTTGAACGTCTAATTGAATTTCAACCAATTGCAATATTATAGAAACTAGGGCTGGGTATCGATACTAATGTCCTAAATCAATTTGACTTTGATTCACAAAAGTTAAATTCCAAGTTGATTGCAGTATTTTTTTTATTCAATTCAATAGATTTATATACATATCCATGGACCATCAATTCTTAAATGCCAAGGATGTGATTAAAAACTCCACAATCAATAAATTCCAAATAAAATTATGCAGAGGCAGTATCTGCTGAAATGATTTTAGTTTATTTTTGTTCATGACGGTAGCGTGGCTATAATCATCAGCAAGGATAAGATTATCATATTTGTAATTCAATAATTGTAAATATTCTAAATTGTCTTAAGTCGGGTCTTTTGTGAAGGTAAGAAAATAAAAATTTCTGTGAACACTAAATTTTAAGAAAACACCAATATAGAAAAATGTATGCATACAAAGAACATTTAGGCATTTAAATTTTGTCACTGAAAGTAGTTTTTTTTTTCCGACATTACATACCTACAATACTTTTCGTTTAATAAGTTCATTGATTTAGGAGGGATTTCACAACAGTGCAGAGGCTCAGCATTGCCGTTGATGCGTTACTTTGCCAAGCTAACATGCCATGCTAACAGCTAAGTGAGCTAACATGCCATGCTAACAGCTAAGTGCTAGCGCGGTGTGGGCCACGTTGCGACTGCGCATCGACCTAAATGTGCATTTGTGTTACTCACAAATGTCTATAAGCAATCACGGTTAAATAGCCGACTTACAACAGGCCACTATATCCTCCGCAAAATAACGCCAGCAAGAAAGTGTTATACAAACAAAACAATACATCAAGAAAGTGCTTCAATAGGAAACGAATAAATTAACAAATGCATAACTACAAAGTGTTTATGAGGCTATTGTGTATTACCTTGGTCTGTGGTCTGTTAGTGAGTCTGTTGGTGATGAATCCTCGCATACTGCCATCGACTCCTCGCACATCGCTTCCAGCATGGCGATTGAAGAATCTTTTGTCCCGCCAGTGGTACACCCCATCCGGTGCCCGAGAATGGCGTTGAGTCTTTCACACCACTTATTAATTTTCCCGTCATTTCCAATGCGACTATTGTGGTCTGTAAGTTCTGCTTGAGCTTCTTCAGTTTTTCCCTGACTTGTTTTTGTGTGTGACTTATATTTAGCTCGGCTAGCTTTGCTGTTATTAATTGGTATACCTTATTATTTCTTGTGGCAGTTTCAAAGTGGCTGTGGGTCTCCTCGTCCCCGTAAATACTCAGGAGAGCCTGTACTTCCTCATCCGTCCACCTATCGATTTTTTAAAAAACCTTCCATTCTTGCAATGTTTTAACAAAGACGTCAGTGATTCCCACACCATGTTAATACTTGGGTGGGCCACCCAAGTAAATTGGCCACCACCCAAGTAGATTTCAAGAAAATGTAATTAAAAAATATATATATTTTTAAAAGTGTCACGAGCAGATATACCGCATATAACATTAGTTTGCCGTCACTCACTAGCAGGACTGACAACAATCATGTCTTTTCAATTTATACTTAAGTTTTTTCACGCTTAGCACAATACGAACGTTTGCGGTCAGTGTGAGATGTTATATCACCTTCAGACTGTTCATCATCGTCAGTGTGAGGAGAGTGTGACATGTCGTTACCATCTGACATTGGAGCTAACAAGCTGTCTGCTTGTGATCCTCCAGAGTGCTCACCATCAATTTCTGTTGTCATGGGTTGACTTGAGCTGCTTCTTGGTGACTCCGCCCCTTTGTTCTCTTCATATTGACCTTCATTTTCAGTCTTCAGATGGACACCAGTCACTGGCAATTCTGTGAATTCCTCCTCCCTTTTAATGCATGGTGGCAGATTCTCCTCTTTTTTTATGTTGGGAGACTGCGACAGCTCCTCCTCTTTAACTTGAAGAGGCTCCAAGTCCTCCTTCCCTTTAACGCCAGGCAATTCCAGCTCCTGCTGCTGAGGGCGAAGATATTTGTCACTGATATCTGCAGGACACAAGACACACATGGTTTGGCAAAGTCAGTCTGTTGTGACTTTGATGTTGTGAGTTTCATATTTAAGATTATCAGATGGACCACATGAGCGAAAGAATAGTAGAGGAGGTAAATGTTACAGATCGTCCGTATTTTGCTACAGACATCACTGAACGTTAACTTGTTATGCCTGTAACAGCAACTTAATTTTTAAATTCTTTATTTTACTCTCTTCCAAGTGTAAATATTACTCTAAAACGGAGTCGATTTGGTCCCATTTTAAATTGACTCAAATTTAATCTACATAATTTACTGTGCATTTATCCCGTCACATTGAATGCTTTAATATTGAACACATTTAAGCCTCTTGAATTTTCATTCTTCATTTTTAAAACTAAGCATTACAAGTCTGGGGACTTAGTGGGCTAACTTGGGACCTCAGGGATTGTATTTTGCTATGTCGTGGAAATGTGTGTTGGCAATTGGCATGAAAAAATAATATTTGGATATTTGTATTGTTAACTTTTGAGGAAAGGAGAATGCTTGAAAATTCAGCTTTAAATATGACTTAAAAGGACAGCGATAAATTAAATTAGAAAGTAAAATAAGAATATACTAATATAACAATTAAAAACAAATACTAGACGAGACCCAATATTTTAATTACTTGTTTAATTTGAATATTGATCAACACTCTTGCCGTTAATCACGTGAGAACTAAGGCTGCGTTCACACTGCAGCTTAATTTCGATTTTTTTTCACAAATTAAGTGTTCCAGGATACACCAGGATATGTGAAAAGTATTTTACCTTTTACCACTCAACACCAACACATTATCGTCATTACTAATCTGCTTATTTGCTCCTCAATCATGTTGCTACTTACACCAACACATTATCGTCATTACTAATCTGCTTATTTGCTCCTCAATCATGTTGCTACTTACTAATGAGGGAAACTTACTAAACTGTGTGGTGTGTGTTTCTGCACAGATTCAAGTAGCCTCATGGAGTAAGTCATGGACATAAGATTGTTTTTCAGCAAACAAAAGCTAATTTTTTAAGTATTTGTATTAAAGACAAGATGTAAAAAGGCAAACTAGTGCAATAAGTCAATTTGTTCTGTTAATATGTTTTATGATATTTCTGCACTTCACCCATACACAGACTTGTATCATACAGGCATTATTAATATTATTTGGAGATTGAAGCGCATTTTCTTTAATGTTATGTATGTTTTTTATAACATAGTACATAGTCTTCTTCTTGACAACAGCCTACAATGCTTCGTAGGTAATGACGATAAGAGCCTATCTTCGGTGGCAAAACTAAATAAAAACTTTGTGAGAAGACACAGAATGGGTGAAGCGAGGCAGTCAGGTCGGCCGTCCTTGCCGATGATGGGTCTCTTATTTATTATTCAGGGAGTTTGCAACTCAAGTGCCCACCTCTGTCAATAATATTAAACACGACAACACACAGTGGCCCGATGAAGATTGCATTAAAATAAATATAGGAATATATATTGTTGAAAAGTATTAACGAAACAAGTGACCAACCTGCTGTGTTAAACACAACTCGAGGCTGCTTGCATTCAGCGCCCAGCAGTTGACGTCGCTCGTTCTCCTCTTGTGCTCCACAAAGTTCCTCTTCGTACTTGACTTTAGTTGTTGCGCACATTTTTACGCTTAACTTTGATCTAGGCTGACTTGCAGGGTGAACGTGTCGAAAACAAACGCGTCTTCTTTGTTAGCGGCTAGCATGCTAAAATAAACTAAGCTAAAATGAGCTCAGTTCATCTAAGCAATGCCGAGAAGTTTCGACGAGCAACCGACACAATTTTAACCGGACACGAAATGTAATAATTATGTCTGACTTCAATAGAGTAGAGACGGACGCCCAGTGTCGAGATTTGAGTAAATTCAGTACGAATTATTCAGTGGAGAACGCTAAACAAAGAAATAACAAGATGGAGGGGCAACGTACAATCTACGGCAAGTCCACTTGGACAATCTTTGCGTCAACAAAAACCGAACCAACATAATACAGCGTGTCAAATTTTAGCAAAGCGTGAAAATTGATCAAATAAATAAAGAGAACAAATTATTTACTTGTATAACATCAGTTTGTAGCTTCCTAGAAACTGTTCAACCTGCGCACTAAGACGAATGGTAGCATGTTTTCATACAATTTTGTGGTAAACTTGAAGTGTAGTCTATCCACAGTACGTATTGCTAAAATGTTTTATTCGGGTATTACTAAAACATTTTATTCGGAATGGAAATTTTGCCATGACCGGCAACTCGCCACTTCACGCAGTTTTGCCATGACTCGCGCTAGAACTACAAGTGAAAATTGTTGACCACTTTGTTGTGGTATAAAGGTGAAGCCAGGGGATCATCCTAAGTGTGTGTGGTCACAGATACAAGTCCCGCTGTATGGAGGTAAATTTGGTGCAAAACTAACTTGTGCAAAAAATTTGTACCTGTAGAAAAAAGTCTAAATTTGTATCTGTAAAAGTCGTGATTTGTATCTGTAAAACAAATGTGTGCCTGTAAAAAAAACATTTGTGTCTGTAAAAGAAATTTGTATCTGTAAAAAAAAAAAGTGTATGTGTAAAACAAATTTGTATCTGTAAAAACAAATTTGTACCTGTAAAAGTCATGATTTGTATCTGTACAAAATTTTTTTTGTACCTGTACAAAAACTATAAATTTGTATCTGTAAAAGTTGTGATTTGTACCTGTAGAAATGACAACTTGTAGTCAAAGAAGTCGCCACTAGGAGTCACAAGTGGGTTTTCTGCTGCTGTTCAGTGACGTGAGTTTTGCCCCATTTGTCGCGCTACAAATGGAGCAAAACTAATTTGTACTTGTAGAGCGCCGTGATTTGTACTCGTAGAAGAAGAGGGCGGGCTCTGGAGGATTTGGGCGGGCTAAAGCTCAACCTCATTGGTTGAGCGAACGACCGTGGGTTGAACTCAAATGACGCCCATAAATCCGCAATTCCAAACAGAGTAGCTACACTAGTTTACGCGTCATTTTGGAAGAAGAGGACGTCCCAGGCGTGAAAATTTCAACATGGTTCAATATACGAACACCGTGTGGAACAGCTTAAACGTTGGTTGACATGCAGAGCACTCCAAGTGGGCAGAAAGAAAGAAGTTTAAGTATGAAGGTAAGATTTATTGTACGAATATAGCTCGTAATCCGGTGCTAGCTACCTAGCTCATCTCATGTTGTTGTCACGAAAACTGAACACATTGAAGTCACGATTTGTATTTCAAGATTTGAAGCCTACCAGTGTAAACATACGATCAATAGCTTGTACCTGTAAAAAAAAAAAGTGGACAGTACTCAGCTACTTGTATTTGACTAACATTATATTCAAGCATCTGTACTCTTACTATCATAATAAAATGAAAACAAAACGTTTTTACTGCGAGTGGATCTTTAAGCCGCTCCAGGTATTTCAACCTCAACCCTGTATCCTCTGTATTTAATCATTTTATTTCAAATATTATAATTTATTCATAAATGTCAGTATTTTGCTCTTACACTTAGTTTACTCATCACTCACAGTACTCAAATATTTGTGCAAGTATTTTTTCTGTGCTTTTAATTTCTACTTGAGTTACATTTTCCAATGTAACATTACTCTTATTTAAATATTGGCTATTCTGCTTTTGAAATGCCAGTCTATCTGTATTACTAAGATGTGAGCAGTGTCACTGTCACGCAGCTACTTTAACAAAAGTAACTAGGTCAAATGTTAGTTTATTTATTTTTAATTAAATGAGAATCTCATATATTTCAAAATATTGCTCAAAAGGTGGAGACAACTGCTGGAGACACTGCTGAAGCATCAGTGAAAAGGATGACCCACTCCATCAGAAAGCAGCCAAGAGACAGGAGATGACACCTGGGGGTATTCCATCAAACTGGATTATGGAAAATTATTTTGCAGATCTACCTGTGGCAGTGGTCAGTCTTTTTTTCTGGTGGCTACAATAATGGGCAACACCTATTTAGTCTTATTTTTTATATATATATTGTTATAGGCTACTTGCCGACTTGCTGCCATGATCGCTTTTGGCTACTGTTGAGATGTAACAGTGAAGAATGAATATGTAGGTAAATTCGAGGTGCTTTACATTAAATCAATAACACGATTAATGTGAAATACACATCTAACATGAAACAATTATAACTTATATATTTAGTCGTTCTGCTTTTTTCTTTTTTTTTTGCCAATCATATTTCCCTCGTCTTAGTGATAGCAGCAGTATTGCCTTTTTTGGTGAGTCTTGAATTCCTCATACAGCTCCATCAATAACTTTTGTTCTGTTTGTGAGAAGAATACTGTTCTCGTCTTGGATGGATGCAGAAACGGCTCTTCTGGACATCAAATAAAACATTTCAAATGATGCACAATCTTGTTTATTGAATGATACATGTTGTTATTTGATCTGACTATTTCAAATAACTCAATATGGATTAAATTGTACTCCTGCAACATTTCAAACTCAAAATTGGAAGACATTTAGAAAGCATAATTTCTTCACTTTCCCAAAGGTGTTTGCAGTGAAATTATCTCAGAACCGTAACCAGTGTATCAAGGATTCTCATTTGTTGGACTTCACAGCCACTTTGAAGCAGGTTTGATGTCACACCATGTGCCACCGTCTAGCGATTGATCAAGAAGTAGCTTTGATTGACTGCATGCTGGCATCTGTGCGAATAGAATGATTGGGTCAGCATATTCATACAATAAAAAATAATCATAGCTTCCTAGCTGTGTCATCAAAACACAGCCACTGACATTATACGTAATCAGTTAAATGTTTAGCTTTATCTTGTTAGCCAGAAAAAAAACAAAGATTTTGTCACATCTTAATATCAGAAATAGTGGTAATACTGATAGACACAGACATTGTTTATAAACATTCCCATTTGCATTATTTTTATTTGGCTTCAGTGTTGAAAGCAAATGTGTATGTTTAAAAGTGTAAGAGCCTTTTATTTTAACTGTTTGCAAAGCATACATTGAAAAAATACTGACATTTATCAATAAATTATAATATTTGAAATAAAATGATTAAATACAGAGGATAAAGGGTTGAGATTGAAATACCTGGAGCGGCTTAAAGATCCACTCGCAGTAAAAACGTTTTGTTTTCATTTTATTATGATAGTAAGAGTACAGATGCTTGAATATAATGTTAGTCAAATACAAGTAGCTGAGTACTGTCCACTTTTTTTTTTTACAGGTACAAGCTATTGGTCGTATGTTTACACTGTTAGGCTTCAAATCTTGAAATACAAATCGTGACTTCAATGTGTTCAGTTTTCGTGACAACAACATGAGATGAGCTAGCTAGCTAGCACCGGATTACGAGCTATGTTCGTACAATAAATCTTACCTTCATACTAAAACTTCTTTCTTTCTGCCCACTTGGAGTGCTCTGCATGTCAACCAACGTTTAAACTGTTCCACACGGTGTTCGTATATTGAACCATGTTGACATTTTCACGCCTGGGACGTCCTCTTCTTCCAAAATGACGCGTAAACTAGTGTGGCTACTCTGTTTGGAATTGCGGATTTATGGGCGTCATTTGAGTTCAACCCACGGTCGTTCGCTCAACCAATGAGGTTGAGCTTTAGCCCGCCCAAATCCTCCAGAGCCCGCCCTCTTCTTCTACGAGTACAAATCACGGCGCTCTACAAGTACAAATTAGTTTTGCTCCATTTGTAGCGCGATAAATGGGGCAAAACTCACGTCACTGAACAGCAGCAGAAAACCCACTTGTGACTCCTAGCGGCGACTTCTTTGACTACAAGTTGTCATTTCTACAGGTACAAATCACAACTTTTACAGATACAAATTTATAGTTTTTGTACAGGTACAAATTTTTTTTTGTACAGATACAAATCATGACTTTTACAGGTACAAATTTGTTTTTACAGATACAAATTAGTTTTTACAGATACAAATTTGTTTTACACATACACATTTTTTTTACAGGTACAAATTTCTTTTACAGACACAATTTTTTTTTTTACAGGCACACATTTTTTTTACAGATACAAATCACGACTTTTACAGATACAAATTTAGACTTTTTTTCTACAGGTACAAATTTTTTGCACAAGTTAGTTTTGCACCAAATTTACCTCCATACCGCTGTAGCATTTTTTTAAAACTACAGTTTCTTAACCACATAAATGCTCTGAGGGTTTTCGTTAGGATTAGGCTGATAATGCAGATAACAGCCTATGATCTGACGGTTTTGTTTTGGGTTATGGACCAACACCGCCCCCTGTGCCAAAGTGCGGCACTGCAATACTCTATCCCCATAATACTACTCTTTTAAAGGGCCAGGCTTAGCCTGTAAGCAACTAATGGGTCATTCTAGAATTGGAGGACATTTGCTTGCAAATTCTTGAAAAATAAACCTTCACTTTTCTGATTTTCTGCTACATATTCATCAATAATAGAGAATAAACAACGAAAGGCTTGATTAGCTCATCTTAGCGATCAATGTTACAATTGCATTTAAAAAAAACTCCACAATCTTGTTAGTGCAAGCTTGTCACTTTTATCACAACAGGGTTGCATGCACTTATTTGAAATATTATAATTATTAAAACAAATGTTCCCACAGTTACAAGAGAAAACAATGAAACAAATAATAAAAAAACATATATTGAAATGAAAATTTTATTTTAAAACCGTTTTATTTGAGATTCAATTTGGTCAGTACGGTGCATGGGACATGAGGAAGGGGAAAAAAATGCATTTTATGGAGTACTCAAGACTTCTTTTTTTTTTAACTGTTTTCAAGCATTCTTTTATCTTGTTTTTTTTTTTTTTCCAGATTTGGTCACAGGACAAGTACATTTAATCAGAAACGGCATGTCTTAGTATTTCGTATGTGGATTATTCAATGGAGCCACCAAGGAGAAGGGTCTGGTTTTTCATTTTTCCGGTGGGTTTTTCATTAGCTGGATCTCACAATGACATTTATGAATGAAACTCACACGGCCACATACAAAGTTAGTGAGGGATGCTGCGTTTTTTGGCTTGTTTTGAACCTTTTAGTCACAATGTGCTATAATGTAATGTATTATGTAACTATCACACTGTACAGTTTGCTGTTTATGTATTGGACTTTTAGCTTTTTTTGTTGTTTGCTGTCATATCAGCATTGCAAATGAGAATCTGTTCTCAATTGCCATCCCAGGATAAAGGTCAAGTAAATAAAAATAAACAAGTATAACTCTGAAGTAGTGTCACGTCTGTAAATAAAGGCGAGGTGGCGAGGAAGGCTAAGGCTTAGGCGACAGCTAACTCCTCAGCAGCTGGCTAATGTTCGAGCCACGGCTGCGGATCATCACTCATAAATGGAAAATAGGCACACGTTATGATCTTGTCAAAAATATGTTATCAAAAATGAAGCAAATGGGGTACTGTAATGCTTTATTCAGGATCACATTCAGGTATACTTTTTCCATCTCACTATGCACAGTCAAAGTTTCTTCAAGACAATTTCAATCAATTATTCACTTTATGGATATGGACTTGAAAAAAAGGACAAACTACATACATTGCTTTGAGTATTTTAGCACATGTTCTATTTCTCAAAACTTGTCCACAGGAGACTTGTACTGTAAGAAAGTACTGAAGAATAAAAGGAGATAAATAGAATACAAGAATCAGTGTTTCCTCTAAATCCACTCCTTCAAATGTCTTCTTTCAAAAAAAAAAGATGTATTATTATTGTTGAGCACTAAAATGCATATCATTCTCTTGCTCAGTATGAAAATGTATTTGCGCTTGCACATTCATTTGCATGACGCTAGCGTAGTAAATCCCCCCTTGTTTGGGGTCACGGTCATTAAGCACGTCAAACAACAGCAAGTCAATAGCTGACACCTGACAGGGCGGAGTCAGAGGAGCCAAGTACCGAATTACAAATAAACAATAAAACAGCAAATTACCAACCATAGATTTTACAAGTTTAACAGACGTGATGTAAAATCTGCAACAAAGTGTCCTTTGTTCACACCGCCACTACGGTTTTCCGGAACGTCTGCTAACGCTGCTGAAAGAAAAATCCTAGACTAAAAACTGAGAATGTAGATTATACATTCACTGTCATTTTAAATTAGGTTCACTATTAAACATGGACATTTCTTTCTTTCTTTTTTTAATCATGTATTTATATAAAAAGGGGACAGTGCACATTGATGGGGATTTACATGGAAACATACCAAATTATAGCCCTCTGCTAATTTTAATCTGTAGCCCTTTGGCAGGTTTTGAATACAAATACAATTAAAAAAAATAGCTTAAGTAAAGTCAAGATAACACACACATTAAGCACACAGATCATTAATTCCGTGGTAGGCGCCCGACAGAGCTCGTGTGCACAGCAAAGATGTGCTTTCTGTACCATCTTTAAATGTAAATGGTAAAATAAGATCATATCATGCTTCATTGATCCCTGCTACCCTCACCAGCACAATTGTGCCTCTTAGCTGTATCCGTACATGGGAATCTTTCACTACAAACTGAGCAGCCAAATGATTTCTCACTAGTGTGGCTTCTTGTGTGTCTTAATAAGTTTTACTTCTTGGCGAAATCTTGTCCACAATCTAAGCATGGAAAAGGTTTCTCACCAGTGTGGGTTTTCGTGTCTTTTTATACGTATAAATATATATGTACATTTTAAAGGGTGGGGGCAATATTTAGAGAAAAAAAACCTCGCAAATTTGCCACTTTATATAGTGGCAGATTTGCGAGAAAAAACCTCAGAAACTTGCGAGAAATACACGTAGCGTAGCTATAGTCTAATCATGTGAGGATTCGATGGTGGTTAATGGGACACTGTTTATAAAATGAAAAGGCAGGATGGAGACGGATTATTCTTAAAATTAAAACTTTACTCGTCATTCACCGCAGCCAGAGCGACAACACTTTCTGATCCCCTATCAACTGACTAACACTAACCAATCAGATGCTAGCATACCATAGGCAAATGCAAGTGAATGACAGAAAGCAGCAGATTCGACACATCAATTTAGATACTTGTACAAAAAAATTACCAAAATTTATGAATGTGTAAATAATAATTCTGGAAACATAAATCTACAAGTAAATATACATTTTAACAAATTAACTTAAATGCTTGATCGTCCGGGTGTGAACCTTCGCAAAGCGAGGCGTATTTGTCGCTGGCCAGTGGCTGTACACAAAGGTTCAAAGAGCGAATGTTTAACATGATATGGTTACTATCTCCTTATTTGGAAATCCGACCGAAAAGTATTGGCACAAACAGTCGAGTGGTACGCTACGTGTATTTCTCGTAAGATTTTGAGTTTTTTTCTCACAAATCTGCCACTATATAAAGAAAAAAAACTTGTACATTTGCGAGTTTATAAAGTGGCAAATTTGTGAGTTTATAAAGTGGCAAATTTGCAAGTTTTTTTCTCGGAATATTGCCCCACCCTCTAAAAATATATATTTATACGTGGCCCTAATACGCCGTCGTACTTTTTAAACTTTCATTACGAGCAATTTCTTTACGACAAACTAAGCAGACAAAAGATTTCTCCGAATGTGAGTTGACGTGTGTCTTTTTAAGCTTTCATTGTGAGTGACATTTTTTTTAATCACAAACTGAGCAGGCAAAAGGTTTCTCACCAGTGTGGGTTCTTGTATGTAGATTTAAGTGTCCTTTCAGAGTGATTTTTTAAACCACAAACTGAGCAAGCAAAAGGTTTCTCACCAATGTGAGTTGTGTCTTTTTAAGCTTTCATTGCGAGCACATTTTTTTACCACAAACTGAGCAGGCAAAAAGTTCATCACCAGTGTGAGTTCTTACATGTACATTTAAGTGTCCTTTCAGAGTGAATTTTTGACTACAAACTCAGTGTGGGTTTTCATGTGCGTTTTTAAGTTTTCATTGCCAGTAATTTCTTTACCACAAACTAAGCAGACAAAAGATTTCTCACCAATGTGAGTTGTCGTGTGTCTTTTTAAGCTTTCATTGCGAGTAAATTTTTTATCACAAACTGAGCAGGCAAAAGGCTTCTCACCAGTGTGGGTTCTTGCATGTAGATTTAAGTGTCCTTTCAGAGTGAATTTTTTACCACAAATTGAGCAAGCAAAAGGTTTCTCACCAATGTGAGTTGTCGCGTGTCTTTTTAAGCTTTCATTGCGAGCAAATTTTTTACCACAAACTGAGCAGGCAAAAGGTTTCTCACCAGTGTGGGTTCTTACATGTACATTTAAGTGTCCTTTCCGATTGAATTTTTGACCACAATCCAAGCAGATAAAAGGTTTCTCTCCAGTGTGGACAACCGTATGCTGTTTCCAACAAGACTTGTATCGAAATGTTTTTTCACACCGGGAACATTTCCAACATTTGCTGTCAGTGGGAGATGTCATATCACCTTCAGACTGTTCATTGTCTTCAGTGGGAGGAGAGAATGACGTGTCGTCACCATCTGACATTGGAGCTAACAGGCTGTCTGCTTGTGATCCTCGAGAGTGCCCACCATCAATTTTTCCTGTTGTGTGTTGAATTGGGCTGCTGCTTGGAGACTGCACCCATTTGTTCTCTTCATATTGACCTTCATCTTCAGTCTTCAAATGGACACCAGTCACGGGCAACTCTGTGAAATCTTCCTCTTTAATGCATGGTGGTAGGTTCTCCTCTTTTTTTATGTTGGGAGGTTGCGGCTGCTCCTCTTCTTTAATTTGGAGAGGCTCCACGTCCTCCTCCTCTTTAACGCCAGGGAACTCTGGCTCCTGCCGCTCAGTACAATATTTTTCACCGATTTCTGCGGGACACAAGAGACACATGGTTTGGTAAAGTCAGTCTGTTGTGACTTTGATTTTTATTTTATATTTAAGATGATCAAATGGAGCACAATAGTGAACAAATAGCAGATGCTAATAAAAGGAGAAAATAAATAGCTCATAGAGTAATTTAAAGGCACCATTTACTGGAAGAAGACTTCATTCTTGTAAAAAAAAAATCAGAGCACATCTGCAGCAACAATAAAAAGGCAGATTCCAAATAACATTAATAATGTATTTGGTTTGGAAGCGCCTTCCAAACTGATGCTGTACATTAGTAGACAACAGTTAAAGCAAAATTCAACAGATTAAATAAGATTTTATTTTTTAAATAAACGTTTAAAACTTTTAAGCTTTGTATGAACCATATATGAGTTGTCTCATCTTGGTACAGGTGTTATTATATTGTCTTTTTTTTTTTATCTATGTGTGAATAAAATGAATACATCAAAAATAATTAGTAATACTCTCAACACACTGTTCATCGTACAGAAAACTGGGGCCCATGTTGGAGATGCACTAAAATGGATTAAAGCAAAAATAAATAAATAACTTGAAAACTTTTTATGCCTAAAATGACTGCAGTCAATAACCACAATTTAGTAGTGCAGTGGGGTGCATACTGATGCTTTTTAAATAACATTGAACATGACAAGGATATATCTTGTCCAAACTAGGAGATTTTCAAATACAAATTATAAAAGGCAGAAAAACAGCGTAATGGAAGCATTAAATTAAACAGTGAGTGTCAATAAGAAGGGGGTTTCCCCTCAGATAAAAAAAAGAAAAGAAAGTCAAATCATGCGTGTTCCTATTTCCAGGTATACAAATGGGTCACAGGGATGAAGAAGGTGAGAATTATACAACCCCTCTTTATATATATATATATATATATATATATATATATATATATATACAAACAACGTGACCCCAAAAAAATCTCCCGGTTGGTCACAACTGAAAGTTGGCAAGTATGGCCTGCCCCCAATGCTGAAAATCCTAGAGGAAACACTGCTGATCATTCCGGATATTACAAAAATAAATAAATAATCCAGCGTCTAACATTAATGGTTGCCAGTGCTGGCGTTGCAAAGTAATTACATTTACTGGGGGATTTTTTTTATTATTAGGGATGAAAACACCAATGTCACAAAACTGATTGATTTGATTGGTTGATTTATTTCTTCACATGTCCCTTCATTCGCAAAAGTCAAGACTGTGCCTAGGAAAAAAAAATCTAATGAGAATGTATAGTAATATGCTTGACATATTATAACAATGTGTTAAACCATTTTGCAGGTAAAGATTTATGCCAAAATTTTGTGGGGGCTCGGCTGAGACAATTCAACAAAATCTCATTATAGTACATTTTGACATAAGTAATTAGTAACGTAAGAAACAGCAGAAAATTGGACATAATCATTTGCATAAGCATTTAAAGCATGTTCAAAGATATGATTGTGACATAATGATGTAAAAAATTTAACAAGTAGTACTGAGAAATTCAACCATGATCTGAGAAATGTAGCAAAGCGACTGAGAAAACTGTAAACGTAACGTCAGAAAGTGGCCGGATAAAGAGTCCCTTAGGTAAATACAAGAATATTGTTGATAAGTATTGATTAAACAAGTGACAAACCTGCTCTGTTTAACACAACTCGAGGCTGCTTGCACAGAGCGTCCAGCAGTTGACGTCGTCGCTCGTTCTCCTCTTGTGCTCCACAAAGCTCATCTTCGTACTTGACTTTAGTTCTTGAGCACATTTTTACGCTCACACTTGATCGCTGCTGAGTGAATGTGTCGACGACAAACGAGTCTTATAAATTAGCAGATAGCAAGCTAAGCTAAACTAAAATAAACTAAGATAAGCAAAGCTGAGAAGTTTCGACAAGCACCAAGACGAATTCAACCGGACACGAAATGTAATAATTATGTTTGACTTCAATTAAGTAGTGCGTTCAGTAGTTCAGTTCGAATTCAGAACGAATTATTTAGTGAAGCTTGGTGTGGCTATGTAAAAGAAGCCCGGAACAAAGTATATTCTGTCACGTGGACAGTACGGCAAGTCCACTTTGTCAAAATCAGTGTCACTCACTAAGCACGAAGCAACATAGCTTTATGCTGTTTAAAAGTTTTTATTTAAATATTCCCCTAGCTTCTTTGTTTGTGTTTTCTGTATTAGTAACGTGTTTGTGTAGTATTCACAATTTGTTTATGAATTGATTCTTTTTTTAAATCAATAAAGTTATATGAGAGGGAAAAACACGAAGCAACATAACAATATTTCTAATATAAGACGTTTCTAATATAAGACGGATATTGTTATATTCATTTATATATAAATATCATATCATATATTCATGACAATAGTCAGTTATAAATATAGCACCACCTAGCCCTTGGGTCGACAAAAAAAATTATGACACCTAAGGTATTTTGTCCCAAATTTGGATACTCTTTGTAAGTGTATCTGTAAGTGTAAACTGACATTTATGATTATTTTTATTTTTTTTTACTTTCCACCACTCAAAATGTTCTCAATCCATACATATGTACTTTTATTTATTTGTGATGCCCTCTATGGACAATAAAAGCAATATTGTGCTATGAGTAAAACTAACTATGATGTGTGTGTGTGTGTGTGTGTGTATATATATATATATATATATATATATATATATATATATATATATATATATATATATACATATATATACATATGTGTGTGTGGTTTCATGGTTTTATCTTGAACAGTGTTCACAAGTATTTACCCCACAATAGTGTATACACAATGAAACGTGAATTGGTGCTGTATTATACTGAAACATAATTTAAACAGTTTGTCAATAAATAACAATAATAATAAAAAACTTCTTGTCAATAACATTTTATTTTGAAAACTGGGTGTCGTCCTCCGCGCTCGCGCACTACCGTAAATCCTAGTAGAAAAGGGCAAACTTAAAATGAAGAGCAGCTGGCTTGACTGTTGACTCCCTTTTGGACTGAACGTACTCAAACTTCGACGCTCTGCGGGTTTCAGCACTTCGTTGAAGTCAAACATAATTGTTACAACTCGTGTCCGGTTAAAGTCGTCTCAGTGCTCGTCGACACGTCTTGGCTTTGCTTAGCTTAGCTTAGCTTAGCTTGCTAGCCGCTAACAAGCGAGACGCGTTTGTTGTCGGCAAATTGGCTCAGCAGAGATCAATTGTGAGCTTAAAGTGTCGTGAATATTGGTTAAAATTGTACGCAAGAACGAAAGTCAAGTACGAAGAGGAGCTTTGTGGAGCACAAGAGGAGAACGAGCGACAACGTCAACTGTTGGACGCTGTCTGCAAGCAAGCCTCGAGTTGTGTTCAAGACCGCAGGTTTGTCACTTGTGTAGGCAATACTTCTCAATAATCTTCCTGAATTTACTTTTAACTTCCAAGCGTTATTTTGCCTTGAATGGCTCTAATCAGCACGGATTTACACTGAATGAACCGTTAATGGTCCCTCGCGGGCGAAGCCAGAGGGCAGCCGTCTTACGTTGCCACTGTCTCATACTGCTAACTTCAATGTGGTTTTCATTGAAAACACTTAAGTTATTATTAATGCGTGATTTATCCTAGGATCGCTGTAAGAATTTAGGGGAGCTTCTTAAAAGAACGAATTTGACTGTTTTGTTTGCATCAACCATTTAAAAGTTTCTGAATGACAGTAAATTTTAACACTTTAGGTTGGTTAATTATTTGTTAAAAAATAAAACAACAACAACAAAAACACCCACATATATGGTCTGACCAATAGTATAGGTTTTAGAAGAAATATAAAATTGTGATTTAAGAGGTTTCGGTCCGACGCCAGAGATGATATTATGTATATAAATATTGAACTATTTTTTGAAATATTGAAATATTGCTGTGACACTAATGTATTGAATCAAACCGTGAATTTTAAATTTGGGATATTGTTGCACCACTAATACAGTAGGGTGCAACATTACACAAAATTCACGGTTCGGTTCAATACAAATGACATCACGGTCCAATATTTTTTTGATCCAGATTTCTTAAATTGCAAAATTTTCATGCATTTTAAACAAATAACTTAATATCTCAACGTCCCCCATGATTAAAGACATTCACAAATGCAAAGAAGCAATGTTAAAAAAAGACAATGTATTAAAAATGTTAGAAAAGCCCCAAGCAGTGCTCCTAGTTTATAGAAAGCCATAATAAATGTCCACAATTTTAACATTGTCAAGATCATGACAGGATTATTGGCGGCTCATGGCTCAGACCGGCCCACGGTTGTTCACAAAATGTTGTTGTATATATTTTTTTAGCCGTATATAGCTTGCCATTCCTCCAACCTCGAATATTCAAATTGGATTTGTTCCAAAAATCTAAATTGCAGCTGAATATGCTTACAAGACCACAATCAGTGTTTACTGTTTATTTGAACAAGTATGGGAATATAAATGGTTAAAACTGGTGGTCGTGGGGGGAGTGGGGTTGCCGTGTGGGCCTGCTGTGCCCTGTTCTGCTGCACTAGACTTAGAACATCAGCCGTGTTGGCGGGGGTCGCTCCAGGCTCCTGGGTTGGCTCTCCGGCTGGTGGCTCCTGCGGTGCCGGTAGAGATGTAACGATAACGGCAATATCGTGATATCCCAATATTAAAACTGCCACAATATCATCGTCGTCGTCATGTCACTATATTTAAAAAAAAGCACATCTCTGGTGGCTAGTTTTTTAGTGCAGTTTGATTTTCATAAGGCATGTTTTGCCCCTCTGTTTAAAATCCATGCTAATGCTTATATTAAGGGGAACATAATATGCTATTAAACCGGGTCAATATGTGGAGGAACTCAATGTGTCTGTGCATTAGCAACTAAGTGCCTCAATATTAAGTGTAATTACTATTGTAGGTTGTTCATATGCATTGCTGTTATGTACAAAAGCCCAATATTCAGCTTTTTATTTTTGTTATTAGTATGAGCTATTTTATTTTTTATTTTTCACCATTTTGTGACCTTTTTTTATATTGCCAACCTCCCCACAATATTGTGATGATTATCGTATCGCAAGCTTCATATCGTGATAATATCTTATTGTGATGTTTGGATATCGTTACATCCCGAGCAGTGTTGGGCAAGTTACTTCCAAAATGTAACATATTTCCTATTACTAGTTACTTGCATTTGTAATAAGTTCCTTTTCAATATTACTGTCTATGTAGAATAATGAGATACTCAAGTTTAAGTTACTTTAACATTACTTTTTAAAAAACTTAAATGTAATCATGATTTTTGAGATTTTTGAGATTTTTTTTAAAATGAACAATTTGCAACCATAGCTGTAATGAGGACCCTTAACTATATAGCGTGTGGTATAATATTTTTACTCTATGGTGCGAGATCATTGCCTTTGATTCATATTTGTATCAAGATGTATTTTTTCCCAAATATAAATATTGGAACTGATATTTGATCCGGTAATTAAATAATCCCAGACTGTACACCATAAATAAAAATAATTAACATACTCAAATTAATTTACACACAAAGGAAAGATGAGTTTATATTGCCAATGTGTGTTCCTCTTATCAATAACAATGTATTTTTTTATGTATAGTAAACTTGTATGTAAAAAAATTGGCTAAAAACATAATAGTGATAGCCCACCCAGCATTTTTCGGTCTAAAAGACGTCTATTAGACTAAATGGTACTGAGACGTCAAGGCTAAAAATAGTCTAAAAATGTAAGTTTTTTTTAGACGTCTACGTCTAGTCCCCTCGTCTATTCTTAGACATTTAAATAACCGCTAAAATGAGACGTTTTCTAGGCGTACATTTTTATACCAACTGTATACTCCTCGTCTAATCTTAGACGTTTAAATAAACCACCACTGGACGTCTATTTATCGACGTCTAAATTTAGACGTTTGCTAGACGTTCACTTTTAAATTAAAAAACAAATTTAAACTCCATTACACGTCGTATAGATGTTAAACATATTATTCACAACAAACCAAAATTAAAGGAAATTAAAGTTGTCAAAATTGAAAGTTAAATCAGGTTGTCTAAAAAAGGGACCAAATTTAACCTGTGATCCTTACCTTGATGTAGTTCCAGGATGACAATTCACATCACGTGTTTTTGGAACTTTTAATTAGGTTAACATTAACACTAAACATCACAAACAGATTTTTAAACATATTGCAATGAAATTAAAACAACAACAATATTACCAATATAATATAAACACAAACATTTTGCGAGAGAACAGTTTTTTTCTTCTTTAGGCTGTTTTTTTGGCCTTAGTCTGAAGACTGTTTGTTGCTTCAGTAATACTGGCTTTCCTCCCTAATATTTAATTGTTTTTCCCCTCCATCAAATTCATTAATGAATTGCATACTGGCTAGCGTCTTAGTGGCCCTACACAGTGGTGTACTGTCCACAGTAAAAGGGATACTTGACTCATTGAGCCAGTAAAAAGTTAATATTTTGTCCAGAATGAATTTGATAATGTCATTATTTGTCTTGCACAATTAATAGTTTAAAAAAACTATTTTTTCCACTTGCTGTCGACTGAAGATGACATCCCCTGTGTTGAGGAACTAGGTCATGAACAATCAAAACAGCTCACCCGTTTTCTGGTTTTGGTCAGTAAACTGAGCCATGATTGGTCGTTACCTACTTCCTCAGCACAGGTTATGTCATCTTCAGTTGACAGCAAGTGGAAAAATGTGTTAAAAAAAAGTTTAAGAAAAATAATGAAGTTATCAAATTCATTCTGGACAAAATAGTAACTTTTTACTGCTGAAAATGGTTTAATGAGTCAAGTATCCCTTTAATGACAGACAACTGATTTAAAAAAATAAATAAATATCCAGAACAATTGGTGTTAGAGGCTTGACAAGTGTTTTCCAGATCGAATCGATGATCCGTAACATTTGCCAGCTAACGGCTAACCCTAATGCTATTCATAAGCTCACATGGCCCATCTGGGTGAATTTGAGGCTTAAAGCGCTATATAAAAAGCAGTCCATTTACCATTTAAATAAAAAAGAACACAAAACATAAAAGTCACAACAGACCAACTTTACCAAACCATGTGTGTCTTGTTTCCCGCAGGCATAGGTGAAAAATATCTTTGTCCTGAACGGCAGGAGCCAGAGTTCCCTGGCGTTAAAGAGGACCACGACATGAACCCTCTTCACATTAAAGAAGAGGAGCAGTTGCAGCCCCCTAACATAAAAAAAGAGAAGCTTCCACCATACATCAAAGAGGAGAAGGATTTCACAGAGTTGCCATTGACTGGTGTCCATTTGAAGACTGAAGATGAAGGTCAATATGAAGAGAACAAAAGTGCGGAGCCTCCAAGCAGCAGCTCGAGTCAACACATGACAACAGAAATTGATGGTGAACACTGTGGAGGATCACAAGCAGACAGTCGGTTGGCTCCAACGTCACATGGTGACGACACATCAGACTCTCCTCACACTGATGACGATGAACAGTCTGAAGGTGATGTGACATGTAACACTGACAGCAAATGTTGGAAATTTTCTCAATGTGGAGAAACTTTTGGCTACAAGTATAAATTGGAAAGACATGTGATTGTCCACAATAGAGAGAAACGCTTTCTCTGCACAGTTTGTGGTAAAAAATTTGCTCGGAATGGACACTTAAATGTACATGTAAGAACACACACTGGTGAGAAACCTTTTTCCTGCTCAGATTGCGGTCAAAAATTCACTCTCAATGCAACCTTGAAAGCCCACGAAAGAACCCACACTGGTGAAAAACCTTTTGCCTGCTCAGATTGTGGACAAAAGTTCACTATGAGAGCAAACTTAATTGTACACGTAAGAAAACACACTGGTGAGAAACCTTTTGCCTGCTCAGTTTGTGGTAAAAAATTCGCTAGGAAAGGACACTTAATTGTACACGTAAGAACACACACTGGTGAGAAACCTTTTGCCTGCTCAGAATGTGGTCAAAAATTCGCTCACAGTGCAACTTTGAAAGGCCACACAAAAACTCACACTGGTGAGAAACCATTTGCCTGCTCAGATTGTGGACAAAAATTCGCTAGGAAAGGACACTTAATTGTACACGTAAGAACACACACTGGTGAGAAACCTTTTGCCTGCTCAGAATGTGGTCATAAATTCGCTCACAGTACAACCTTGAAAGACCACACAAGAACACACGCTGCTGAGAAACCTTCTGCCTGTTCAGTTTGTGGTGAAAGATTCCCAAGTAAGGTTAAAGCTAAGCGGCACAAGTGTGCTGGTAAGAATAGCAGTGATCAAGGAACCTATCTAAATTCGTTGTAGCATTTACGTTTACACATTGTACAGAGGGCACATCTTTCTTGTGTACTCAAGCTCTGTTGGTCGCCAACTACTGACTGAATGAATTATCTGTTTTGCTTGTCGTGTGCATTTTATTTGTCTTTACTATTCTTAGTTTTTTTATTATTATTGTATTTTAATTCAAAATGTTACATCAAATCACACCACAGTGGCCGACTTGTTAGCAACTGGGAACTTCTGGCATAAGGCCGATTTGATACATATCTCGATACACATGCAGGATGCAATTCAACTGAAAAACGATATCTTTAGGAGCATAACAGTTTGGTACGATTTGATTAAGTTTGGGACCGATATGATTCTCGATTCGATACGACTCATTTCAATATTCGAAACAATGTGTGTGAACATGTAAAAAAAGAAGAAAAAAAAAAAGCATCTTCTATGTTTGACTTTATTAGATCACTTATTTAAATAGACCGCAACATAGCACTGGGTGATATGACTGACTGAAAATTGGACACCCTAGGCCGGAGTTCGATGATCGGATTGAAATTGGGCCAAGCACTTGCTGTTGAGCGCTGGATTACAAACACTTTGATTTTTCCTAATATTTGCGATTTATTGTCCTTCCGTATGGCTTAAACTTGCTGTGTTGAGGGTTGTACCGCTCGGAAGAATTTGAATCGGCATCTGCAGTTCTTTTTTACACCTAAATCCAGGCATACTTACGTTTGGTGAAGTACATTTCCAACTCAATGTGTGCAGAGTTTGAAAGATAAAACACTGGGTTGTACTACAAATTGTGATGAGGTTGTGCGAGTGTGTACTATTTTAAGTAACATGGAGCCAAGTATTGTGTATGACCAACAGTGAGTTTAAACTTCCTCGTGTTTGATTTTTGACTTACTGGTTGCATTTGGAATCTTATCTTTTTATTGTTGCTGGAGATGTGTTTTGTTGGGGGTTAAATTTACAAGAATAAAGTATTCTTACAGTAAATGGTATGTCTCATTTGTGTTTTATCATCAATTTATTTTTTTCCTATTATTTGCAGCGACTACATAATATTCAAGTATACGTTTTATTGATGCAACCAAATATGGAATTAAATAAAATACAACACAGAATAACAGTGCAAACACCACAAACACAATACTTGCATGCTTTTCTATCTATCTATCTATCTATCTATCTATCTATCTATCTATCTATCTATCTATCTATCTATCTATCTATCTATCTATCTATCGGAGCCAGAAGATATGTTGAAATATATGTATCATAGACACCATACAAGCTTTTTACGAATAGTACCACAGATTATACGTACAGGCAGTGTTTTTAATGGAAACATTTTTGCCGGTCGCGGGGGCAGCAGCTTTAGGAGGGAAACCCAGACTTCCCTCTCCCCAGCCACTTCAACCAGCTCCTCCGGCGGGATCCAAAGGCGTTCCAAGCCCAGCCGAGAGACATAGTCTCTCCAGCGTGTCCTGGGTCGTCCCCGGGGCCTCCCGCCACTGGGACATGCCCGGGACACCTCTCCAGGGAGGCGGTAGGAGTCATTCGAACCAGATGCCCGAGTCACCTCAACTGGCTCCTCTCAACGTGGAGTAGCGGCTCGACCCTGAGTCCCTCCCGGCTGACTGAGCTTCTCACCCTATTGCTAAGGGAGAGCCCGGACACCCTGCGGAGGAAACTTATTTCGGCTACTTTTATCCGGGATCTTGTTCTTTCGGTCACGACCCACAGCTTGTGACTATAGGTGAGGGTAGGAACGTAGATCGACCGGTAAATCGAGAGCTTCGGATTTTGGCTCAGCTCATTCTTCACCACAGCGGACCGATACAATCCGCATCACTGCAGACGCTGCACCGATCTGCCTGTCGATCTCCCACTCCATCCTGCCCTCACTCGTGAACAAGACCCCAAGATACTTGAACTCCTCCACTTGGGGCAGGATCTCATCCCCGACCCGGAGAGGCCACTCCACCCTTTTCCGACTGAGGACCATGGTCTCGGATTTGAAGGTGCTGATCTTCATTCCAACCGCTTTACACTCTGCTGCGAACCGCTCCAGTAAGAGTTGAAGATCACGGCTTGATGAAGCCAACACCACCACATTATCTGCAAAAAGCAGAGATGCAATGCTGAGGCCACCAAATGCTTCGGCTGCGCCTAGAAATTCTGTCCATAAAAGTTATGAACAGAATTGGTGACCAAGGGCAGCCTTGGCAGAGTCCAACCCTCACTGGAAATTAATCTAACTTACTGCCGGCAATGCGGACCAAACTGACACCGATCGTACAGGGACTGAATAGCCCATATCAAGGGGCTCGGTACCCCGTACTGCCGATGCAACCCCCAAAGGACTCCCCGAGGGACACGGTCGAACGCAAATCTACAAAACACATGTAGACTGGTTGGGCGAACTCCCATGTACTCTCGAGCACCCTGCCGAGGGTGTAGAGCTGGTCCACTGTTCCACGGCCGGGACGAAAACCATACTGCTTCTCCTGAATCCGAGATTCGACTTCACAACGAACCCTCCTCTCCAGCACCCCTGAATATACCTTACCAGGGAGGCTGAGGAGTGTGATCCCTCTAAAGTTGGAACACACCCTCCGGTCCCCCTTCTTAAAAAGGGGGACCACCACCCCAGACTGCCAATCCAGGGGCACTGTCCCCGATGTCCACGCGATGTTGTAGAGGTGTGTCAACCACGATAGCCCCACAACATCCAGAGCCTTTAGGAACTCCGGGCAGATCTCATCCACCCGCTGGGCCCTGCCACGAGGAGCTTTCCAACCACCTCAGTGACTTCGACCCCAGAGATAGGAGAGCCCACCTCAGAGTCGCCAGACTCTGCTTCATCAAAGAAATTGAGGAGGACTTCGAAGTATTCTCCTCACCGACTCACGACATCCCGGGTCGAGGTCAATAGCACCCCATCTCCACTCTACACAGTGTTAATGGTGCACTGCTTTCTTTTCCTGAGACGTCGGATGGTGGACCAGAATTTCCTCGAAGCCATCCGGAAGTCGTTTTCCATGGCCTCACCGAACTCCTCCTATGTCCGAGTTTTTGCCTCAGCTACCACCGAAGACGCGTTCCGCTTAGCCAGCCGATACCTGTCACCTGCCTCCGGAGTTCCACATGCTAAAAAGGCCCAATAGGACTCGTTCTTCAGCTTGACGGCATCCCTTACTGCTGGTGTCCACCAGCGGGTTCGAGGATTGCCACCACGACAGGCACCTTACGGCCACAGCTCCGATCGGCCGCCTCAACAATGGAGGCACGGAACATGGCCCACATGGACTCAATGTCCCCCCCCTCCCCCGGGACAAGGGAGAAGTTCTGCCGGAGGTGGGTATTGAAACTCCTTCTGACAGGGGATTCAGACAGAAGTTCCCAGCAAACCCTCGCAATACGTTTGGGTCTGCCAGGTCTGACAGGCATCTTACCTCACCATCGGAGACAACACACCACCAGGTGGTGATCAGTTGACAGCTCCACCCCTCTCTTCACCCGAGTGTCCAAAACAAGCGGCCGCAAATCCGATCATCAAACTCTCCAGCACACCCTCCAAGGACTCCAAATAGTGTGGGTACTCTGAACTGCTGTTTGGTGCATAGGCATAAACAACAGTCAGGACCTGTCCCCACACCCGAAGGCGGAGGTTTGGCTACCCTCTCATCTACCGGGGTAAACTCCAACGTACAGGCGCCAAGCCGGGGGTCAATAAGTATGCCCACACCTGCTCTCTGCCTCTCACCGTGGGAAACTCCAGAGTGAAAGAGAGTCCAACCCCTCTAAAGAGGATTGGTACCAGAGCCCAAGCCGTGTGTGGAGTAGAGTCCGACTATATCTAGTCCGAATTTCTATGCCTCACACACCAGCTCGGGGGTTGTTTTTTTTTAATTACGGCGTTAGAGTTCTGCCACAATTACATAAAAACAACTTTTAAAAAAAGTTTTTTTTTCACAATAATTAGGTCTCAGAATTACTCTTTTTAAAATCAATTTAGCTTTTCTCAGGGAGTATATATTTTTAATGTGTTGAGTTGATTTCAGTACATGAATGAAAAAGCAGACAAAGTGCAAACATTTTTAAAAAGCAGTGGGAAGAATATACTTTCTGACCCATTTAAAATCCTATTCAACACTGTCACTGCCATGTGTGGAGTTATGCTGTAACAACAAAAACCAACACCTGCCTTTTTGTTAACTTACAAAAAAAAGCTACAGAAAATAGTTGTCAATCAAAGTATATATTATATATAAGCTTTTTTGACACCCAAAATTAGAGACTTTAATGAGTATTGTATATTAATAACCTATTTTTGTATTATTATAAGTCAAAAACTATTTAGAGAACTAGGGGTAGTACTAGATTTTTTTTTTTACTTCCTACTTTTTTTTTTTAACTAACAGTTGCTTTCTTTTCTTTATTTCTTGTTATTTTGTATTGATTTTTTCTGTTTATAGAAAGCCTCACCGCTGCAAACCGGGTACCGTGGCCCTCCGCGAAACGGCTCTTTTAAGAGCCAACACAATTTCATCTAAATGGTAAATTCTTATTGTGTGTGACTAATTTATTTGTTCATTTGCTGAAGTCGTCCACACAAAAACACGTAAACCATAAAAAGTAAATATTGAGTATTGACTTGTGGCTCAAATAAGAATCCATCAGATTTTATTGAAACTGCAAAACTTCAACTCAGTCAAGTGATGTGGCAAACGACAATTCAGTGAGTGGGTTATTTTTATAGGACTGTGGCTGATTTGTTGACTACATATTTATGTTTACTATGGTTTGTGTCTTGTGCTTTGTTATTGTTGGCTTTTTGGATCTAGGTTGTACTTTACTATCTTTTCAGTGGATTTATAATGATGAGCTTTCTGAGTGTTTATTTTATATTATTATTATGGAATGGTTCATTATTAGTTACTTTTGTTATCCTCAGCAATATATTTTTGTTTTATTTATTTATTTACTATTGAGGCAAACTAAGAATGTATTTTATTTTGTTGTTTGTTTGTTTTTGCTTTGTTTTTATTCTTTTTCAAGTTCAAAATGAACTTAAACTCAATTTGAACTGATTCCTGCATGTATTAGAAAGTTTTGATGTGCTCTTTCCACAAAACTGAGGCCGTTTTTTGTTTTCTCTTTACACTTGCTTGGTCACTATTCTGATTGCTACAGTTAACAGCTATTGAGTTGTGCAGATTGTAGATTTTAATCTGTCTCAGTGACGATTGGGGGCGTGTAAATACTTGTCTCAAGGAAGGCTCCATGGATTGGACATCTGGACCTCTGGGGGGGGGACATTTTAATACCACCATAATCATCTTCAAAGATCATTCCAGCATATATAATTTATACACAATATAATGCCAATTTTTACAAATAACTCGACAAATCATTACAACACATTTATTGGAAAAACAAAATACTTCCTGGTGCCATCGTGTTTTGGCGTTGATTTAGGTGAAGCTCCTCCCTCGAGATTGCTCAATTGTTATTGCTCTTTCAGGTCCGCAAACTTGTAATAAGACAGGCCGCCCTCAGCACAGCGAAGTCATTCAATAGCAGTTATATCTATTTAATTCAAAATGTCCGGCAGGGGTAAAGGTGGTAAAGGACTTGGAAAAGGAGGCGCCAAGCGTCACCGCAAGGTTCTCCGCGACAACATCCAGGGTATCACTAAGCCTGCCATTCGCCGTCTGGCTCGCCGTGGCGGAGTCAAGCGTATTTCTGGCCTCATCTACGAGGAGACTCGTGGTGTCCTCAAAGTTTTTCTTGAGAATGTCATCCGTGACGCTGTCACCTACACTGAGCACGCCAAGAGAAAGACAGTCACTGCCATGGATGTGGTGTATGCCCTGAAGAGACAAGGGCGTACTCTCTATGGTTTCGGCGGTTAAGCAATCGCGACCCCTCAACACCGCAATCAAAGGTCCTTTTAAGGACCACTCATCTCTTCTAATTAGAGTATCGTTCTGTGTATGTTCAAATACATCAAATAATGTTTCCAAAATAAGGAGACGTCTTGATAAATGTAGACTATAACTTATTTGTAATTAATAATTTTGACGTTTCCTTCAAGCTCGACGGCGAGGCAAGCTATTATCAGTGCATATGCAAAATTCGCTGTGCGGACACCCTCTCTTGATTGGTGGACAGATTTCACGCTTTTTCATGGTTGGCTGCTAGGCGTCAGTTTAGAATGTTGTCTTTACTAACGGCAGCGACTTTTACTCTAGCACCAGACACATTTAGGGAAAATATTAAAATTAACTTTTCTTCTTATTGCTCTTCTCAAATCAAGAAACGTTTGTTTACAATTTTTCACTTCTGGAAGTTGAACAAACTTGCACACTGCACAGCAAGAAATAGACACGCCTCCGAGTGAGTCGATTCAAAAGATATTTTTAAGCCAATCAAAAAGTGGGGCTGGCACATTTTTACCGCCACAGACTGACTCATTTCAAAAGAGCTTTTAAGCCAATCAAAAAGTGGCACTGGCACATTAAAATTAGCATGAAGCGGATATAAAAGCACTGGCTGAACGTGTTTCCTGTTATTCGAATTGTAAGTCGTCTTCAATCTCGAAATCATGCCTGAACCTCCCGCCAAGTCTGCGCCAAAGAAGGGCTCAAAGAAAGCTGTCTCCAAAGCTCCGGGCAAACCTGGCCGGAAAAGAAGGGGCAAGAGAAAGGAGAGCTATGCCATCTACGTGTACAAAGTGCTGAAGCAGGTCCACCCGGACACCGGCATCTCGTCCAAAGCTATGAGCATCATGAATTCGTTCGTCAACGACATCTTCGAGCGTATCGCCTCCGAGGCTTCTCGTCTGGCACACTACAACAAGCGCTCCACCATCTCATCCAGAGAGATTCAGACCGCCGTGCGTCTCCTGCTACCTGGTGAGCTAGCCAAGCACGCAGTGTCTGAGGGCACCAAGGCCGTCACCAAGTACACCAGCTCCAAGTAAATTGTTCCGGCGTTACTCCAAACCAACGGCTCTTTTAAGAGCCACGCATTTCATCTTTAAGTGTATGTTTCCAATTGAAAGTGAACAGCTGCTACCAAATATTTTGGGTAAAAAATAAATTGTATTGAAACAATTTGTCATTAAGGTGAGCCGCACTTTTCCAATTGAATCTAGTTTGGTTCTTAAGCGTGCTAGATTAATCAAACATAACCGGGCTGCATAAAGTTGCTTTAAATGTAGCAATAATCATCGTCATTCTCTAGTCCAGGGGGTGCTCAAATTCAGTCCTCGAGAACTCCTATACAGCCTGTTTTCCATGTTTCGCTCCACTAACACACCTGATTCACAATTAGGATCCTTGTCGGGCTTCTGCAAAGTTTGCTGATTAGCTAATAATTTGATTCAGCTGTGCTGCAGGAGGGAAGCTTGGGAAAAAAGGCTGGGTTAGGGGCTCTCGAGGACAGAATTTGAGCACTCCTGCCCCAGTCACTGTTGCTCTTCTGCACTTGAATGTCATGTAAAATGTCATAAATACCGACAAAGTGCTGCATATCGATACTTAGATCAATCTTCACAGCCCTACTTTGCCAGTGGAGGCTGGCCAGTTATCGACGCTGGGTGCACCCGTGACACGCGTTTGCGCTCGTCTTTTTCATTGGTCTCAAGTAGTTCTTCCGGTCAGCGGACAAGGCTCTCAGCTGCCCAAAAACTAAATAAAAATAAAATGCGAACGATCAGAACGTTAGTCCAGATTCCAATCGATTCTCAACAACACCCACAAGACATAAAATGGGAACGATGTTATTGGTCTCTTCGAATCAGTAAGATTCCAGCTGACATGAGCGGAGTTCATTCACGAATGTCTCGCAAAACCTCTCGAGATTAAACGTGACTTCCGAGTTAACAAACATCCAGGACCAGTAGCGATACTTCCTGGTTTCAGCCGAAAACGCGGCATACATAGGAAAGACGTTGTTGTGGAGTGTAAATGAGCTCTAGGCGGCTTTTTACCCCCTTTCACTTGTAAATGCATGAGTTTGTGTGTTGGTTGCTGGGGTTAGGGGACTGCCCAGTCAACTATTTCAATTCCGAGATTCAAGTTGGGAGTTGACGATAGACTTTACGTTGAAAGACACACATATGGAGAGAAATGTGTCTTTATTTTCAATCAACCAAAAAAGTCAGCCTGTATTTATATAGTGGACTGGCTGTGACATATTGCCTTAAATTATTAAGTGTGTATTATGTGCATTGTAAAACACGAGGGGCGCAAAAATAATAAACACTGGTCCAAATTGGCCTTGGACCGTATGGAATTTTTCTGGAATCCCCCCTAGAACCAGTGCCGATCCTATTTCGTTTTTTTTTCCGGACCGGCAGCATTTTACCCCCGTGGGTCAGTCCGCCCCCGAGTTATCAAACGGCGCCCTTGTGTGGTCGACGGATGGATAAACAGCAGGATGAAAACGCCAAGACAAGTTTGATGCAGTTTCAAACTAGTTATCCCCTGCGAATGTTAACAACCCAATTAGTTACTGTCTCCGCTGCACATCACACTTTAAAAGGACGACACAATCCCACAGTTGTAAAAGATGGAGAACATCCACTGAAACTTTATTGAATATATGAAATGCTGAGGCGTAACCGATAACAAGGTTTGCAGCTTTGTAAAGAGTGATTCTAGCGGGCAGGTTTGACCAGCAGATGGAGCTCTTGCAGTGTCAAATGCCTCAAGGGCAACTGTCTCGAAAAGCCCACAAGTGGCAAACCCATTTTATATCTTGTTGAGAATTGATTCGAATCTGGACAAACATTCTGATCGTTCGATTTGTATTTATACATATGCTTTGTTTGAGCTTTTCCAACTATTACTTGAGCTGGGTATTTGTGTAGCACAAACACGTATCGAAAAGAGTATATTCTGGGCCCAGACTAGAGTAATTTTGGTGGATAACATTCAAGTGCAGAAGAGGAACAGTGACTAGAGCAGGGGTGCTCAAATTCTGTCCTCCAGAGGCCCTATCCAGCCTGTTTTCCACGTTTCCCTCCTGCATCACAACTGAATCTAATAATCAGCTAAACAACAGCAAACTTTGCAGAAGCCTGATCATGAATCAGGTGTATATATGATTATCACTATACATAAAGTAACTTTAAGCAGCCCGCGTCTATTTACGATCATAGTACAGCACGCTTAAGAAAAAACAAGTTTTAGTTGGAAAAGTGACTTATGACAATTTCTTTCAATTTAAAATATATGGTAGCAGCGGTTTCAATTGGGAACGTACTCTTAAAGATGAAATGTGTGGCTCTTAAAAGAGCCGTTGGTTTAAAGGTACAGTATTGCTAGAGCAATTTACTTGGAGCTGGTGTACTTGGTGACAGCCTTGGTGCCCTCAGACACGGCGTGCTTGGCTAGCTCACCAGGTAGCAGGAGACGCACGGCGGTCTGAATCTCTCTGGATGAGATGGTGGAGCGCTTGTTGTAGTGTGCCAGACGAGAAGCCTCAGAGGCGATGCGCTCGAAGATGTCGTTGACGAACGAATTCATGATGCTCATAGCTTTGGACGAGATGCCGGTGTCCGGGTGGACCTGCTTCAGCACCTTGTACACGTAGATGGCATAGCTCTCCTTTCTTCGGGCCCTTCTCTTTTTGCCGGGTTTGCCCGGGGCTTTGGAGACGGCTTTCTTGGAGCCCTTCTTTGGCGCAGTTTTGGCGGCAGGTTCAGGCATGGTTTCGAGATTGAAGACGACTTACAATTCGAATAGCGGCAAACACTTTCAGCCAGTGCTTTTATATCCGCTTCATGCTAATTTTAATGTGCCGGTGCCACTTTTTGATTGGCTTAAAAGCTCTTTTGAAACGAGTTGGTCTGGGGCGGTAAAAATGTGCCAGCGCCACATTTTGATTGGCTTAAAAATATATTTTGAAACGAATCACTCGGAGAAGTGTCTATTTCTTGCCTGGTGCTTGCAGTGTGCACGTTTGTTCAACTTCCAGAAGTGAAAAATTGTAAACAAACTTTTCTTGATTTGAGAAGAGCAATAAGAAGAAAAGTTAATTTTAATATTTTTCCTAAATGTGTCTGGTGCTAGTAAAAGTCGCTGCCGTTCGTAAAGACAACATTCTAAACTGACGCCTAGCAGCCAACCAGGAAAGAGCGTGAAATCAGTCCACCAATCAGGAGAGGGTGTCCACACAGCCGAATTGGCATATGCACTGATAACAGCTTGCCTCGCTGTACTAGCTGAAGGAAACGTCAAAATTATTAATTACAATTCATTCATAATCTACATTTATCTAGGCTTCTCCTTATTTCGGAAACATTATTTGGTGTATTTGAACATAATAAAACTGTCCAAGCACTTTACTTTCATAGGTCCAAATTCATGCATAACAAACAATCCTTGACTGAGTTTTTTTTTTAATTCAGTTATTTTTCATCATTATCTTCTATCCAACAGCTGCGAAAACATACAATTACTGTAAACTTGACTATACTGTACTATATTTTTTTGTCCTGGAACTGTTACTGTGTGAAATGTGTATATTCCTACAAATTCGGTACTGTTAATTGTTACTGTTAACTGTAATTAAAAATTGCAAAAACACAGAACGATACTCTAATTAGGAGAGATGAGTGGTCCTTAAAAGGACCTTTGATTGCGGTGTTGAGGGGTCGCGATTGCTTAACCGCCGAAACCATAGAGAGTACGCCCTTGTCTCTTCAGGGCATACACCACATCCATGGCAGTGACTGTCTTTCTCTTGGCGTGCTCAGTGTAGGTGACGGCGTCACGGATGACATTCTCAAGAAAAACTTTGAGGACACCACGAGTCTCCTCGTAGATGAGGCCAGAAATACGCTTGACTCCGCCACGGCGAGCCAGACGGCGAATGGCAGGCTTAGTGATACCCTGGATGTTGTCGCGGAGAACCTTGCGGTGACGCTTGGCGCCTCCTTTGCCCAGTCCTTTACCACCTTTACCCCTGCCGGACATATTGAATTCACTTGATATAACTATTATTGAATGACTTAACTGTGCTGAGTGCGGCCTATCTTATTACAAATTTGCGGACCTGAAAGAGCAATAACAACTGAGCAATCTCGAGGGAGGAGCTTCACCTAAATCAACGCCAAAACACGATGGCACCAGGAAGTATTTTGTTTTTCCAATAAATGTGTTGTAATGATTTGTCGAGTTATTTGTAAAAATTGGCATTATATTGTGTATAAATTATATATGCTGGAATGATCTTTGAAGATGACTATGGTGGTATTAAAATGTTCCCCCCCCCCCAGTGGTCCAGATGTCCAATCCATGGAGCCTTCCTTGAGACAAGTATTTACACGCCCCCAATCATCACTGAGACAGATTAAAATCTACAATCTGCACAACTCAATAGCTGTTAACTGTATCAATCAGAATAGTGACCAAGCAAGTGTAAAGAGAAAACAAAAAACGGCCTCAGTTTTGTGGAAAGAGCACATCAAAACTTTCTAATACATGCAGGAATCAGTTCAAATTGAGTTTACGTTAATTTTGAACTTGAAAAAGAACAAAAACAAACAAAATAAAATAAAATCGTAGTTTACATCAATGGTAAAAAATATATATATATATTGCTGAGGATAACAAAAGTAACTAATAATGAACCACTCCATAATATAAAATAAATACTCAGAGAGCTCATCATTATAAATCCACAGAAAATATAGTAAAGTACAATTTAGATCCAAAAAGCCAACAATGACAAGACACGAACTTTATTAAACATAAATGTAGTAATCAGCAACATTCCTATAAAAATAACCCACTCACTGAATTGTGTTTGCCACATGACTGAATTGAAGTTTTGCAGTTTCAATAAAATCTGATTGATTCTTATTTAAGCCACAAGTCAATATTCAATATTTACTTTTTATAGTTTGCGTGTTTTTGTGTGGACTACTTCAGCAAATGAACAAACAAATTACCATTTAGATGAAATTGTGTTGGCTCTTAATAGAGCCGTTGTAACAGATCTCGCGGTGAGGCTTTCTATAAACAGAAAAGATCAATACAAAATAATAATAGGTAAACAGTTACATAAAAAAGTAGGAAGTAAACACAAAAAATCTAGTACTACCCAAATTCTCAATTTAGTAATTGATTTATAATACAAAGAATATTATATTAAATTATGGTACAGGCATACGCATTTTCATAATGGGTAATAAAACTCTTAAAATAATTGATGAGTGGTCCTTAAAAGGACCTTTGATTGTAGTGTTGAGCGGCCGAGATAGTTTAACCACCGAAACCATAGAGAGTACGCCCTTGTCTTTTCAGGGCATACACCACATCCATGGCAGTGACTGTCTTCCTCTTGGCGTGCTCAGTGTAGGTGACGGCGTCACGGATGACATTCTCCAGAAAAACTTTGAGGACACCACGAGTCTCCTCGTAGATGAGCCCAGAAATACGCTTGACTCCGCCACGGCGAGCCAGACGGCGAATGGCGGGCTTAGTAATACCCTGGATGTTGTCGCGGAGAACCTTACGATGACGTTTGGCGCCTCCTTTGCCTAGTCCTTTACCACCTTTACCCCTGCCGGACATTCTGAATTTACAAGATTTGACTGTTGTTGAATTACTTTAATACGGGGAGGGTGGCCTGTCTTATTACAAATTTGCGGACCTGAAAGAGCAACAATAGCTGAGCAATCTCGAGGGAGGAGCTTCACTTAACTCAACGCCAAAACAAGACGGCACCAGGAAGTATTTTGTTTTTCCAATAAATGTGTTGTAATGATTTGTCGAGTTATTTGTAAAAAAAAAAGACATTATATTGTGTATAAATTATATATGCTGGAATGGTCTTTGAAGATGACTATGGTGTTATAAAAAACATTTTTCCCCCAAAGGATATTTGAGCCACAAGCCAATACTCAATAATTTATTTTTATGGTTTACGTGTTTTTGTGTGGACGACTTCGTCAAATGAACAAATAAATTACACACAAACAATAATAATTTACTATTTAGATGAAATTGCGTTGGCTCTTAAAATAGCCATTGTGATTTTTTTAAAATAATATACATATATATATATATATATATATATATATATATATGTTATGTTATGTTATGTTATGTTATGTTAGGCAGAGAAATATATTCTGGAAAAAAATTGAATTTTTAAACCAAAACCTGTGTACGAGACGGCATGGGTCTCCTGTTTTGTCCTAGTGGATTTGCCGTAGTTGGCTGTCAAAGATGGCCGACATCCTACGCTACGCGCGTCGCAGTTGGTGCTTCGCAAATATCTTTCCGCATTCGTCCTGGCTTTCGAGCGCTTCGCGAGAGCTTCATAAATTCGTGCCAAATGAACGTACGGAAGCCTCAACTCTGCGATCTTCACTACTTTACTAGACAACATTGTTCTTTAAGTCTTCGCTTTCGGGTACACTCGTCTTGACGTACGGTGAAGCTTCGCGGCCTGGTCGATATGCTATCTTAGCTTAGCATAGTTTGCGCGCTGCTAACAAGGCGACGCAATTTTGATCAAGTCATAGCAAATCAGAGCACCAGTGAGCGTCAACTTTTGTAATTGTCGTTTGAAAATGTGTGCAAGAAGGACAGCGGAATATGAAGAAGAACTTTGCGGGCTACCAGAGGAGAAGCTGCGACTAAGTCAACGAGTGGACGCTGTTTGCAAGAAGCCCCGAACTGGGTTTCAGAGAGCAGGTTTGTTCATTTCTTGCTCTTACTGCTTAAATACTGTGCATATATATATATATATATATATATATATATATATATATATATATATATATCACATTTAACATAGTTATTATTAATAATATTCAATACGCAGTTGATAATTTGCGTTTTTTAAAGATCTTTATTTGCTTACAAACAGGATACAAAATTCCCATCACAAAACGAGCGAAAATAGTTTACGCAGGAAAAGATTCACAGTCATTTAAAAACATAAATATCTAACAGTCCAGAGTTTTACAATTGTAAATGTGCCAAGTGTTTTTGTCCTTATTTTTTTCTCTTCTCAAATGACAGAGGATCTGCCTAACCACGGGGTTGTCATCTACTAGTAGAGTGGGATGATATGGGTAACTCGCGCTTCGAAACTGACGATATTTGGCTCACGATATCCATAATATCACGATACACTTTATCTACGATTTTCTATATATTGTAAAAATATATATATAATACAATTCAACAATATATCACGATATGTGACTGAAAAAGCCAACAAATACCCATAACAAGCAAAATGTCTAATTATGCATTTATTCAATGCCAAAACTTTGTACAATGTACAAAGAAACATATACATCTATTCTGCATAGTGCCTCACTGCCTCTTAACCTTGTAACTGTATACATTGTACAGTGAGACAAATTAAACTGCATAAACATTTATAACATTTGCAAACCAGACACTGCACTGCTTTCTGATACTGAAACATTGGTAACAACTTACATTAAATTGTTTTAACCTGGGGAGTGGAAATATCAAGGCATATTCTTCTTGAGAAACACTAACTGATCAGCATGCTCAGATGTAAGAGCACACCTCTGAGCAGCGAATATGTCACCAGCAGTAGAAAACCACCATGGCATATGTCTCCTGCACTTCTGTAGGCGACAGGAAGCGCATTGACTTAAACCTGGGGTCTAAGGCAGATGCAATATAAACACACAAAAACATCTCTGTGCATTTATCAGTTGTAAACTTGAGGTGAAGAATTTCGGGTTATTTTTAAACCAAGCACCTTCACATGACGTCGCTCCGAGGCGACAACGAAATGCAACACTAGATAATAAATCAGTTACTTTTCTCATTTTACTGTGGTGTTTATCAAATGTTGCGCACAAGCAGAGATGGCAAATTCAGGTCCAGAAAGTAAAAATCCTGTCACAGTTTGGTTTTAACCCCAGGTGCTCGCTAGCTAGCTAGCTAGCTCCCTGGCTAGCTCCATGGTGCTCGTTTACCTGCTAGGGAGCTAGCTCGCTAGCATCAATGGCTAGAGTTAAACTGTGGCAGGGTTTTACTTTCTGGACCTGGATTTGTCACCTCTGCGCACTAGTAATATACATAAAAATAATAATAATAATAATAATAAAAAAAAAACTAATACTGAAACTAAAACTAAGCATTTTTTAAATAACTTAAAGTAATAACAACTAACAGAACCACCCTGAAAACGAATTAAAACTATTTAAATAAAAAATAAAAACATGAAAATGAAATAAAAAACTAAAATGAATATTCCAAAACTATGATAACCCTGATATTCAGTATAGGCTGTTGATATTTTGCTGTGACCGGAAACTCGCCACCTTGCGCAATTTTTCAGTGTATTGCGCAAGAACTGCAAGTACAAATTCTGCAGCAGTGAATGTGTGTACCAGCTCGTGAAGTAGTAGGAAGGAGTGTGGTCACCTCTGATGCTGGCTGGGTCACGGGTTTGAATCCACTCTATACACCTTTTTTTTTCTTCCTTACTTTTTTTTTTTCTTACTACAATTTCTTGACGCAAAGTGTTCAGGTCATGGCAAAATATCCACTGCATATTTGATAACACCTTATATCAGGATTCATCAATTATGGTCCTCAAGGTCCAAAGTCCTGCAGGTTTTAGATGTTTCCGGATACTAAAGATCAGGATCGTTATCGGGCATGCTGATGAGCTGATTACTGTATATGAATCAGGTGTGCTACTGGCCAAAAACATCTCAAACATCAAAAACTTTTTTTACTTTCGACTACTCAAAATTTTTAGTGGCATCAGACCTATCCATACATATGTACTTTTTATTTATTTATTCATTTATTATGTCCTCTATGGACAATAAAAGCAATATTGTGCTATGAGTAAATCTAACGATGATGTGTATATATGTACTTTAAAATCGGGGCAACTCATTGCCCAAAAATAAAACGGAGGCTGATTTTTGAGGGTGTTAACATTGACCAAAACTCATTAAGCTTTGCCCATTCATCACACCTGGCAAAAAAAAAAAATCCATAATATGTAAAGGTTTATTTTGCCATTTTCAAATAAATTCTGCCAATCCATTTTGGTCGGGCTCTAGTATTGAGTTTATTTTCTATTCTTGTCTTTCAGATGTCAGTGAAACTATTCATTCTGAGCAGCAGGGGCCAAAGTCGCCCCACATTCAGGAGCTCACGGAGGGCAAGGATACCCTGCACATTAAAGAAGAAGAGTGGGAGCTCCATCAATGGAGAGAGTCACCTCATATTAAGGAGGAAGAAGAGGATAACGATATGGCACTGACTGGTGTTCCTTTAAAGAGTGAAGATGACGATCAAAGTCCAAGTGTGGAGAACAGAGGGCTGGAGTCTCCAAGCAGCAGCTCAAGTCAACGCATGACAACAGAAGGTGATGGAAACCACTGTGAAGGATCACAAGTAGACAGTCACTTAGCTCCAGTATCAGATAGCGATGACACGTCGCACTCTCCTCACACTGTTGATGATGATCATCATCATGATGAACAGTCTGAAAGTGATAAGACAGTTCACACTGACAACAAACACTGGAAATGTCCTCGGTGTGAGAAAACATTTTCTTATAAGTGGGATTTGAAACGACACATGAGAATACACACTGGAGAGAAACCCTTTGCCTGCTCAGTTTGTGGTAAAAGATTCTCTCAAGCAAACCATTTGGCTACCCACACAAGAACGCATACTGGAGAGAAGCCTTTTGCCTGCACGGTTTGTGGTAAAAGCTTCTCTCAAACGACCCACTTGACAACACACATAAAAACGCACACTGGTGAGAAAGGGTTTTCCTGCTCAGTTTGTGGTCAAAGATTTATGAGAAGAGCCAATTTGACAACACACACAAGAACCCACAACCTCTTAGATCCACTGTCAGATAGCGATGACAGAAGGTCACACTCTCTTAATGATTATGAAGAACAGTCATCCCACACTGACAACAAACCTTGGGAATGTTCTCAGTGTGGGAAAACGTTTGCTTGTAAAAGCGGTTTGACTAAACATGTAAGAACACACACTGGAGAGAAACCTTTTATATGCTCAGTTTGTGGTAAAAGATTCTCTCAAGCCACCCATTTGGCAACGCACACTAGAACACACACTGGAGAGAAACCTTTTGTCTGCTCAATTTGTGGTAAAAGATACTTTCAAGGAAGTCATTTGACAACACACAAAATAATACACACTGGAGAAAAACCTTTTGTTTGCTCTGTGTGTGGTTTAAGATTCTCAGAAAAGGGAAACCTAAGAATACACACAATAACACACTCTGGTAAAAAATCTTTTGCCTGCCCAGTTTGTGGTCAAACATTCTCAAGAAAGGAAAGCTTAAAAACGCATACAAGAACGCATACTGGTGAGAAACCATTCACCTGCTCAGATTGTGGTAAAACATTCTCTCGAAAGGGAATTTTAAGATTACACATGAGAACCCACACTGGCGAGAAGCCTTTTGCCTGCTCAGTTTGTGGTCAAAGATTCACTCAGAAGGGTTATTTAGGAATACACAAAAGAATACACACTGGTGAGAGACCTTTTGATTGTAGAGTTTGTGGTCAAAGATTCTCTCAGAAAGGTCAAGTTAAGAGACACAAGTGTCCTGGCGAGAATAGCACTAATCAATGAAACTTTAAACGGAATGATGAATTGACCATTTGCACCAACGTCACGTGATCACGTGACTGCCCTATGACGGACGGCAGAAGGAAATGATTGTTGAATGGAAGTGGACGTGACCCGGAGCGACTTAGTGACTTAGCGACTGCTATTTTACAAATTAAAAGTTATTGCCCATAGAGCCATGGAATCTATTACTTCAACCGAAGGTCGCCTGTCAGTCGAAGTTGCACATTTAGTCGGGACTCATAGAGCGTGATATTTACTTAGGTTGGAGATCGCTAGTTTGAAAATAACCCTTTACCTTCTGTTGCATGCTGTTTTTACCAAGTTAATCAAATCGCCGACTTAGCTGGAATTCACAGCGCACGACCTATATCATTGTGTAGTCAATGCTGTCTCTTCTCCTTACATTGGGGCTGATTCAAAATCTTGTCGCTGGCTGAGTCTCTGGAACGAGATGCTACGCTCACACCGGGGGACAATATACCTCGTAATGCAAAGGTAAAACTTGTTTATCATGCTAACTGACTTATTTTTACATAGTCCGTTCTATATTAAAACGCTGTGACAATGTTATTTTCCTAGCATGGAACAAATGACTATCGTAGTGGCAAGCTATGCAAGTAATTTCATCAATCCGACTCCGGCTCCAGAGTGAAAAACTCCAAGCACAAAGACGAAATCCCCCATTATTAAACAGTCAAATGCAATGAATAGTTTTGAAAAAGGTGCATTTTAAAACTAAGCTGTGTGTTCGTGCAGTTGGAGTGGACGCTAACCATCTGGCTCCTTAATGTGATTTGAAACACGCAATTTGACACCTCCTGTTACAATCTTTGTTAGAGTGTACGTTTACTAGCAAAATGTATGAACATTTATCTACTAACCTCGCAAAAAATGATCGCTGCAAATCCGCGAATACTTTGTTGGCTGCCAGTCCTTTCTGTTGATTGCTGCTATCAATCATCGTCATTCGTCTTCCTTAGTAGGTATGCGATAAAAAGCAACATTTGCTTTACTCCTTTGTCTGTCTGTTCAACCAACCGCACAGCAATATATAACCATTTTATAAGATAATCGATTAGATAAAGGACTTTACGCTGTTCGAGATTCAATGGTTACAATACAGGCAAGTGGCTCTTCTGTCGTCCAGCGTCCCGGAGGGGGCGTTCCCATGAGGGCTGTGACGTCACGTGCAAAAGGTCAATACTGAAACTAGTGGTCATGACTCTGATTTTGAGCAGTCTAGCTTCTTAAAGTGGAACTAAATCTAAAATGTCAAAACTTTGTTATATTACAAATGTGCATATCGTTTTTATCTGTTGGCTTTATTTAATGTAATATTCTGAAAGGAAAGTACAAATGTCATTTTTACTGCTCATAGGGGAAGCAATTTTTAGGTCAAATTTTGTGTGAATGTGATGCATAATCACCCATTTTTGTCTGTTATTAATTAAAAAAACACACACACATACAGTAGTGCTAGAGCGATTAGCCGTGCCAATATTCTCTATTTTTTAGCCATATCTGCATCAGAATAATCTTTTCTAAGATGGGGGACTGAAGTCAACCTAAGTTGCTGATTTTATGGCCCTTAGCTTGTTTGGTTGATTTGCTTGATTTTGGAAACAGATTGGCACTACCGTCACCAAATACAGTTTTTAAATCTGATGATTACGGTACATGTTCACTCCCTTAGTGTGATGTCAATATTTATCATCAAAGTAAATGTTAGATACATTGGTAGCTGTAAACACTCATGCAGATGTTAAATGCATTCTCTGAAAGTAACTTTTTTTCATACTAAGTGGTTCATTTAATTTTTAGATGTAAATGTACTTTTTGTGTGTTCACTTAATATTTAGAAACATAAATGTTCTTTTGTGTTATGATCAGTAAAAAAATATTTTGTCATTCCAATATGGTCTGACTGAGCAAGATTGTGTGACTTGAAATGGGACTTGCTTGAAAATAAAGGTTATAAAAAATAAAATATGTAGATAAAATGGATATTTGATCCTGATGTATTAAACATAGACACAAAAGATACCAATACACATGACTACTAAATGTAGGGAGTGCATAATGGGTGCTTTTTGTTAGTAGAAAAAATATGTTTCCTATATTAGACACATGTGGAAATGTATGTTCATGAGGTTTTCAATAATAAAACTCTTGTGAAAAATTCAAGTTTATACTGTATGTGTGATATGAATATAATGGTTAAAATGATCGGCCATGCCGATTATCGGTGCCAATATTTGGCCTTTCGACAAATAACGGCATCAACCTTTTTACGAATCTGAAGGCCGATAAAGCTGGCATCTCACTGAGCGGTGAATGCTTGCGAACATAGTGAGTTTTGCATTTTCATCAGGATTTGTAAAATGTTCACAGACCGTTTTTACTTGTCGCAAAGAAATTTGAACATGTTCAGACAGTTTTTCACGGTCTGTGAAGATGATCTATTGAAACTGTTTACAAACCCTGAAGAAAACTCCAAATTACCTATTACCTAGTATTTTCTAAATTTTAGTAAAAAAAAAATCGCAATAATCTATTTATAGATTAGCATCGGGATTAATCTGTATCATATCGAATCGTGACCTATGAATCGTGATCCGAATCGAATCACCAGGTACTAGGGAATTCACACCCCTAATTCGCATGCATTTGTCACTCAGATACAGGTAACTTTTTTATGTATTAATTTAAATTTCACTTTAATTTGTATAAGATGATGCTGGCACTGGGAACTCCCTACATATTTATTTAGAAGAAAAAAAAATTGTATTGAAATTTTGGAAAACTTAACAATAAAAAACTTTAGGCCGCTGTTTGTTTAGTTTTTTAAATTGTCTTAATACATGCTGATGACCCTGGAAGCACCCTGCAACTTTTTGTTACAATTTTTAAACAAAGCGGTCTATTCTTAATATATATATAATTTTTTTTTAAAAACTTCAAGGTGTTGAAAATTTGAAAAGTTTTAATGGCATTTCAACAATGGTCATTTTTAAAATTTTGACACGTTCTGTTTTACTGCAAATGAATATCGTCTTGAAATACCGGTTTGACCTCCTTGACTTCTAATACTCGGTCAATAACCTTCTTCAGATTATATTATATTATGTGCACAAAATATACTGTAGTAGTTTGCCTTAGGTCACTTTATATTCCTGCCTCCTCTGAAAGGATAGTGTTTGTTACAGCCTTATTTACATCCCTTGAAAAGTTCACCATCTGTCTGTCCGAATTTTTTTTCCTGGATACCAAACGTACCCAATATTTCATCATCACACCAGTTTCTTTCAAAAACCTGTATTGGCCCGACATACATTACCAAACCATATTATTTTTTGCCATTGTGTCTTGCAGACATCAATGAAAATCTTCATCCTGAGCAGCAGGAGCCAAGTTCCCACCACATTAAGGAGCAAATGGAGGTGCACAAGCCCACACTCAGTAAAGAAGAAGAGCTGGAGCCCCCTCACTTTAAAGAAGAGGCACACCCAGTGTCCACCTACCTTAAAAGTGAAGGTGAAAAACCTGTGTATATTAAAGAGGAGAAGCCAGCGCATCTTTACATTACGGAGGACAAACAACCAACCCTCTACATAAAAGAGCAAGAGGAGGAGGAGTCCAGCAACAATAAAATGGAGGTGAAAGAGCCTCCACGCATTAAAAAAGAAGAGTGCGAGGAGGATATCACCAAGATGCCATTGACTGGTGTCTCTTTGAAGAGTGAAGATGGAGATAAAGGTCAATATGAGGACAACAGAGTAGCGGGGCCTCCAAGCAGTAGCTCAAGTCGACACATGACAGCAGAAGGTGATGGAGACCACTGTGGAGAACCACAATCAGACATCCTGTTTGCGCCACTATCAGATAGTGACGGCATAATGTTACACTCTTACACTGATGATGTACAGGCTGAAAGTGATATGACAGCTCACACTGACAACAAACGCTGGAAATGTTCTCAGTGCGGGAAAACTTTAGCTCATAAGTGGGATTTGAAACGGCACATGAGAATACATACTGGAGAGAAACCTTTTGCCTGCTCACTTTGTGGTAAAAGATTCAATCAAACGGAGCACTTGGTAGCACACACAAGGACCCACACTGGAGAGAAACCTTTTGCCTGCTTAGTTTGTGGTAAAAGATTCACTCAAATGCACCATTTAGCAGCACACAGAAGAACACACACTGGAGAGAAACCTTATGCTTGCTCAGCGTGTGGTAAAAGTTTCTCTGAAAAGGCAAACCTACGGATACACACAAGAACACACACTAAAAAGAAAACTTTTGCCTGCTCAGACTGTGGTCAAAGCTTCTCTCAAAAGTCAAATTTAACAAGCCACACAAGAATACACACTAGAGATAAACCTTTTGTTTGCTCAGTTTGTAGTAAAAGATTTTCTCAAAAGCCAAACTTGACAACGCACACAAGAATACACACTGGTGAAAAACCCTTTTCCTGCTCAGTTTGCAATGAAAATTTCACTTATAAGTCAAGCTTAAAAAGACACATAACAACACACACTGGAGCTAAGCGGTTTTCATGCACAATTTGTGGTGAAAGATTCACTCAAGTGCATCTTTTAAGAACCCACACACGATCACACACTACACTTTTTGTCTGTTCAATTTGTAGTAAAAAATTCTCTTCTAAGGAAAGCTTAATAGATCATACAAAAACACACACTGATGAAAAACCTTGCGAGTGCTCAGTTTGTGATCAAAGGTTCTCTGATGAGTTAAGCTTAAGAAAACATGCAAAAACACACACTGGTGAGAAACCCTTTGCCTGCTCAGTTTGTGGTCAATGTTTCACATTTAAGGGAAGCTTAAAAACACACATAACAACACACAGTGGTATAACTTCAGTGTGAAAAGTGTGTGTGTGTGTGTGTCTCACCCAAAACTGTTTGGTGCATAATTCTAGTGTACTTTTCCTGACAACACAACTATGTATAAAACAATAGCCTAAAAAAGAGTAAATCCTCAAAAGTGTGTTATCCCTTGAGTGCAGTGTTGTCTAACTCATTTTTGTCATGGGCCACATACTTTTCCTCTGAAGGACCTTACACAATATGAAAGCATCACCTCACAAAGTTATTTCATATACAAAATTGCCCTGACATTTCATTGTAATATATATTGTTAACAACAAATTGTATTTGAAATCAGACATCAGAAAAGGTTTGGTGTTGTGGGGGGGTCGGGTTTTAACATCAGTTAAATGTGAATAAAAATGTTGTGAATAGAACAAACTTATTTTGCAAGAACATGAAGTGGATGGACTTGAGTTGTTTTAGTGGACTACATAAAAGTGGTGGGTTCGATCCACCATGTCGAAGTGTCTTTCAGCAAGACACCGAACCCCGATTTGCTCCCAGTGGAGCTGGCGGCGCCGTACAAGGCAGTAGCCGACCACTGGCGTGTGAAAATGGGTGAATATGAGGCATTGTAAAGCGGCTCGGGCACCATATTGCGTAGATAATGTACAATATAAAAAGCCGTCCATTTACCACTTTAGTAACCACTATCCGTGAAAGGGTTAAATTTGTTAAGTGGAATCAAGTTACAAGCTTAAAGTATTAAAAGTTTATTTGGAAATGATGAAGTTTGATTTTGTATTTAACTCATATGCTCCCAAAAACATATAAAAACGTTCTATTTTAAATATTGCCATGGTCCCAAAACATTTGTTTTTTAAAAATGTTTTATTATGCTATTGCATACAGAAGGCTTTGATGCAGCCTCTGACCTGAAGAGGTCGCTTAAAGCAATGGTAGTTATTACAAAAAACGGCCGGTGGCAGCAAAGTATAAGAGATCAGCCAGGGCCATGTTGCAACAAGCTCTTTTCCCCAGTGTTTTCAACAGGTCTGTGAATAATGAGGAAACTTAGCTATATTCTAATGCAAATTGCTGCAAAACGGAAACAGATACATGCATATATACTTTTTTCCTGATGAAAGAAGAGACTATAATCTTTCTTTTGGTAGGTTCCATGTTTAACACAATATTCTCTTGGCCTTGCAAAATCAGTCAAAATCCAGTAAAACAGCCGCGAGCAAAGGGGGTTGCTTCGGTGAAAATAGCTGGGAGTGAATGCGTTAATGTTTTTGTAGCACGATTAAATGGTCATTAAAAACATTATAATAAAATACTAGGAGGCTGACTGGTCAGCACGTCCGCCTCCCAGTGCGGAGGACGTGAGAAACTGGATAATAAATACAAAATACATCACCCAATATAGGCTCCAGAAGAGGACCGAATCCCGGCTACGCATTGAATGACATTGAGCATTGCAACTTTTTATTTGTCTACCAAAAAAAAACCTGACTTAAAAAAAGCCATATTTAATTTTGTACTTTGATCATAGAGTCCACCAATCTGTTTATTGCTGCCAATAAGCCCATTTGGAACTCTTCATCTTGCCTTCTGCTTTCTTGGATCATCTCCCGCTCCAGCTTGAGGTTCCGATCAAGAATAAGGAACTCCTCACGTCTGATCTCGAGCTCCACCTTGCGCAGCTCAGAGAAACACATCAGTGCAGCCTTGCTTGTGTGTGACTGAGGGCTGTGTGAGATGTTAGATTAGGCCTTGATAGGTGACTTGACTAGGCCGTTGCATCGCTGTGACCTGTCTTGGCGCCTTCCTATCTATCTGCACTCTGTTGCATTATCTAGTTAAAACCATCAGGTCACACATTTTCACATGTGTTAGGCTGAGCCGTCCCCCAGTGTGGATGGGCGGCCAAGATAGTATAAGGGTAGAGACCATTTTGAATAGATTAGACCTTCCTCCGCATACTAAGAGAAAACGGCTTTTTTTTTCTGGGTTTGGTCAGCAGACTGACCCATGATTGGTCGTTACTGATTTCCTCAGTACAGGTGATGTCAGCTTCAGCCGACAGCAAGAAGAAAAGTTCATTTTTAAAGGTATTAATTGCCCATGTGAAATAATGAAGTTGTCACATTAATTATAGACAAATTATTATTTTCTAACTGTTGAAAATGGCTCAATGAGTCAAGTAAACTCGGGTGTCACACCAAGAATTGATGTATCTTGTGGTATTATTAGACAAGGATGTCAAATTTCACAGAAATTATTCATATTATGTACACAATTAATGGCCTATCTTATCATAAAGTTTATAATAAAGAATTTAAAGTCAGTGAGTTTGCCGATGACACTGTAATATTTTTAAATGATAAAGCAATTCTCCAAAAGACCTTAAATGTTATCTCGAAGTTTTCTCAGGTATCAGGCCTTCAACTTAGTGTGTGATGTCAATTATTACCACTCTATGATTGTTTAGACACAAGCTTAGAATCCATTCCGGTAAAGACTGAAATTAAATATTTGGGCATAAACATTACGAGAGATGTACGAGAATCTAAAAAAATAAAAGAAAAAAATGAAAAAAATACTAAGAGATCTGACCATATTGGTTAGGATTTTATTATCAAAATCAGAAGGTATCTCAAAATGAGTATACCCATGTTATTCACTTTATGTCACTCCACACAATATCAAAAAGACTAATACAGTAATATATTCATTTTGTGCAATAACACCCACTATATTAAAAAAGACTATGATAAAGGCAGATTAAAAACAATAGATTTTGAATCTATGATTGGAGTTTTTAGAATTAACTGGATTAAAGTGTTTCTAGACAAACAATATTCTTTGTGGTTTCACATTCAAAAGAGTATTTTTGCCAAAGTAGGGTTTTTTAAATGTATTTTCAAATGTGATTTTGAAATATTTAAACTGCCAGTGAGATTATCAGAGTATCATAAACAGGTGTTGTATTTTTAATTTTAAGTAATAACATCTAATAGGAAGACGGTTTATTCAAGAATGGTATGAGAAAAACATTATCTTTGTGATTACAAGAAGATGGTCAAATTCTAAGTTTGGAAGGGTTTGAGAGACAATTTTACATAAAAAATTCTATAAGAGAATTAATAGAGTTTGTAAAGAGGTTCCTGTGCTGGTGTGCCCTTAACAAAAATGATTAAAAAATTACTCACTTTACTCTAGTCTAAAAGACAAAGCGTGCTACCAAACATTCAATTATAGCACATCTCCCTTAAAGATAAAAAAGTTTAATAACAAATATGTCAATAAACATTTCAAAATGAATAGATTTTTATCATGTTTCGGTTTTGTAGGGGTTGGGGGTTTGTTTTATTTTGGTGGGTTTGTTGTGTTTGTCTTGTGTTCCTGTATGTTTCCCCTGTCTCGTTATGTCTGATTACGTCCACTTGTGTGTCCCAGTGTGTTTGACCAATCAGTGCCCTCACCCTATTGTGTTTCCCATGTGTTTCTCATTAGTGTTAGTGTATTTAATCTGTTGTCTTTATCCAGTAGGTGTGGGATCATTGTCTATGTCCGGTGTAATGGGCGCAGTTTGGCTGGAAGCTGCGTGTGTGGGTTTTCGTTTAAGCTAAGCCCGAGTTTATGTAAGTCATCTTTGTTTCAGTCTAGTCACCCTCGTCTTTGTTTAGTTGTCTTCGTTCCCGTCCAGTCCTCCACGTCACCATTTAGTTTCCCTTTGAATTAATATTCTTAATCAGTGGACTCATGGTTAAAACGTACAGTGCAGCGCTCAGTGGGCGCCCCTGCTTTACACCCCTCTCCACGTCAAAACTATCTGTCAAAAAAAACATTAACATTTATTTTTACATTTGACTTAACATATAGACACCATATTAATAAAACTTTTAGGGAAACTGTACTGTTTCGTAACTGCCCAGAGATAATCTCTTTATGTAATAAACTTTTTTCTGACCGAGACCCATATAAAAAGCCTTTCTCAGGAGTATTTGTATACAATTTCTTTTAAAATGGAGAGATTGTCCCACATGACATGTCCTTTTAATAGCACATGTCTGTTCCCTTTCTATTGTTTTTCCAAGTATGTCATTTAATCTATTCATTATTATTTTAGCAAGACTTTTATAATCAATATTCATTACAGTCAGGTGTCTATAGTTATTTACATCTGTTTTATCTCCTTTTTTATATAACAAACACATCACACCCTGATAAAAAGTATCGCTTATACAACCACTAAGTAATCCCTCATTCACCATGGCCGTAAACGAGTCCAACAAAATAATCTACAAACAATTGGCAGAATTCAGAGGCGAGGCCATCAAGGCCCGGGCTTGTCAGTATTGAGTTGCCTTATAACTGGAATGGCTTCCTCTTTTTGAATTTCACCTATCAAAGAAGTAAAATCTAAGTTGCTATATGAAGGAATTTTCTTGAGAAATGTTTGCATTGCTTCAAACTCACAATTGATTGCCTTATAAGAATCTATACACAGTTCTCTAATCGAGGCTCTCTTTCCTTTTTTACTCGTAACTACTTCTCCATTTTTGTTCTTTATTGAGTGAATAAATTTGCTTTGTTGCTGTTTTTTAATTGTGTTAATAATGTGTATTGTATTTCCTCTATTATCGGAATTAGCTTGCTTATAAATATTGTATAACAGTTCATTATTAAAATAATTTTATTTTTATTTTATATCATCATATTTTCTTCGTCGAAGGACTTATTTTTAATTTGTTTAAGATCAACATATCTATCTACCAAGGATGTATATTTTTCATTCTTGAGTGTTTAGTTCTTTACATTTAAATTTGAAAAAATCTTTCACTCTATGCTTCAAAACTTTCCATAATTTGATGTTCGAGTTTGTTAAAACCTTTAACTGAATTATTTTATTGATTTCTTGTTTTAATTCAGTTATTATATCTTTGTTTTGTAGACATTGTATGTTTAGTTTTCAATAGCCTCTGGGGATGGAGGCCACAGTGGAAATAAGGGTTGTAACTAATAAATGGTCCGTAAAATCACATAAGATAGTTGCATAATTTTTAACCCTTAAGTGTGAGGATACATATACATGGTCAATCCTCGTTTTAGTTTTAGAATCTTACCTTGTAAAATCATTTCCCAGGGGCTTAATTTTTCGATACACATCTGTTAGATTAAAACCAGAACATGTGTCTCTCAAACATTTTCCTTCTTGTCTTAACTTAAAAACTGTAGTACCAACTCTGTCCTTTTCTTCCGTTACAGTGTTAAAGTCTCCACACACTATTACTTTAAATTCAACACAGAGTAACTCTGCAAGTTTCCGAAAAATATTGATTTTCTTGCTCTTATCAGGGAGGGTATACAGATTTATGACCCTATATTTGTCCCCTCTATAATATAAATCCAATAATGGGATTCTTCTCGGAATCACGTCTCTCCTTCTACATATTTCAACATCATGAGTTCTAAAGAATATACCCACTCCATCAGCACTGCTGTCACCAATGGATATTGCACATTTCCCCTTAGGCCATAACTTTGTCACTCCCTCTGCATCAGAGTTAATTTTCAATCTAAGCTCCTGAAGACATAATGTATCAAATTTTGTCTCCATCAAATAATCCATCTTATCCTGTCTAAACTTTTGTGATTGAACGCCACGTAGATTTAATGTAGCAATTTTTAGAAGGAGTGATGTTATTTAGGGTGTAAGCTTGTCATCCAGACGTTTATCTTTGTTTTTTAATGAAAACTTATTTCGTCTCTTTTTAGATTCTTTACCCTGAGTATCGTTTTGTGTGACAAGCATAGATGGACCTGAGAAGTCTCCACTCGCCCAGTCCCGTCATGGCATGTCCAGTCTTCGTCCTCTCACCGGTCCCTACAAGTTTTAATTAAAGCTTCTCACTTTGTTCACAATTCTTGTCTCCCCCAGTCTGTCTCCCTGCATTTGGGTCCGCCCTCTCCAACGCACCCCTTATGACAATTTTATGATTTTGATGGACGTGTGAACATCCATAACAGTGAAAGTAAACTTACAAAGGATGATGTGAACTTTTTGAAATGGCCAATTTCTCCTAAAATAAAATACATTTTTAATTTTTCATCTGTTGAAAAAGTGGCCTGGGTTTGCGGTGGAGCCATGCTGTTTTTGCAATCGAGAGGAGGAAACAATAGATGTTTCTCTTGTAAATTAGTACAAAGGAATTTTGGAAGAATGTGACATTATGGATGCAAATTAAATTGGATAAAGTACCAGAACTAAATGTGGACCACATTTTTTTATGGTTTGAATAATGTACCAATCGAAGGAAGGAGACTTTGCAATATAATAATGATGGCTTATGGGTAAATTCCATATTCACAAATGTAAATGGCAAAATAGAAAGCCATCCATTGTTCTGTTTAAAATTGAATTGCAGTCACATTTTTCTTCCTTGACAATCTTGAAAGACTTTAATACGGACTATCAGACGCTTTGTGAAGAGGGCTTAAATTATTTATGTTTTTGATATGTAAGACTGAACATAGTTATCTTGTAGAAGTGTCTGCTTTCTTTTTTTATGTTTTTATTTTTTTGTTTGCAACACAAATGTTATTTCCCAGCGAGCTTGTGTATTGTTTTCGTGTTAAAAAAAAAAGTTGGCTGTCAAAGATTGCTGACATGCTGCGCATGCGCGCCGCTGAGGGTGCTTCGCAAATATCCTTCCGCATTCGTCCTGGCTTCTGAGCGCTTCATCAATTCACGCCTCGACAGTCGATACAGTACGATCGTCACGACTTTACTGGACAAAAAACATTGTTCTTTAAGTTTTCGTGGTCTGGTACACTCGTCTTGATGTACAGTGAAGCTTTGTGGCCGGGTCTAGCGTATGCTATCTTAGCTTAGCATAGTTTGCTCGCTGCTAACAAAGAGACGCAATTTTGATTAAGTCATCGCAAATCAGAAGTCGTGTGAGCGTCAAGTTTTGTGATTGTCGTGTGGCAATGTGTGCAAGAAGGACAGCGGAATACGAGAAGGAACTTTGTGGACCAAAAGAGGAGAAGCAACGACAAAGTCCAAGAGTGGACGCTGTTAGCAAGAAGCCTCAAACTGGGTTTCAAAGAGCAGGTTTGTTCAGTTCTTGATCTTACTTCTTAAATACATTTTATTTTATTTATTTAACGGGCTGTGTCCGAATGTGCACCCGACTCCCTTTATAGTGCCCTACTGAGGGGTCACGCCATTTTTTTTTGTAGTGGTGTGGGTACGTCCAGGGAGCGAAAATGTAGGGCACTCTTTAATTTAATAATTTATTACTGGGCGCCTAACATACATAAAATGGCTCTTTGGATACACAAACCTGTAATAATTGTGAACTTCAAGGTATGTCCAATCTTTGCCCTATTTATAACACCCATCTCTTTTCACCTTCCAAAATGGATAATGTTTCTTTCTTTTTTTTGGCAGAGTTTAAGTCTTGTCAGATTAAAAAAATCTTTAGATTAATAATCTCTTTGCTATTTTTACTGATCTCTGTGAGAAATGTAGTAATCCTAATTCTCATTTATTTCGTTACTTCTAGGTCCGGAATTTTGTTAAATTAAATACTTTGGGTTGTGAAAAAAAAAAATATCACGTTGTGCCTGAAGTGGCGGGGTGACAGAAATTAATTCGTCAAGGGAGGGGGGTCAGTGGTGTCTGCAGGGCTCTACTATACATTTTAAACAATTTTTTTCAGTTGGTTGCATTGCACAGGATTTGGTCGCACCATTTTTGGGGAGGTGCAGCATGGCCATATTTGCTGATGTACAATCGTCTCAATTTGCATACCGTAGGTTCATATGACGTAAAGATTGACAATGACTGAAGATATATTTGCAAGATATTTTACTGTAACAAGAACTGTCTGCAACAAGCAGCGGCTGGCAAAACAAGTCAATTATTTTATATAACTTTAAAAGAAAACATTGAGGGGGAAAATGCTTTTGGCTCTTTTATGTGAAGTGTGAACATTATTTTGTGTTTGGTCCAGCTCTTTTAGTGAGGCCTTCCAACCATCTTCCCCTTGGGAAAACCACACAATTAACAGCTCAGATGACTGGTGAAAATAAAACTGCTATACTATGACTGAATATTATTCTTATTTAGTGTTTGCCCACTGTTGAAAGGGGACTAATGTAAAGTCACCCCAGTTTCTGGTGGTGAATGTTATAAGAATTATATATAAGAAAGAAAGGTTTATTCTTTATTTTTCATTCATTTACATATCAACCACTAGTATGGGGAATGGAAGCCTAATTATTAGATTAGGTATTGTAAACATAAGTGACTTGATGGACCATTGATTGTAATTAGGTAAAATAGCAAAGTGATTTCACCCCCATCATTCTTCTTGATATATGTCAGCTTTTATAGATTGATAGAAAGCCCACATTGTTTACATATTTGCAATTTTTAACGTTTAATGCATTGATGGATTTCTTTGCGTGAGTATGACATGTCCGAATGCATTTGAATGCATCGCACGTCTTGCAAGAGACGTCAATGTTTACATTCCATTAGCGGCTAACTGCTAACGGCGGAGACTTGTGCCAGCCGTATCATAAAATGACGGCGTGATTAAATTTCCTTGGTGTCCTTAATTAGCGATTGAATATGGTTGCGGGATGGCGTTGTGTTGATCTTGGTCATCGAGAGTTGCTCCACCACACGGGAGGAAAAAAGAAACGGCCACGAAATATCGTGGACCGTAACGAGTCAAGTTAGAAGACACGCCACTGTGCACTTCGAGGGTCCATTTCAAAATAAAAGCCTACCAACACTATTGCATTGATGTCCATGTATTAGTTTGTAGTAAGGGTGGGCGATATGGGCCAAAATAAAATATCTCGATATTTTTTCAAAAAACTCGATAATTATATTTTGACGAGATTCTACAGGGGGAAACAAATCTTGTAAATAAAGCTAAACAGCTCTTGTTTATATTTTCATTTGCTCAATACATCTTCTGCAAAACATTTTACAACAATATTCTATGACAACATTTAACAATGAAGTTTTATTATTATTTCCAGGCTATATGGAGTGTTTAATTGATATATTTCTGAATCTTTGTCAATTAAATGTCTTTTATTATTCCATAATTACAGATCTGGTAAATGGACAATTTTTTATATAGCACTTTTAACTACACCAAATGGGGCCCAAAGTGCTTTGCAATGCCTCACATTCACCTATTCACATAATCACATTTTAATCTGCACTAAGTACTGGTGCACCACTACCAAATACTACAGAAATACTAAATGCTAAATACTTTAGCTAATGCTAGCACTATTGCTATCAACAGTTTTAAACACGGAAACACCGCTATCTCTGGTATATAAATGTATTTATTTATTTTTAAATGTTGGTGAATATGTGAATGTACTGATTTTAAGTGCGGCGCACCTTGTCCCGCCGCAAGCATCCGTGCCTGCCTGTGCGAACTACATTGACTATAAAGTGCAATCGCACTGCCAGAAAATGCTCAACCTTCGTTTAGTGTTTAATGTACCATTAGCCAACATGTCTGCCGTGTGGGCACATTTCAATTTATATTGTGCTTTGTTAAAATACGAGTGCTAAATAAATATTTTTTTACAATAATATTATAATTTTAATCATTAAAATAAATGCAATGATAGTAAAAATTGGCATTTCTGCTTTCGGCCAAGCATATTTCTTTTTTGGTTTCCGGTTTCGGCCCAAACTTTTCATTTCGATGCATGCCTAATTTTTATTATCTAATGAAACAATTTTTTTTTTTCATGTGGCAAAATAAGCAGCCTCAAGTAGTTAATTAATTGTAATAACCACTTGATAATGTTCAATTATTGGATGGTGGTGCACATTTTTGTTTTTTTGTTAAATTCAGATAAAAACATAAAATTCCATATGAAATTTATTGCGCGTCCTTGCGATATGCAGATTTCATGGGCCTATATCGCGATGTTGATATTTTTTCAATATATTGTGCATGACAGTGTGTGTAAGCTCAATGCAGTGAGGGTTTTCTGATTGTTTTCGGCAGCTTTACTTATCTTTTCTTTAGAGGTAGTCTTATTTGTGGAGTCTCAAAGTCACGTAATCCGCTATATGGTCCGTGGTGGAACAGAAGTGCTTTTCAGGGTAAGCGTTTTCCCGGCACAGGTTACGATGTTATTTTGGTCTTGTCAACCCCAAATAATTTCCAGGCTAGGAACGTGGACTTAAGTTTTGCTAAATTTCTATTACATTAGTCACTAAAACGAAATTTCGATTCCATGTTGTCACTTGTAAACACGTCACGTGACTGAATCCTGCCCGCTGATTTGCAGAATGAAGACGTATCACTTTTTCCTCTGCCGTCTATGCACGCTATAGATTTGCCGAATGAGAACTTTCATCACTTCCTCCTACTTTGCAGCCAATTAATTGAGCCGTTTTTTTCCTCCCATTTAGAGATAGTATTAAAACGTGATCATGTCAAATTGGACATTGTGAAAGCCAAGTTGGCGATAATATCGATGATCGACTACGGGAGGCAGCTGTGGCCAAATTTAGTGTGAGTGGTAAATTGCGTTGTTTTTTTTTATGCGTTAATTTTTCCAGATTAATCACAGTTAACTCGTTATTGTTGACAGGCCTTATATGTATGTACCGGTATGTATGTAGGTAGGTACTAGGGAGGTATTTATGTAGGTATTTATGTATGTATGTATTAGTGATGCACCGAATATTCGGCCACCGAAAAATTTCGGCCGAAAATAGCAAAAATATGCATTTTTGGCATTCGGCTGAAATAAAATTAAAGCCGAAAGAGGATGTTGTTATTTATTGTGCTTGGTTAAAATGCCAGTGCTAAATAAATATTTTATAATAATATTATAATTTTAAATAATTATATTGATTGACCAGTCAGAGCTGTTCACGGCAAAATATCGCTAGCTGGTGTGGTCATGGCATAATATCCACAAGCCTATTAGATAACACCGGATATGGATGCATGTGATGGTGTCACTGTCACCCGAGACTGCCACAAACGATTATTTTGCTAGTTGACTAATCACCAACAGTAGTCGTGATTAGGAGACTAAATGGAACATATATAAATAGCAGCATATTGCACCAACAAGCAGCTTCTCTTTTTAAAACATCATTATTTTACATTTTGGATTTTTTAAAAGTATGTACAAATTAATGAGGAAGACAATTAAGATTGCAAGATTACATTGAACTTTGATTAGATTTTGCAGCTTGTACCATAAGTTTTGACTTGATAGACCACCCCAACCCCCCCCCCCCCCCCCCCCCCCCCAATATCCAGAACAATCAGTGGTACAGGCGTGACGAGTTTGTGTTCTGTGATTTCCACAACTAAATACGGACGGACCGTAATATTTGCCAGCTAACAGCTATCCCTTACCCTATTCATGAGGTCACGTAGCCCATTTGATAATCTTAAATATAAAATACGCAACACCTAAGTCACAACGAACTGACTTTACTAAACTATGTGTGTCTTGTGTCCTGCAGACATCAGTGTAAAATATCTTCCTGAGCGGCAGGAGTCAAAGTTCCCTGGCGTGAAAAAGGAGGAGGACTTTGAGCCTATTCAAGTTAAAGAAGAAGAAGAGGAGCAGCCGCAGCCTCCCAACATAAGAAAGGAGAAGCTGCCACCATATATCAAAGAGGAGGAGGATTTCATAGAGCTTCCTGTGTCCGGTGTCCATTTGAAGACTGAAGATGAAGGTCAATATGAAGAAGAGAACAAAGGGGCGAAGTCTCCAAGCAGCAGCTCAAGTCAACACATGACAACAGAAATTGTTGGCGAGCACTCTGCAGACAGCTGGTTAGCTCCAATGTCAGATGGTGACGACTCGTCACACTCACCTTACACTGATGACGACGAACAGTCTGAAGGTGATATGACGTGTCACACTGATAGCAAATGTTGGAATTGTTCTCAGTGTGGGAAAACTTTTGGCTATAGGTCTCAATTAAGAAGACATGTGATTAGCCATACTGGTGACAAACCTTTTGCCTGCTTAGTTTGTGGTAAAAAATTCACTTACAATGCAAGCTTGCAAATACACGCAAGAAGTCACACTGGTGAGAAGCCTTTTGTCTGCTCTGTTTGTGGTCAAACATTTGCTCACAGTTCAAGTTTGAAAGTACACACAAGAAGCCACACTGGCGAGAAACCTTTTGCCTGCTCTGTTTGTGGTCAAACATTCGCTCACAGTTCAAGTTTGAAAGTACACACAAGAAGCCACACTGGTGAGAAGCCTTTTGCTTGCTCTGTTTGTGAACAAAAATTCACTATGAAAGGACAGTTAAAAGAACATGTAAGAACACACACTGGTGAGAAACCTTATGCCTGCTCAGTTTGTGAACAAAAATTCACTCGGAAAGGACAGTTAAATGTACATGTAAGAACACACACTGGTGAGAAACCTTTTGCCTGCTCATTTTGTGGTAAAAAATTCACTCACAATGCAAGCTTGAAAATACACACAAGAAACCACACTGGTGAAAAACCTTTTTCCTGTTCAGTTTGCAATGAACAATTCTCATATAAATCTAGCTTAAAAAGACACACAACAACACACACTGTAGCTAAGCGGTTTTCATGCACAATTTGTGGTGAAAGATTCACTCAAGTGCATCTTTTAAGAACCCACACAAGATCGCACACTACACTTTTTGTCTGTTCAGTTTGTGGTCAAAAGTTCTCTTGTAAGGAAAGCTTAATTGATCACACAAAAACACACACTGTTGAAAAACCTTGCGAGTGCGAGTGCTCAGTTTGCGAACAATGGTTCTCTGATGAGTTAAGCTTAAGAAGACATGCAAAAACACACACTGGTGAGAAACCCTTTGCCTGCTCGGTTTGTGGTCAATGTTTCACATTTAAGGGAAGCTTAAAAGCACATATAACAACACACAGCGGTATAACTTCAGTGTGAAAGTTGGGGGGTGGGGGGAGACAAATGTTTTTTCTGGTACACCCAAAACTGTTTGGTGCATCATTCTGATGTACTTTGCCTGTCAACACAACTATGTATAAAACAGCTGCCTAGAGAAGTGATTTCTCAAAAGTGTATTATCCTTAGAGTGCAGCGGTGTCTAACTCATTTTTGTCATGGGCCACATCATTTTCCTCTCAAGGACCTTACACACTACAGAAACATCCTTTCGCCATGTTATTTCATGTACACAATTGCCCTGGCAATTCATTGTAATGTACTGTATATTGTAACAAATTGTATTTGAGATTAGTTGGATTTGGCTAGCAAAATTCATCAACAACATCGTAGGCAATATCCTTATTGGCATTTTTTTCAAACCTTTTTTCTTGTTGGAAGGTCCCTATGACAGATGCCGGTGTAAATCTATTATGATTTGGCTGGGCTTTTAGTCTAGCATCCTTGTCAATCAATGGTTGACAAATATGGTCTTCTTCTTTTAGGACATTCTTCTCCTATTTAAGTTTTTTTTCCCGACCTCCTGCTCATCATCCACCAATTCCCTCTCTCACGCACACTTTTACTTACCTGGTGCATTTTTATAGCGTTCAAACCTGATTGGCTCGTCTACATTAAAGCAATCGTGTTGAAATAGCTCAAGTACGTGTTCAATCAACTGGCTCATGCGTGTGGTGATTTGTCAGTCAGTGCTTTGGAATTGCAAGGAAGTCACATTATGACATACTTCTGTCTCAAATGTATACAAGTGTGTTTTACAAATTGTGTGTATTGTTTTGCAAAAAGTGTTTAGCTGACTTTGTGTTTTACAGTGGTGAAAATATGGTCCATTATTTTGCTCCTTCAGTGTAAGATGTTGATAATTACGTAATTATTTTGTTTTTAGTGTTTAGTCAATTGTAAAAAACTGTAACTAGGTTTATGCCCACTTAGGTGTGATTTATTGTTTGATTAAAGCAATGTATCAAACCTACCATACCATGTGGTTTTGATTTTCAGCTTGCTAGCAAGGTGACAAATATATTTGTTATTGTTAATAAATCTGAATCAAAGAAAATACAACGCAAACACGAACTTACATTATCATGAAACTGTGTGTGTGTGTGTGTGTGCGCGCGTGTCGCGTGCGCGAGATCACTGGCGTGTTAAAATGTAAAGAATTCCAAACCCTCAAAAAATAACAACGTGAACTTAATGTATTTCGGCCGCACATGCGTGGAACCAATCTGGCGGGTATAACCTATGAGGGTGAGTGACGTAAAGTGTCTGCCGTATTTCGCCGTAGTTCTCGTCACACATGCGTGGAACCCATTTTGCAGCTGGAATGGCTTCGGACCACTGATCTGTATATATTACTGGATAGCCGATAAGCCCATGCACAACTGTGCAAGCCGTTGAAGCCACAGGGCGGCCATTTTACTCCTATCTCGCGAGCAGACTACTGTATACGTATAGATTTAACATATACAGCTCGCTATTTTTTTCATAACAAGTGGACGGTATGTTTGTGCAGCACATACTGTCGACTTGTTAAAAAAATAGCGAGCGGATGTTCACAACAGCGCATTTTTTTCTTTTCTCGCCCAGTTCCTTAGAACCCAATGTTAGATTTGGCAGAGGCATCTTTTGTTGAATTACAGGTATAATTCTTTAATAAAAAATATACAAGTTTCCTCCTGTAAACATAATTAAGCATATGATTTATACATGTATTTAAGGCAATTTGTAAAATGTCTGAAGTCCTCTATATATGTTTAACAAATTTAAAACATTATAAATCATGCTGTTTCTAGTAGGTAGGGCCCACTGTCTCAAATGTTGTCTATTTTCAAAGCTAAAAGTTTTAGGATATTATGCCAAGTAGTAATAAGGTGGCCTGGCGGCTTCAAAAGTCTTGGCCTATCGGCTATCCAGTAATACATACAGATCAGTGATTTGGACTGACACACGGTTTTCTTCACGTAGTCAGACGCCCTCCACTCCGCTAAAGACATTCTTTCCTATTTCGTGCTGAAAGGACTGCAGCTTCACACAGGACGTCCAACACTAATGTGAAGACAACAACATCACTTATTAAATCTCTGTTTTTAGATAAACTCGTCTCATGGCGTGTTGATGCTTCTCGGCTTAGTTAGCCTAGCTTAATTTAGCCTGCTAGCGGCTAGCCGCTAGCAAAGATAAGCACACAACAAATTATCAAGTAAAGATCAAAAAGGGATTTATTGGGATTATTGGTTGAACTTTAGCTGAGTGGCAAGTGTTGAGCTGCCTTACCGGAGTCAATGGGTACGAACCCCGCTCGAAGTAAAGAAAAAAAGATTGCAGAACAAAAAATGGAAGACTTCAAAAGAGTAATTTTTTTTGTTTTATTTTCTACCCATACAGAGGTGGTATATCTTAAAATAGTTTCAATGTATGGCATCTTGTATCAAGTATCTCCAGGTCAGAGTGTCCTCTTTTTTTGGAAATGGAAAATATGGTCACCCAAGGATATGTTGTACACTCGCCTGCCAACACACAAATTTGTAATTGGTGTGGCCTGCCTACCCAATCCTAGAGCTCAGTGCACGTCACTGGTTTGCATTGGTTGGTCGCAGCAGCTCCCGGGGTCGTTGTGCACACTTGAGGAGAGGGGCGTCGCTTGGTTTACAACATTTAAGAGGGTCGAAAAAAAGACAGAACTGCCGTGTACTGCAGTACAGGTGAGCCACAATTTCTCCTGCAGCGCCTTCCCTTTATAAGAGCCCCTCGAACGGTTACACTTTCTTACCGGCATATTCAACTTAACACAAGAGGGAATTTCTTCAGCATATTATATATTATTTGCACTTTAGGTCTTTTCATCAATCTTCGAGAGTTAATATACGCATATGCCAAATTCGTTCACAAAATTTTGAAAAACGGGGTTTGATTTTTTAAACTTTTTCTTGTGAATGAAAAATTTTGCCATACATAAAATGAGATTTGAAGACATTTCTAGTTCCGAGAAGGGTCTAGATGCAGACCATGGGTGAGTGGAGCTGGAAACACGTGACCTCTAATTCAGACTTTTTTACTAAGCCTAAATGTAACCATAATCTTAACTCAAACTAACGTTAAGTAGTATTATTTGTATTTTTGAGTATATTTCGCTGTTTTAACCAAGACAACTGTTGACGCTTTCGTCACCACCAAAAACACGTGACACCCATTTGAACACGCAGCGCCATCGAATGTCGGATGTAGCGTAATTGCAATACATTGTGTCTTATACGCTTCACGTTGGTTTGTCTGAAAAACTTGGTGGATGGAATCTGATTTATGTCATGATGGAAATATTAATTCACAAAAGCATTAGCCTCCGTGAATTTTGAAGTCAGTTGGAAGATGCATATATATATATATATATATATATATATATATATATATATATATATATATATGGACGTGGTGCTGTACTAGACACGTCAGCAAATTAAGTTAACCTGTCTGTTTGTTCACTTAATTTGGCAGTCATGTACATTGCTGTAAAATTATAACTGTTGACTGAACATTGGGTGATGAAGAAGAGAGGGAAAATAATGTCAAATTTCCTTTCAATTTAATTAAAGTTGGTTTACACATAATACATTTATGCTTCTAGAAAGCCTACTCCTCAATTGTGCCGGATGGTTGGATTAAGCATGCTGCAGTACCCCGAGTGTTAAGAGGCATATTTTTAAAAAAAAAAACACACAAAAAAACTGCCCATTTCCCTTCCCTTATATCCATCCAGCCCAGTGTTTATAAATTTTACGGCAATTGAGGTGGGTGCTGAAAGGCAGCTTCAGTTCACAACACTTGTAAATTTGTAGTGAACATCTTTGTAGATCGGTGTCATTAACAGGCACAGCACCTTTCCATTTGAAATCTTGCTCTTGCAAATTTAAGCATTTTAAAATGTATGGCTCGAATGCAAGTACTTGAAAATTAGGAATAACTCACAATTAAGGACTCATAGCTTTTTATTTAGGTGTAAACAACACATCACATGCAAATGAAAACAAGTTTGAGGATAACATCCTGTGGCGACATAGTGTAATAATAATACACAAACAATAAAACATTTTTAGAACATGAGAATTGCAAACTGAGCACACAACATCAAATAGAACCGTGCATTCGAACAAAACAAAAAAGAGGGACAATGAATTCTTCAAATTATCAAATACCAAACAAGGCTTGCTTTGTTTTAACCCTCCTCAATGTCCTTCCAAAACTGGTTGATTTGAGGACAGTGTAGTTGTATGCACGGACTATGTTAAATCCGTCTGTACGTCGGGCTTCCTTCAGAGGCAATGCGAGTTGTGTTGTTGATGTTGTATACATTGTTTATATTCAAATGTTCAACATGTTTATATACTGTTTTGTTCAAATTAACTAAATAGTTTATAACGTTATTTGTTTAAAAAAAAATTGCTTAAAAAAAAAGTGTTTCGTGCGTCGCACAAAGTCAGGTGTTTCCGGTAGAGCTCCATTCGCCCAGCGTCTGCAGCGAGACCCTTATGTTAGTTTCTGTACATTGTTGTTGTATCATCGAGTCGACGTCTTCTGACAACATTGTTCATCAGTGCAGCCTATCACGTTCATCTCTCTACATCCGGTGATGTGCTACAAATTAAAAGTTTGGAAAATAAATATTTGTCAATGTATGTATATACTTAACATTTATTAAAGGGTTTACCAAAAAATAGAAATTGTTTCTGTATTAATGGATGGCATACTTAAAAAAATATATTTGCATAATCATATCAAATTTAACTAGACTGAACGACATACTTGCGAACTTTGGTTGTGTAAATAAATTGGATACTCAATACTGTACAATTGGTGTATAAAGCTAGACATAATTTACTGCCGGGCAATATTGAAAATGTGTTTTCAGAGAGAAAGGGAGATGATGGTTTGAGGAGAATTCATAACTTAAAGACAAAATATTCCAGAACAACGCTGAAGGGTTTTTGTACATCTGTATGTGGAGTGAACATTTGGAACAGGCTGAGTACTGATTTACAACAATGTCCAAACATTAACCAGTTCAAAAGGAAATATAAAATCAACATTTTTGAAAAGTATAGGGAAGAAGAAGTGCTTTTCAATGAAAAGTAACATTGGTTGAGATATTATTATTATTATTGTATTATTAGTATTGTTGCTATTGATAAGGAAAAAAATATATATGTATATGTAAGAGTATGACGATATATGCCTAAGGTACACTGTTCAATGTGTTCACTATTAATAATTACTATAATAACCTTTGTTATCAATAATCAAGATATATTAGCTGTATACCAGCAGTTTTTTGTTTACTATACCTACCTACTATTTATTGTTATGTTGTTAAAAGGGGTAGGACCTGATAAGTTTATACTTCTTCCTACTCCTTTTCGAACATGCGGACTAGCAGGCATGAGAACCCAATAGACTCACATCGGGTTCTCATGTCTGCAAGTCCTCCAACAGGGCCGGATTTCCTGTTTATAAGCAAGATGTCGGCACTGCTCCACATTCTGTCAGAAGAAATGCTCCCACACAGACGAATGCGGTCTGGATATAGGAGGTAGGATTTACTTTTATATATGATACTGTGCAAAAAGCCGGACGGACATCGTGAGAGAAAAAGTAACCGGTATGCATTGTTTACGTTTTTATATCCCGCCCCGTAAAGAGGTTTACGGTTGCCTTTAGGAATATGGCTACCGCCTCCGATGGTATGGAGGAGAATTACTTTTCGCGTATGCGCTGAAGGTACGTAATAGTCGGGGTTTGTGCGGTGTGTACATAATTTTTCTACATGACGTGCCGAAGTCTGGGCCGAAGCCACAGCGTAGGCGTCGGTCACATTTGGCCGACGTCGGATTGGTGTATCTCGGCCGTAATAAGTAAGTAATTTATTATTTGTCTTCTTAGGATGGATACAAGTTTAGTTTATATTATTTTATACCTAGACTCTGTATCTTTTGTTCGGTTTGAGAAACATTCTGTATAGAAGATTTTTTTTTCTTACAAGCATTTTTCAACCCATTTGTCATCCAATGATTATGAGTAGTTTTTTTCTGCTTTGTGCATAAATTGTAATCTTTTTACAATATTTATCATATTAATTTGTGAGTGTTGTCATGAATGAATAATAGGCATTATTTAAGTCGTTCATATATACGTGAACCCAGTTCTGCCTCTTCAAATCTTCTCTTAAAAGTTATACTGCTTTTCTGGATGTGTTTTTTATGATGATGGGAATTTGGTTTAGACTTCGACAGTTGAAGTGTATGATGGAGAATGCATTGTCAGATACCTTATCTATCATTGTATTAAAGTGGAGTTTATTCCTATGATATTTCATTTAGCTCCTCCAAGCTACTTTAGGCCGTTCTGGATTTCCATTCAATTTGACAAATACCTTACAATTGTGTGTCCACGTAGACTGCAGCTTTCCCTGTTTCCTCAAAAATATTGTTCTTTTTTTTTTTTGCAATATCTGCATTTCTTTTGATGAGATTGCTCATTCAGATAAACGCCAGTGCCCTTTAACTTTCTGCCCTATTTAAGTAGGTGAAATGTTTTCTTTCTATTTGCAAATCTGTTAAAAACGACATGATTGATTGCCCTGTTTCTATGTCATCTTTATCGATTAAAATTCTCCTGCAGAAAGGCAGTCACCTGGGCTTCAGTTGACTCATCACGTCTGTTCTTATCCTGTCGATCTTCTCCCTGTACTTTGAAATATGATTTTGGTCTTAAGTTTTAGTCTTGTCGCAATAACATCATTCATTTTAGAGTACTGCTCCTGGTCCAGCAAGCGGTTCTCCTCTTGAATTCACTTATTTCCTTCCTATGGTTCTTCATTTTATTTGTCAAGTTGGCAATGTCCCGAGACATTATATTTACGGCATTCTTCAGGTCTTCTATGTCTTTCTTTAGTTATTTTGTTACTATTTTGCTTTACTGATATGTTAAAACAAATTAGAACCACACTGACCTAGTAGAGGCAGTTTTGGATGTGGCCTGGTGGCGGTTGCTGCCCCAGCCCTGCGACGGCCACGATCTGGCTAGGCGGTGGGGGCTGCTGCGGCTCGGTGGTCAGGCCACTGTGCTAAGCTTCCCTTCTGCGTTGGCATTCATTCAGTGGTAGATGTGGTTTCTGCACCATTTTAAATGTAAATTCAAAAATTAGATCATATGAAATTTCATTAATCATTGTTATTTTCACCAGCACACTTGTGACTCTTAGCTTTTGCCTGATTTGGGAATCTTTGACCACAAACTGAGAAGGCAAAAGGTTTCTCACCAGTGTGGGTTCTTGTGTGTCTTTTTAAGCTTCCCTCCTGAGAGAAACTCTGGCCACAAACTGTGCAGGCAAAAAGTTTCTCACCAGTGTGGGTTCTTGTGTGTTTTTTTAAGCTTCCCTCCTGAGAGAAACTCTGGCCACAAACTGAGCAGGAAAAAGGCTTCTCTCCAGTGTGGGTTCTTGTGTGTCTGTTTAAGCTTCCCTTCTCAGAGAAATTCTGGCCACAAACTGAGCAGGAAAAAGGCTTCTCTCCAGTGTGAGTTCTTGTATGTTTTTTTAAGCTATCATTCAGAGCAAATTTTTGACCACAAACTGAGCAGGCAAAAGGTTTCTCACCAGTGTGGGTTCTTGTGTGTCTTTTTAAGCTTCCCTCCTGAGAGAAACTCTGGCCACAAACTGTGCAGGCAAAAAGTTTCTCACCAGTGTGGGTTCTTGTGTGTTTTTTTAAGCTTCCCTTCTCAGAGAAACTTTGAACACAAACAGAGCAGGCAAAAGGTTTCTCACCAGTGTGGGTTCTTGTGTGTCTTTTTAAGCTTCCCTTCTGAGAGAAACTCTGGCCACAAACTGCGCAGGCAAATAGTTTCTCACCAGTGTGGGTTCTTGTGTGTTTTTTTAAGCTTCCATTCTCTGAGAAACTCTGGCCACAAATTGAGCAGGCAAAAGGTTTCTCACCTGTGTGCCCAATCACATGTCTTCTCAAGTGAGACTTGTAGCCAAACGTTTTTCCACAGTGAGAACATTTCCAACATTTGCTGTCAGTGTGACATGTCACATCACTGTCAGACTGTTCATCGTCATCAGTGTGAGGAGAGTTTGACGAGTCGTCACCATCTGATAATGGAGTTAACAGGCTGTCTGCTTGTGATCCTCTATGGTGGTCTTCACCGCTTTCTGTTGTCATTTCTTGTCTTGAGCTGCTGCTTTGAGGCTCCGGCCATTTATTTTCTTCATAATGACCTTCATCTTCAGTCTTCAAATGGACATCAGTCACAGACAACTCTGTGAAATCCTCCTCCTCTTTAATGTATGATGGCAGCTGCTCCTCTTTTTTTATGTTGGGAGGCTGCGGCTGTTCCTCTTCTTTAACTTGAAGAGGCTCCAAGCCCTCCACTTTTTTTACGCCAGGGAACTCTGGCTCCTGCCACTCAGGATGAAGATATTTTTCATTGACATCTGCATGACACAAGACACACATGGTTTAGTAAAGTCAGTTTGTTGTGACTTTGATGTTGTAGATGTTATATTTTAGATTATAAAATGGGGCACATGAGTGAAAGAATAACAGAGCTTGCAAATGTTATGGATTGTCTGTATTTTGTTATGGAAATCACTGAACACCTGTACCACTGATTGTTATGGATATTAAAAAAACAAAATCCAGTATCGGACATTAACGGTGGCAACAATTTTTTTTACCTATCCCAATTTGCAACACAGGTGAAAAAAAATCAGCATCTTAATCTGGAATTAGGGTTTTATAAAACAGGAAATAAGGGACAGTAATATAAATGTTTGCTGACAAAACTAACAAAATTCCTGCATGGCTGACATTCATCCAGTCTACTAGAAAAACAAAAATGATTGAGTTTGATTGAGGAGTGGGAGCGCCGATTGCTCTGCCCTTCCTTCGGTACGAGTTCCCCAAAATTTTATTGAGAAGGTATGCCAAAATGATTTTGTTACCCTCAGTGTCCTCTAATATAACGAATTTGACTCATTGTAGCACCCTATAATGTCATATTTTCCTTAATATGTAATACAATTGATACATAACTTTAAAAAATTCAAAACAAGAGCTGTCCAAATTAATTGATTATCAAATGGATGAACAACTATTTTAATAATCGAGTAATCTGGAGCCATTTGTTAATTTAAAATCCAAATCCTCTGATTTCAGCATATCAACAGTAATTGTTCACTGATTTATGTAGTCTTTCATGAAAGAAGACTGATTATCTTGTGTGTTTTTCTAAAAAATAAAGACTTTTGCAAACATCTGTTTTTACTTTGGAAAACAAAGACTGAACCGGTAACATAGTACATGAATCACCCGTCTCCCCCCCCCCCCCCTTTTTTTTTTATCACTATACGAATACAAAGTACGAAATAACCACCAAACACTGGTTAATAAGCATGGGGGGAACAAGAATTACTTAAATTTCTTAATTGAACAGCACTAATTCTAGCATAAAACTTACTTTGGAATACAGTCCCAAATTACTGGGCAGCTAACATATAGAAGTTTTGTTTTGGATGTGCGAAAAGCTGGACTTGCTGCCAGGATGGGTAGATCTGGATAGGAGACTGTCATGACTGCCTTCCACAGTTAACTATAGGCATATAATGATTAAATCTTACCTTTGACACCATGGCAATGTAATTTTTAATGAAATATTAGGTATTTTGCTGGTAATTTTTCTAATGCGGAAGTAAAACGCCCGGTTCAGTAAAACCCCATGTGGTTGGCGCGCCCCTCTCGTCCGAGGCGGAGCGCTGTGTGGCCATGCAAGACCAGCCAGCCATTGTAGTACAACCGTGTCTTCTTTATATGTGGAAATTGAATGGATGTTCAATTCTTCAATAAACAATTGACACAAAATGGTTCCTTGCCGCAAGAAATCGTAGTGGAGGAGGAGGGGAGAAGAGGCAAGAAAGAAAAGAAGGGGGGGGGGGGGGGTTGCAACTGTTAGTGGGTCTCAAACCAGCACCTACTGCTTAAGGCCGAGCGTGCTAACCACTACACCCTCAGCGCAATAGGTTTTACTTGGAGTTTACACAAGTGTCAGCCAGAACCCTTTCTGGGATTTTAAGATGGCTAATTATGGGCCTGCTAAGCGGAGCAAGCAGCAGCGAAGCTGCTGCTTGCGGAGCAAGCAGGCACATATTACTATCCACCCTAGAAAAGGGTTTATTATTATGGGCCTGCTAAGCGGAGCAAGCAGCAGCGAAGCTGCTGCTTGCGGAGCAAGCAGGCACATATTACTATCCACCCTAGAAAAGGGTTTATTATTATGGGCCTGCTAAGCGGAGCAAGCAGCAGCGAAGCTGCTGCTTGCGGAGCAAGCAGGCACATATTACTATCCTAGAAAATGGGTTTATTATTTTTAAACTGTTCAGCTCATTGAAAAGAGTTAGCAGGCCCATTCAAAATTTCCGCGGGAATTTTTCTAGTTATGGGCCTGCTAAGCGGAGCAAGCAGCAGCGAAGCTGCTGCTTGCGGAGCAAGCAGGCACATATTACTATCCTAGAAAAAGGGTTTATTATGGGCCTGCTAAGCGGAGCAAGCAGCAGCGAAGCTGCTGCTTGCGGAGCAAGCAGGCACATATTACTATCCTAGAAAAAGGGTTTATTATGGGCCTGCTAAGCGGAGCAAGCAGCAGCGAAGCTGCTGCTTGCGGAGCAAGCAGGCACATATTACTATCCACCCTAGAAAAGGGTTTATTATTATGGGCCTGCTAAGCGGAGCAAGCAGCAGCGAAGCTGCTGCTTGCGGAGCAAGCAGGCACATATTACTATCCTAGAAAAAGGGTTTATTTTTTTTCTTATTTTTTAATCTTCCGCGTTTTTTTCTGCTAAAATGCGGCCCGTACCGTAGATCGCACCGGGACAAATGAGGTATCAAACGATGCGGCTCGATCTGACTCGGTGCGCTATTATTTTTATAAGAATTCCCAGTTACCATGGCGACGCTATTCCCAAAAAACTCCCAAATAAAAGTCCCATAGGAATGAATGGGAAAAGGAAAGACAAAATCACACATCAAGCACCTTTTTCAAAGAGACGCTGCGCGCGCATACGTTAACCGATTGATATGAAAATTAGCTCATTTTGTTGGAATTTTTGTCATCTTTAACTCAGTGTCAAAAAAAAAATTAAGGAATGAAAGCTCTTCCCCCTGTGCGGGTTCAAAGACAGTGAGTGTAATCGCCACTCTGATACCCAATTAAGGCTTCAGTGACGGGAACCAAAAAATCTATTTCCAAAAGTTTCACTTCAACTCGTCACCATGGCCACAATCTTTGCTCACTAGACATCAAATTCGCACATTTTGTAGCCACAAGCCTCTGCTTTCTGAAGAACTAAGTTTTATTTGGCTAAGGTGTCATTTAGTACCTTTATTTTCACTTTAAGCGAGGAGAAGTCGCACATTTTTGATCTCTTTTCAATGTAATTTTCGCCGTTTTTGCCTCTTCATTTTCGATCAATCATAAGTTTTCAACCTGCTCTCATTTGGTCATTTTTCATCCGATTAAAAAACTGAGAACATGCTCGCGTTCCCCAAACCCTTGCCGTTCTAACGAGCCATTTCTGGAATCTGCATCTTCAACCGTTAAGTCGCGAGAGGCTTTTGTTTGAGGTGAGCGTAATCCTATACAAATCAATGGAGTGTTGGTGCGTGACGTCTCCTCACAACTTAAAATCAAATGTGTGTGCGTGAATGTGCATGTTTTGTAAAGGGGCAGTGAGATACTGTTAATTATGGTAGATTCCACATTTCTTGACCGATTTCAATGGTTTGAATTTTAAACTGTTCAGCTCATTGAAATGTTACTTAAAATCAAATGTGTGTGCGTGAATGTGCATGTTTCTTAAAGGGGCAGTAACATACTGTTGATTATGGTTAACTTTTACATTTCTTGAGCGATTTCAATGGTTTAAATTTTAAACTGTTCAGCTCATTGAAATGTTGGTTAAAATCAAATGTGTGCGCGTGAATGTGCATATTTCTTAAAGGGACAGTAAGATACTTTATTTGATCTTGATTATGGTTAACTTCCACATTTCTTGAGCGATTTCAATGGTTGAAAGTTTAAACTGTTCAGCTCATTGAAAAGAGTTAGCAGGCCCATTCAAAATTTCCGCGGGAATTTTTCTAGTTTTTTTTTTTATATTATCTTCCACCGACTTTTCCGCAAAAATAGGGCCCGAACCGTAGATCGCACCGCGACAAATAAGGTATCAAACGATGCGGCTCGATCTGACTCGCTGCGCTATTATTTTTATAAGAATTCCCAGTTACCATGGCGACACAATTCCCCAAAATGTCCCCCAAAAAGTCCCATAGGAATGAATGGGAATCCGAAAGAGATCAACTCCAATCAAGCACCTTTTTCCAAGACACGCTGCGCGCGCATACGTTAACCGACCGATGTGAAAATTAGCTCATTTTGTTGGAATTTTTGTCATCTTTAGCTCAGTGTCAAAAAAAAAATTAAGGAATGAAAGCTCTCCCCCCTGTGCGGGTTCAAAGACAGTGAGCAAAGGGGTGAAAGTCGCCTTTCTTGCATCAGTTAGAGCGTGACTAATTAAGGTCTGAGTGCTGGGAACCAAAAAATATATTTCCAAAAGTTTCACTTCAACTCGTCACCATGGCCACAATCTTTGCTCACTAGACATCAAATTCGCACATTTTGTAGCCACAAGCCTCTGCTTTCTGAAGAACTAAGTTTTATTTGGCTAAGGTGTCATTTAGTACCTTTATTTTCACTTTAAGCGAGGAGAAGTCGCACATTTTTGATCTCTTTTCAATGTAATTTTCGCCGTTTTTGCCTCTTCATTTTCGATCAATCATAAGTTTTCAACCTGCTCTCATTTGGTCATTTTTCATCCGATTAAAAAACTGAGAACATGCTCGCGTTCCCCAAACCCTTGCCGTTCTAACGAGCCATGTCTGGAATCTGCATCTTCAACCGTTAAGTCGCGAGAGGCTTTTGTTTGAGGTGAGCGTAATCCTATACAAATCAATGGAGTGTTGGTGCGTGACGTCTCCTCACAACTTAAAATCAAATGTGTGTGCGTGAATGTGCATGTTTTATAAAGGGGCAGTGAGATACTGTTAATTATGGTAGATTCCACATTTCTTGACCGATTTCAATGGTTTGAATTTTAAACTGTTCAGCTCATTGAAATGTTACTTAAAATCAAATGTGTGTGCGTGAATGTGCATGTTTTATAAAGGGGCAGTGAGATACTGTTAATTATGGTAGATTCCACATTTCTTGACCGATTTCAATGGTTTGAATTTTAAACTGTTCAGCTCATTGAAATGTTACTTAAAATCAAATGTGTGTGCGTGAATGTGCATGTTTCTTAAAGGGGCAGTAACATACTGTTGATTTTGGTTAACTTGCACATTTCTTGAGCGATTTCAATGGTTGAAAGTTTAAACTGTTCAGCTCATTGAAAAGAGTTAGCAGGCCCATTCAAAATTTCCGCGGGAATTTTTCTAGTTATTTTTCTTATTTTTTAATCTTCCGCGTTTTTTTCTGCTAAAATGCGGCCCGTACCGTAGATCGCACCGGGACAAATGAGGTATCAAACGATGCGGCTCGATCTGACTCGGTGCGCTATTATTTTTATAAGAATTCCCAGTTACCATGGCGACGCTATTCCCAAAAAACTCCCAAATAAAGTCCCATAGGAATGAATGGGAATCCGAAAGAGATCAACTCCAATCAAGCACCTTTTTCAAAGACACGCTGCGCGCGCATACGTTAACCGACCGATATGAAAATTAGCTCATTTTGTTGGAATTTTTGTCATCTTTAGCTCAGTGTCAAAAAAAAAATTAAGGAATGAAAGCTCTCCCCCCTGTGCGGGTTCAAAGACAGTGAGTGTAATCGCCACTCTGATATGCAATTAAGGCTTCAGTGACGGGAACCAAAAAATCTTATTTCCAAAAGTTTCACTTCAACTCGTCACCATGGCCACAATCTTTGCTCACTAGACCTCAAATTCGCACATTTTGTAGCCACAAGCCTCTGCTTTCTGAAAAACTAAGTTTTATTTGGCTAAGGTGTCATTTAGTACCTTTATTTTCACTTTAAGCGAGGAGAAGTCGGACTTTGGCGCCTATCTCCTCCATGTTAATTTCGCCGTTTTTTCCCTCTTCATTTTCGATCAATCATAAGTTTTCAACCTGCTCTCATTTGGTCATTTTTCATCCGATTAAAAAACTGAGAACATGCTCGCGTTCCCCAAACCCTTGCCGTTCTAACGAGCCATTTCTGGAATCTGCATCTTCAACCGTTAAGTCGCGAGAGGCTTTTGTTTGAGGTGAGCGTAATCCTATACAAATCAATGGAGTGTTGGTGCGTGACGTCTCCTCACAACTTAAAATCAAATGTGTGTGCGTGAATGTGCATGTTTTGTAAAGGGGCAGTGAGATGCTGTTAATTATGGTAGATTCCACATTTCTTGACCGATTTCAATGGTTTGAATTTTAAACTGTTCAGCTCATTGAAATGTTACTTAAAATCAAATGTGTGTGCGTGAATGTGCATGTTTCTTAAAGGGGCAGTAACATACTGTTGATTTTGGTTAACTTCCACATTTCTTGACCGATTTCAACGGTTGAAATTTTCAACTGTTCAGCTCATTGAAATGTTAGTTAAAATCAAATGTGTGTGCGTGAATGTGCATGTTTCTTAAAGGGGCAGTAATACTTTTAGTAGATTATGGTTAACTTGCACATTTCTTGACCGATTTCAATGGTTGAAAGTTTAAACTGTTCAGCTCATTGAAAAGAGTTAGCAGGCCCATTCAAAATTTCCGCGGGAATTTTTCTAGTTATTTTTCTTCTTATTTTTTAATCTTCCGCGTTTTTTCTGCTAAAATGCGGCCCGTACCGTAGATCGCACCGGGACAAATGAGGTATCAAACGATGCGGCTCGATCTGACTCGGTGCGCTATTATTTTTATAAGAATTCCCAGTTACCATGGCGACGCTATTCCCAAAAAACTCCCAAATAAAAGTCCCATAGGAATGAATGGGAAAAGGAAAGACAAAATCACACATCAAGCACCTTTTTCAAAGAGACGCTGCGCGCGCATACGTTAACCGATTGATATGAAAATTAGCTCATTTTGTTGGAATTTTTGTCATCTTTAACTCAGTGTCAAAAAAAAAATTAAGGAATGAAAGCTCTTCCCCCTGTGCGGGTTCAAAGACAGTGAGTGTAATCGCCACTCTGATACCCAATTAAGGCTTCAGTGACGGGAACCAAAAAATCTATTTCCAAAAGTTTCACTTCAACTCGTCACCATGGCCACAATCTTTGCTCACTAGACATCAAATTCGCACATTTTGTAGCCACAAGCCTCTGCTTTCTGAAGAACTAAGTTTTATTTGGCTAAGGTGTCATTTAGTACCTTTATTTTCACTTTAAGCGAGGAGAAGTCGCACATTTTTGATCTCTTTTCAATGTAATTTTCGCCGTTTTTGCCTCTTCATTTTCGATCAATCATAAGTTTTCAACCTGCTCTCATTTGGTCATTTTTCATCCGATTAAAAAACTGAGAACATGCTCGCGTTCCCCAAACCCTTGCCGTTCTAACGAGCCATTTCTGGAATCTGCATCTTCAACCGTTAAGTCGCGAGAGGCTTTTGTTTGAGGTGAGCGTAATCCTATACAAATCAATGGAGTGTTGGTGCGTGACGTCTCCTCACAACTTAAAATCAAATGTGTGTGCGTGAATGTGCATGTTTTGTAAAGGGGCAGTGAGATACTGTTAATTATGGTAGATTCCACATTTCTTGACCGATTTCAATGGTTTGAATTTTAAACTGTTCAGCTCATTGAAATGTTACTTAAAATCAAATGTGTGTGCGTGAATGTGCATGTTTCTTAAAGGGGCAGTAACATACTGTTTGTTTTGGTTAACTTGCACATTTCTTGACCGATTTCAATGGTTTAAATTTTAAACTGTTCAGCTCATTGAAATGTTGGTTAAAATCAAATGTGTGTGCGTGAATGTGCATATTTCTTAAAGGGACAGTAAGATACTTTATTTGATCTTGATTATGGTTAACTTGCACATTTCTTGAGCGATTTCAATGGTTGAAAGTTTAAACTGTTCAGCTCATTGAAAAGAGTTAGCAGGCCCATTCAAAATTTCCGCGGGAATTTTTCTAGTTATTTTTCTTATTTTTTAATCTTCCGCGTTTTTTTCTGCTAAAATGCGGCCCGTACCGTAGATCGCACCGGGACAAATGAGGTATCAAACGATGCGGCTCGATCTGACTCGGTGCGCTATTATTTTTATAAGAATTCCCAGTTACCATGGCGACGCTATTCCCAAAAAACTCCCAAATAAAGTCCCATAGGAATGAATGGGAATCCGAAAGAGATCAACTCCAATCAAGCACCTTTTTCAAAGAGACGCTGCGCGCGCATACGTTAACCGATTGATATGAAAATTAGCTCATTTTGTTGGAATTTTTGTCATCTTTAACTCAGTGTCAAAAAAAAAATTAAGGAATGAAAGCTCTTCCCCCTGTGCGGGTTCAAAGACAGTGAGTGTAATCGCCACTCTGATACCCAATTAAGGCTTCAGTGACGGGAACCAAAAAATCTATTTCCAAAAGTTTCACTTCAACTCGTCACCATGGCCACAATCTTTGCTCACTAGACATCAAATTCGCACATTTTGTAGCCACAAGCCTCTGCTTTCTGAAGAACTAAGTTTTATTTGGCTAAGGTTTCATTTAGTACCTTTATTTTCACTTTAAGCGAGGAGAAGTCGCACATTTTTGATCTCTTTTCAATGTAATTTTCGCCCTTTTTCCCTCTTCATTTTCGATCAATCATAAGTTTTCAACCTGCTCTCATTTGGTCATTTTTCATCCGATTAAAAAACTGAGAACATGCTCGCGTTCCCCAAACCCTTGCCGTTCTAACGAGCCATTTCTGGAATCTGCATCTTCAACCGTTAAGTCACGAGAGGCTTTTGTTTGAGGTGAGCGTAATCCTATACAAATCAATGGAGTGTTGGTGCGTGACGTCTCCTCACAACTTAAAATCAAATGTGTGTGCGTGAATGTGCATGTTTTGTAAAGGGGCAGTAAGATACTTTTAGTTGATGTTGATTATGGTGAACTTCCACATTTCTTGACCGATTTCAATGGTTTAAATTTTAAACTGTTCAGCTCATTGAAATGTTACTTAAAATCAAATGTGTGTGCGTGAATGTGCATGTTTCTTAAAGGGGCAGTAACATACTGTTGATTATGGTGAACTTCCACATTTCTTGACCGATTTCAATGGTTTAAATTTTAAACTGTTCAGCTCATTGAAATGTTGGTTAAAATCAAATGTTGTGTGTGTGTGTGAATGTGCATATTTCTTAAAGGGACAGTAAGATACTTTATTTGATCTTGATTATGGTTAACTTCCACATTTCTTGACCGATTTCAATGGTTGAAAGTTTAAACTGTTCAGCTCATTGAAAAGAGTTAGCAGGCCCATTCAAAATTTCCGCGGGAATTTTTCTAGTTTTTCTTTTTCTTTTTTATTCTTCCACCGACTTTTCCGCAAAAATGCGGCCCGAACCGTAGATCGCACCGGGACAAATGAGGTATCAAACGATGCGGCTCGCTCTGACTCGCTGCGCTATTATTTTTATAAGAATTCCCAGTTACCATGGCGACGCTATTCCCAAAAAACCACCCAAAATTCAAGGAAGGAAAAACCCATAGGAATGAATGGGATATCAACTCCAAACTAGAAAAATTCCCGCGGAAATTTTGAATGGGCCTGCTAACTCTTGCAACTCTTTTCAATGAGCTGAACAGTTTAAAATTTCAACCGTTGAAATCGCTCAAGAAATGTGCAAGTTAACCATAATCTACTAAAAGTATTACTGCCCCTTTAAGAAACATGCACATTCACGCACATACATTTGATTTTAACTAACATTTCAATGAGCTGAACAGTTTAAAAATTCAACCATTGAAATCGCTCAAGAAATGTGCAAGTTAACCATAATCAAGATCAAATAAAGTATCTTACTGTCCCTTTAAGAAATATGCACATTCACGCACACACATTTGATTTTAACCAACATTTCAATGAGCTGAACAGTTTAAAATTTCAACCATTGAAATCGCTCAAGAAATGTGGAAGTTAACCAAAATCAACAGTATGTTACTGCCCCTTTAAGAAACATGCACATTCACGCACACACATTTGATTTTAAGTAACATTTCAATGAGCTGAACAGTTTAAAATTCAAACCATTGAAATCGGTCAAGAAATGTGGAATCTACCATAATTAACAGTATCTCACTGCCCCTTTACAAAACATGCACATTCACGCACACACATTTGATTTTAAGTTGTGAGGAGACGTCACGCACCAACACTCCATTGATTTGTATAGGATTACGCTCACCTCAAACAAAAGCCTCTCGCGACTTAACGGTTGAAGATGCAGATTCCAGAAATGGCTCGTTAGAACGGCAAGGGTTTGGGGAACGCGAGCATGTTCTCAGTTTTTTAATCGGATGAAAAATGACCAAATGAGAGCAGGTTGAAAACTTATGATTGATCGAAAATGAAGAGGGAAAAAACAGCGAAATTAACATGGAGGAGATAGGCGCCAAAGTCCGACTTCTCCTCGCTTAAAGTGAAAATAAAGGTACTAATTGACACCTTAGCCAAATAAAACTTAGTTTTTCAGAAAGCAGAGGCTTGTGGCTACAAAATGTGTGAATTTGATGTCTAGTGAGCAAAGATTGTGGCCATGGTGACGAGTTGAAGTGAAACTTTTGGAAATAGATTTTTTTGGTTCCCGTCACTGAAGCCTTAATTGCATATCAGAGTGGCGATTACACTCACTGTCTTTGAACCCGCACAGGGGGGAGAGCTTTCATTCCTTAATTTTTTTTTTGACACTGAGCTAAAGATGACAAAAATTCCAACAAAATGAGCTAAAATTCATATCGGTCGGTTAACGTATGCGCGCGCAGCGTGTCTTGGAAAAAGGTGCTTGATTTGATGTGATCATTTTCGGATTCCCATTCATTCCTATGGGACTTTTTGGGGGACATTTTGGGGAATTGTGTCGCCATGGTAACTGGGAATTCTTATAAAAATAATAGCGCAGCGAGTCAAATCGAGCCGCATCGTTTGATACCTTATTTGTCGCGGTGCGATCTACGGTACGGCCCCTATTCTTGCGGAAAAGTCGCTGGAAGATAATATAAAAATAAAAAAAATAAACCCCTTTTCTAGGATAGTAATATGTGCCTGCTTGCTCCGCAAGCAGCAGCTTCGCTGCTGCTTGCTCCGCTTAGCAGGCCCATAACTAGAAAAATTCCCGCGGAAATTTTGAATGGGCCTGCTAACTCTTTTCAATGAGCTGAACAGTTTAAACTTTCAACCGTTGAAATCGGTCAAGAAATGTGCAAGTTAACCATAATCAAGATCAAATAAAGTATCTTACTGTCCCTTTAAGAAATATGCACATTCACGCACACACATTTGATTTTAAGTAACATTTCAATGAGCTGAACAGTTTAAAATTCAAACCATTGAAATCGGTCAAGAAATGTGGAATCTACCATAATCAACAGTATGTTACTGCCCCTTTAAGAAACATGCACATTCACGCACACACATTTGATTTTAAGTAACATTTCAATGAGCTGAACAGTTTAAAATTCAAACCATTGAAATCGGTCAAGAAATGTGGAATCTACCATAATTAACAGTATCTCACTGCCCCTTTACAAAACATGCACATTCACGCACACACATTTGATTTTAAGTAACATTTCAATGAGCTGAACAGTTTAAAATTCAAACCATTGAAATCGGTCAAGAAATGTGGAATCTACCATAATTAACAGTATCTCACTGCCCCTTTACAAAACATGCACATTCACGCACACACATTTGATTTTAAGTTGTGAGGAGACGTCACGCACCAACACTCCATTGATTTGTATAGGATTACGCTCACCTCAAACAAAAGCCTCTCGCGACTTAACGGTTGAAGATGCAGATTCCAGAAATGGCTCGTTAGAACGGCAAGGGTTTGGGGAACGCGAGCATGTTCTCAGTTTTTTAATCGGATGAAAAATGACCAAATGAGAGCAGGTTGAAAACTTATGATTGATCGAAAATGAAGAGGCAAAAAGGGCGAAAATTACATTGAAAAGAGATCAAAAATGTGCGACTTCTCCTCGCTTAAAGTGAAAATAAAGGTACTAAATGACACCTTAGCCAAATAAAACTTAGTTCTTCAGAAAGCAGAGGCTTGTGGCTACAAAATGTGCGAATTTGATGTCTAGTGAGCAAAGATTGTGGCCATGGTGACGAGTTGAAGTGAAACTTGAAATCTATTTTTTCTCTGTCTACACTCTGATTCTTAATTGGTCCGCTCTAGCTCATGCAATACACACACATGGGATAAAGGATATTTCACTCACTGTCTTTGAACCCGCACAGGGGGGAGAGCTTTCATTCCTTAATTTTTTTTTTGACACAGAGCTAAAGATGACAAAAATTCCAACAAAATGAGCTAAAATTCATATCGGTCGGTTAACGTATGCGCGCGCAGCGTGTCTTGGAAAAAGGTGCTTGATTGGAGTTGATGTCTTCCGGTTTCCCATTCATTCCTATGGGATTTTTTGGGGGAGTTTTTTGGGAATAGCGTCGCCATGGTAACTGGGAATTCTTATAAAAATAATAGCGCAGCGAGTCAGAGCGAGCCGCATCGTTTGATACCTCATTTGTCCCGGTGCGATCTACGGTTCGGGCCGCATTTTTGCGGAAAAGTCGTGGAATAATAAAAAATAACTAGAAAAATTCCCGCGGAAATTTTGAATGGGCCTGCTAACTCTTGCAACTCTTTTCAATGAGCTGAACAGTTTAAAATTTCAACCGTTGAAATCGCTCAAGAAATGTGCAAGTTAACCATAATCTACTAAAAGTATTACTGCCCCTTTAAGAAACATGCACATTCACGCACATACATTTGATTTTAACTAACATTTCAATGAGCTGAACAGTTTAAAAATTCAACCATTGAAATCGCTCAAGAAATGTGCAAGTTAACCATAATCAAGATCAAATAAAGTATCTTACTGTCCCTTTAAGAAATATGCACATTCACGCACACACATTTGATTTTAACCAACATTTCAATGAGCTGAACAGTTTAAAATTTCAACCATTGAAATCGCTCAAGAAATGTGGAAGTTAACCAAAATCAACAGTATGTTACTGCCCCTTTAAGAAACATGCACATTCACGCACACACATTTGATTTTAAGTAACATTTCAATGAGCTGAACAGTTTAAAATTCAAACCATTGAAATCGGTCAAGAAATGTGGAATCTACCATAATTAACAGTATCTCACTGCCCCTTTACAAAACATGCACATTCACGCACACACATTTGATTTTAAGTTGTGAGGAGACGTCACGCACCAACACTCCATTGATTTGTATAGGATTACGCTCACCTCAAACAAAAGCCTCTCGCGACTTAACGGTTGAAGATGCAGATTCCAGAAATGGCTCGTTAGAACGGCAAGGGTTTGGGGAACGCGAGCATGTTCTCAGTTTTTTAATCGGATGAAAAATGACCAAATGAGAGCAGGTTGAAAACTTATGATTGATCGAAAATGAAGAGGGAAAAAACAGCGAAATTAACATGGAGGAGATAGGCGCCAAAGTCCGACTTCTCCTCGCTTAAAGTGAAAATAAAGGTACTAATTGACACCTTAGCCAAATAAAACTTAGTTTTTCAGAAAGCAGAGGCTTGTGGCTACAAAATGTGTGAATTTGATGTCTAGTGAGCAAAGATTGTGGCCATGGTGACGAGTTGAAGTGAAACTTTTGGAAATAGATTTTTTTGGTTCCCGTCACTGAAGCCTTAATTGCATATCAGAGTGGCGATTACACTCACTGTCTTTGAACCCGCACAGGGGGGAGAGCTTTCATTCCTTAATTTTTTTTTTGACACTGAGCTAAAGATGACAAAAATTCCAACAAAATGAGCTAAAATTCATATCGGTCGGTTAACGTATGCGCGCGCAGCGTGTCTTGGAAAAAGGTGCTTGATTTGATGTGATCATTTTCGGATTCCCATTCATTCCTATGGGACTTTTTGGGGGACATTTTGGGGAATTGTGTCGCCATGGTAACTGGGAATTCTTATAAAAATAATAGCGCAGCGAGTCAAATCGAGCCGCATCGTTTGATACCTTATTTGTCGCGGTGCGATCTACGGTACGGCCCCTATTCTTGCGGAAAAGTCGCTGGAAGATAATATAAAAATAAAAAAAATAAACCCCTTTTCTAGGATAGTAATATGTGCCTGCTTGCTCCGCAAGCAGCAGCTTCGCTGCTGCTTGCTCCGCTTAGCAGGCCCATAATAAACCCTTTTTTCTAGGATAGTAATATGTGCCTGCTTGCTCCGCAAGCAGCAGCTTCGCTGCTGCTTGCTCCGCTTAGCAGGCCCATAACAAGCACCTTTTTCCAAGACACGCTGCGCGCGCATACGTTAACCGATTGATATGAATTTTAGCTCATTTTGTTGGAATTTTTCCCATCTTTAGCTCAGTGTCAAAAAAAATATTAAGGAATGAAAGCTCTTCCCCCTGTGCGGGTTCAAAGACAGTGAGTGTAATCGCCACTCTGATTCACAATTAAGGTTTCAGTGACGGGAACCAAAAAATCTATTTCCAAAAGTTTCACTTCAACTCGTCACCATGGCCACAATCTTTGCTCACTAGACATCAAATTCGCACATTTTATAGCCACAAGCCTCTGCTTTCTGAAAAACTAAGTTTTATTTGGCTACGGTGTCATTTAGTACCTTTATTTTCACTTTAAGCGAGGAGAAGTCGGACTTTGACGCCTATCTCCTCCATGTTAATTTCGCCGTTTTTTCCCTCTTCATTTTCGATCAATCATAAGTTTTCAACCTGCTCTCATTTGGTCATTTTTCATCCGATTAAAAAACTGAGAACATGCTCGCGTTCCCCAAACCCTTGCCGTTCTAACGAGCCATTTCTGGAATCTGCATCTTCAACCGTTAAGTCGCTAGAGGCTTTTGTTTGAGGTGAGCGTAATCCTATACAAATCAATGGAATGTTGGTGCGTGACGTCTCCTCACAACTTAAAATCAAATGTGTGTGCGTGAATGTGCATGTTTTGTAAAGGGGCAGTGAGATACTGTTGATTCTGGTAGATTCCACATTTCTTGACCGATTTCAATGGTTTGAATTTTAAACTGTTCAGCTCATTGAAATGTTACTTAAAATCAAATGTGTGTGCGTGAATGTGCATGTTTCTTAAAGGGGCAGTAACATACTGTTGATTATGGTTAACTTCCACATTTCTTGAGCGATTTCAACGGTTGAAATTTTAAACTGTTCAGCTCATTGAAATGTTGGTTAAAATCAAATGTGTGCGCGTGAATGTGCATATTTCTTAAAGGGACAGTAAGATACTTTATTTGATCTTGATTATGGTTAACTTCCACATTTCTTGACCGATTTCAATGGTTGAAATTTTAAACTGTTCAGCTCATTGAAAAGAGTTAGCAGGCCCATTCAAAATTTCCGCGGGAATTTTTCTAGTTTTTCTTCCATATATTATCTTCCACCGACTTTTCCGCAAAAATGCGGCCCGAACCGTAGATCGCACCGGGACAAATGAGGTATCAAACGATGCGGCTCGCTCTGACTCGCTGCGCTATTATTTTTCTAAGAATTCCCAGTTACCATGGCGACGCTATTCCCAAAAAACTCCCAAATAAAGTCCCATAGGAATGAATGGGAATCCGAAAGAGATCAACTCCAATCAAGCACCTTTTTCAAAGACACGCTGCGCGCGCATACATTAACCGACCGATATGAAAATTAGCTCATTTTGTTGGAATTTTTGTCATCTTTAGCTCAGTGTCAAAAAATTTTTTAAGGAATGAAAGCTCTCCCCCCTGTGAGGGTTCAAAGACAGTGAGCAAAGGGGAAAAGTCGCCTATTTAGAGTGTGACTAATTAAGGCTTCAGTGACGGGAACCAAAAAATCTATTTCCAAAAGTTTCACTTCAACTCGTCACCATGGCCACAATCTTTGCTCACTAGACATCAAATTCGCACATTTTGTAGCCACAAGCCTCTGCTTTCTGAAGAACTAAGTTTTATTTGGCTAAGGTGTCATTTAGTACCTTTATTTTCACTTTAAGCGAGGAGAAGTCGCACATTTTTGATCTCTTTTCAATGTAATTTTCGCCGTTTTTGCCTCTTCATTTTCGATCAATCATAAGTTTTCAACCTGCTCTCATTTGGTCATTTTTCATCCGATTAAAAAACTGAGAACATGCTCGCGTTCCCCAAACCCTTGCCGTTCTAACGAGCCATGTCTGGAATCTGCATCTTCAACCGTTAAGTCGCGAGAGGCTTTTGTTTGAGGTGAGCGTAATCCTATACAAATCAATGGAGTGTTGGTGCGTGACGTCTCCTCACAACTTAAAATCAAATGTGTGTGCGTGAATGTGCATGTTTTGTAAAGGGGCAGTGAGATACTGTTAATTATGGTAGATTCCACATTTCTTGACCGATTTCAATGGTTTGAATTTTAAACTGTTCAGCTCATTGAAATGTTACTTAAAATCAAATGTGTGTGCGTGAATGTGCATGTTTCTTAAAGGGGCAGTAACATACTGTTGATTTTGGTTAACTTCCACATTTCTTGAGCGATTTCAATGGTTGAAAGTTTAAACTGTTCAGCTCATTGAAAAGAGTTAGCAGGCCCATTCAAAATTTCCGCGGGAATTTTTCTAGTTATGGGCCTGCTAAGCGGAGCAAGCAGCAGCGAAGCTGCTGCTTGCGGAGCAAGCAGGCACATATTACTATCCTAGAAAAAGTGGTTTATTTTTTTTATTTTTTATTATTCCACAGATTTTTCACCAAAAATGCAGCCCGTACCGTAGATCGCACCGGGACAAATGAGGTATCAAACGATGCGGCTCGATCTGACTCGCTGCGCTATTATTTTTATAAGAATTCCCAGTTACCATGGCGACACAATTCCCCAAAATGTCCCCCAAAAAGTCCCATAGGAATGAATGGGAATCCGAAAATGATCACATCAAATCAAGCACCTTTTTCCAAGACACGCTGCGCACGCATACGTTAACCGACCGATATGAAAATTAGCTCATTTTGTTGGAATTTTTGTCATCTTTAGCTCAGTGTCAAAAAAAAAATTAAGGAATGAAAGCTCTCCCCCCTGTGCGGGTTCAAAGACAGTGAGCAAAGGGGTGAAAGTCGCCTTTCTTGCATCAGTTAGAGCGTGACTAATTAAGGTCTGAGTGCTGGGAACCAAAAAATATATTTCCAAAAGTTTCACTTCAACTCGTCACCATGGCCACAATCTTTGCTCACTAGACATCAAATTCGCACATTTTGTAGCCACAAGCCTCTGCTTTCTGAAGAACTAAGTTTTATTTGGCTACGGTGTCATTTAGTACCTTTATTTTCACTTTAAACGAGGAGAAGTCGCACTATTTTGATCTCTTTTCAATGTAATTTTCGCCGTTTTTCCCTCTTCATTTTCGATCAATCATAAGTTTTCAACCTGCTCTCATTTGGTCATTTTTCATCCGATTAAAAAACTGAGAACATGCTCGCGTTCCCCAAACCCTTGCCGTTCTAACGAGCCATTTCTGGAATCTGTATCTTCAACCGTTAAGTCGCGAGAGGCTTTTGTTTGAGGTGAGCGTAATCCTATACAAATCAATGGAGTGTTGGTGCGTGACGTCTCCTCACAACTTAAAATCTAATGTGTGTGCGTGAATGTGCATGTTTTGTAAAGGGGCAGTGAGATACTGTTAATTATGGTAGATTCCACATTTCTTGACCGATTTCAATGGTTTGAATTTTAAACTGTTCAGCTCATTGAAATGTTACTTAAAATCAAATGTGTGTGCGTGAATGTGCATGTTTCTTAAAGGGGCAGTAACATAGTGTTGATTATGGTTAACTTCCACATTTCTTGACCCATTTCAATGGTTGAAAGTTTAAACTGTTCAGCTCATTGAAATGTTACTTAAAATCAAATGTGTGTGCGTGAATGTGCATGTTTCTTAAAGGGGCAGTAACATTCTGTTGATTATGGTAGATTCCACATTTCTTGACCGATTTCAATGGTTTAAATTTTAAACTGTTCAGCTCATTGAAATGTTACTTAAAATCAAATGTGTGTGCGTGAATGTGCATGTTTTGTAAAGGGGCAGTAAGATACTTTTAGTTGATGTTGATTATGGTGAACTTCCACATTTCTTGACTGATTTCAATGGTTTAAATTTTAAACTGTTCAGCTCATTGAAATGTTAGTTAAAATCAAATGTGTGTGCGTGAATGTGCATGTTTCTTAAAGGGGCAGTAACATACTGTTGATTTTGGTTAACTTGCACATTTCTTGAGCGATTTCAATGGTTGAAAGTTTAAACTGTTCAGCTCATTGAAAAGAGTTAGCAGGCCCATTCAAAATTTCCGCGGGAATTTTTCTAGTTTTTATATTATCTTCCAGCGACTTTTCCGCAAAAATGCGGCCCGAACCGTAGATCGCACCGGGACAAAAGAGGTATCAAACGATGCGGCTCGCTCTGACTCGCTGCGCTATTATTTTTATAAGAATTCCCAGTTACCATGGCGACGCTATTCCCAAAAAACTCCCAAATAAAGTCCCATAGGAATGAATGGGAATCCGAAAGAGATCAACTCCAATCAAGCACCTTTTTCAAAGACACGCTGCGCGCGCATACGTTAACCGACCGATATGAATTTTAGCTCATTTTGTTGGAATTTTTGTCATCTTTAGCTCAGTGTCAAAAAAAAAATTAAGGAATGAAAGCTCTCCCCCCTGTGCGGGTTCAAAGACAGTGAGCAAAGGGGTAAAAGTCGCCTTTCTTGCATCAGTTAGAGCGTGACTAATTAAGGTCTGAGTGGTGGGAACCAAAAAATATATTTCCAAAAGTTTCACTTCAACTCGTCACCATGGCCACAATCTTTGCTCACTAGACATCAAATTCGCACATTTTGTAGCCACAAGCCTCTGCTTTCTGAAGAACTAAGTTTTATTTGGCTAAGGTGTCATTTAGTACCTTTATTTTCACTTTAAGCGAGGAGAAGTCGCACATTTTTGATCTCTTTTCAATGTAATTTTCGCCGTTTTTGCCTCTTCATTTTCGATCAATCATAAGTTTTCAACCTGCTCTCATTTGGTCATTTTTCATCCGATTAAAAAACTGAGAACATGCTCGCGTTCCCCAAACCCTTGCCGTTCTAACGAGCCATTTCTGGAATCTGCATCTTCAACCGTTAAGTCGCGAGAGGCTTTTGTTTGAGGTGAGCGTAATCCTATACAAATCAATGGAGTGTTGGTGCGTGACGTCTCCTCACAACTTAAAATCAAATGTGTGTGCGTGAATGTGCATGTTTTGTAAAGGGGCAGTGAGATACTGTTAATTATGGTAGATTCCACATTTCTTGACCGATTTCAATGGTTTGAATTTTAAACTGTTCAGCTCATTGAAATGTTACTTAAAATCAAATGTGTGTGCGTGAATGTGCATGTTTCTTAAAGGGGCAGTAAGATACTTTATTTGATCTTGATTATGGTTAACTTGCACATTTCTTGAGCGATTTCAACGGTTTAAATTTTAAACTGTTCAGCTCATTGAAATGTTAGTTAAAATCTAATGTGTGTGCGTGAATGTGCATATTTCTTAAAGGGACAGTAAGATACTTTATTTGATCTTGATTATGGTTAACTTTTACATTTCTTGAGCGATTTCAATGGTTGAAATTTTAAACTGTTCAGCTCATTGAAATGTTAGTTAAAATCAAATGTATGTGCGTGAATGTGCATGTTTCTTAAAGGGCCAGTAATACTTTTAGTTGATTATAACTTCCACATTTCTTGAGCGATTTCAATGGTTGAAAGTTTAAACTGTTCAGCTCATTGAAAAGAGTTAGCAGGCCCATTCAAAATTTCCGCGGGAATTTTTCTAGTTGTCATTGCACTTTTGACATAGCAAATGTGAAGGATAATTGATTGCTTTGAATTCATTTGGACAGAATGTTTATTGATAAAGGCTACTTTTGTCAACATCCCATGGAGGGAGGTCTCTGAGAAAGTGGGCGTGCGTTTAGTCCGCAAAGGCGGTGCCAATAGCTCATTTTCTCAGGTTGGGAGGGGCTGGTGCTTGGAGAGCAGAATGACCTAGAATTTCTCATACAGTAGTGAATGGAGGAAATAACCACTTTGGTGATGTTTTTGGTGAGGAATGATTATTTTAACATGGCTAAAAGCTCCAAAAAGTTGATTTTTCACTGTGTTGTCCCTTTAAAGATTTGGAATCAGTACAGTTAGCAGGTTTGGCTCTTAGGCCCATATGTTCAGACTTCGGTTTACACTGTTTTTTTGAACCATCGAGAACTGATCTAGTGTTCCGGGTCTGGTATGACAAGGGGATAAGGTCAGTTAACGAGCTGTATGTAGACAATATGTTTTGTTCATCTGAACAACTTTCCAACATTTACTTCCAATCCCATTACTTCCTCTTCACCCTACACCCTTTGTCTCTATAAATCTGCTCCCTCCCCCTTCTACTTCTTTGGGAAGATGAAGAAAAATAAACCCTCTCGGAATTGGGAACGTACTAGACCCGCTATGTCATCACTTCGAGACGCGTTGGTTGTGACGTTAGCAGACGCGAAAACTGTGTTTATTCTCTTCCGCCATGCCGTCTTCCAGAAATGTGTGCATTACTTTGTTGATCCAAATGATCATTGATTTTTGTAAGGAAAGTGTCCAATTTTGGGCTGTTTGCTTTTTATTATTATTAACATCAAATATAAAGCATATGAAAAAAAAGCACTGAGTGAGCTGAAATTTCACCCAATTGTCCAAAACATGGTGAAGTTCAAAATGGCACCGTCCAAAATTTCAAAATTATTGTCATTATTATATGTGGGAAACACATTTTTATAGTACACGAGTAAAAAATTTAAAAATTGGGCTCATTGACTCCCATTATAAATCATAATTTTTCATGTTTTTTGATGCACTGTACACCTGATGTGTTATAGTGCATTTCCCGTGATTACCCAATTTATCTCTTCACTGGGGCATCAACTAAACGTAGGAAAAAAAATTGACCCCAGAAAATAGCTCATAAGTGTAACACATAGTCGTGCTTTTGGCTCGCTTGCAGCAGAGCGCCAGAAGCTCTGGCTTGCAGTAAAGCAGCGTCACTTTAGCATCCGAGAATTTAACAACAAAAAAGCGCTCAATGTCGTGAAAATGAGTCACTATAACACAATTTAGCAGTAATAAATTAAATAATGCATTTGTTTGTGTGGAATGGCGTCAAGTTGTATATTACAATTTTTTTTAATGTGCAGAAGTTCGCAAGTTACTTCATGTTAAAAATTTGATACCTATGAAAAGAACACGATTATGGTTCGCTTCCAGTAAAGTTGCGTCATTACACAATGCGCATCCGTATGCAACTTAACAAAATAAAAACATTCAACGCTGAGCAAAGGAGTCACTGTAACCAATTTACCAGTAATAAATTAAATAACAATGCATATATTTGTAGTGACTGGGGTCATTTTGTAGCTCCAAATTTACACTTTTTAGATGACCCCAAAAATTGTAAAATTGGCACCCATGCGTATGGAATGACCAATAGACAAGTATTCATTTTTGAATAATAAATATGACCAAATTGTGGCTTAGGCTTGGGGCTGACACCAGCAATACAGACACTTTTTAAAAACAATTAGAATATCATTTTCTGTGATATTAATTTTTTTTTGAAAAGGGTCTGTATGCCATGTTCACGACCATAACACAGGTTAATTCCTATATATATATATATATATATATATATTATTTTTTTTCTACTTCAGATTCAGAAACAGAGTTTGTCAAAATAACATTTTATTTCAAAAACACTTACAAACACAAATATTTACATTTTTTTGGACCATGTGTTCAAAGAGTGTCAAAAATCTATTAGGTCTCTCTTCATGACTTTTGCGTGCCACTGCACACTCCTTTCGGTCTTCATCATGCAATTTTAATTTCTGCTCAAGCGCTTTTTTTGTGTCGCTGGTCTTCTTTTTCTTCTGCTTCTTTTAGGAACTCTATGATATCAACCTTTCTTTTTTTGGGTCTTTGGGTTGAAGCGCTATCTTCTGGTGTATCCGTATCCGTGGCAGATGATGATTCCTGCAAAAGAGACATTGAGAATCGATGGGATTTAACTACTAATTCGTAAATAGTGAGGAATGGTGTGCTGAACCCATAAGACGTGATAGATGTGGACAACAGCACTAAAATGTATTGCTTTGGTAAAGCAGGAGTGCTGTTTAATTAAATTGTATTTTTTTATAAATTGTATTTAGGTCACAGAAATCTCTGAACATAGAATGAATGTATGTATAATACAATGATCTCACCATGCTGGTTGAGGGAACCTTAGTGATGCCACCAGGGCACGATTTGGGCCTTTGACCCAGCGCCTGGTGCATTTTTTCGTAAAACTGCCAGGTTGCGACAGTATCTTCCCCGCCACCGGTCCCTGAGCCAGTTTTGGGGGTTCGAATGTTCGTCAAAAGTCACCAAAAAAATAGTGCAATTCATAAAATTTCTAAATTAATTTCGGATTGCATTTGGTAGAGCAGAAACACTACCTTGTATGTTTGTTTGAGGTTTTCCCATTTTTTTTGCAGCTTGTTGTTCCGTCACCTTCTCATCAAGCCACCAGTTTCCTGTAATAAAAAATAAAATAATACCAGAAATGTTCCACACTACTTAAAACACAGGTCAAGAGCACACATGTAGTAAGAATAGTAAATTTGCATGTTACTCACTCCCACATTTTTTTGGCACAGAACTTTGATTTTAAAAAGTTTTGGTCATTCTCCACCCTGAACCCGATGAGGCTTTTGGTTTCCTCTGGGATCCCTGCGCAGAAAATAAAAAACATGTGTCCGATAAATTGTTGTTTATTGCAGTACGTTTTCACGTTGGCTGACAGGGTGTTTCTTGGCTACAGTGACAACAGCCAAAGGACTTCAATAATTACTGCATTGCATAATTCATTCGACAACTACACAATGAAAAGTGATGCCACAGAAATCAGACGCAAGACTAGCCACTTTGCATCAGTGTTGCTGGTTTTACAGCGTGCCTGCACTATAGCAAGCGATAACCAACAAATTATGGCCAATTATACCAAACAATTGTATATCTAATGAAATATCAAGTATCATTAGTATGAAATAGTTTCCTCTGTGTCCCTGTGGGTCGTGGGGGCGAACCACATTTTCGAAAAGGTGTTGGTTATTAACGGTACCTTTTTATGTTGGCCAACGGTGTGTTTCTAGACTACAGTGACAACAGCCAACGGACTTCACTAATTACTATATTACATGACTGATTAGATAACTAATCAATGGACAATGGATGCAACAGAATTCAGATGCAGCCTAGCATTAGCATCAGTGTTGCTATTGTTCGGGCCGTTGGCGTGCATGCTGTATTCTAGTGTTTATCAACAACTTTAAAAACACGGCCAGTTGCACCAAACTACAGCATATTGAATGCAATTTCGAGTGTCATTGGTATTAATTTGTCACTGCATTCAGGAGCAACAATAGCGTCATTGTACAGGTACAAGTGCGGCACCAGCTCTTATAGCGAGCGTTTATCTAACACGTAATTGTACCAAAGTATAGAACACTCGATAAAAACACTATCATCACGATGAAACTCAAATATTACAGTACTTACATTTATGCGGTTTCCGCTTTTTGTTGTTTTCTGCTGTAGCTCTAGCTTCTGCCATTGTGAGCGAGGGGGCGTAAAGTCGAGGTCGGGAGCTATCTTGGTTTAAAGGGCGCTGCGACCCTTGTTTGTGACCCTCTCCCTACAATTTATGTAGAATTGGGAAACTACTTTGTCTTCGTGAACGCGCATTACGAAAACGGAGGGACGAGAAGAGGGGAAAGGGGCGGTATTGGGATTTAGCCTTAATCTACCAAATAGAAAACGTTTCAGTCATAAATGGTCAAATAAAAAGGCTTTTGTAAAGATATTTTTGACCAAATTGTTACAGAGAGCAACTCTTTTTAATCGCCTTCTCGTCTCTCTCGTGTGCCAGCAATTTCTTTCCAAGAGTTCTTGATGACATTTTGATTGCAGTGGTCTTTATAAGCTGAATCATACATAGTTATGCCTATGTGCGACGTGCATACCTACAAACCTCGGCCAGTAGTCGCTCTTGGTCGTCCACCATGTTTTTCTGTGCATGAACGTCTGCATTGTTTAGACATTTCAACAGGTACGCAGCGAAAAACTATTTGGCCGAAACGGACACAGCGCGGAGGGTCGTTGTAGTTGAAATGACGTAATTTTGTTGCACAGAGCCACGTGGACTTTGCAGACGCGACACCCATAAACAAAGCTTTCACTCACCCTGGTCTTCATCTTCACTCTTTAAACAGGCAAAGGTCAAAGACGACTTGCTGATTTGCTTCTCTTTCTCTTTGGTTTTGTCCGTTTGTGTTTGTAAACACAACCGTTTGTGTTTGTAAACAACCAATTCAAAACTGGGGGGCGGGGGCGTTTGAGGACAGAATAAACATCACACATTAACAGAAGAGGTGTTGATTGAAAAAAATATTTCGTGTGTGTTCATCCAATGTTAATGAAGTGTGTGAATTGTACAAACCTGCTGTGTGTAGCACAACTCGAGGCTCCTCGAAAACATCGTCCAGCCGTTGAAAATGTTGCTCGTTCTCTTCTTTTACTTCAAACTCTTCCTCATCGTGCTTTGATGTCGGTCTTGCACACATTTCCAACCGCTAACCCAAACAAATTCGGATTTACTTGATCTCTACTTAACAAAGTGTTGTATGCTTCTCTTTGTTAGCGGCTTGCGAGCTAAACTAAGCTAACTAGGCCGAGAAGCATCAACTAGTTTACCCGAACACAAAGACTTAACAAATTATGTCGTAGTGCTGGTCGATGGACGTCCTGTGTTCAGGCTGCAGTCTGTTCAGCGCGAAATCGGAAATAACGAGTTAGCGGTGGGCGTTTGGTTACGCGAAGAACCGTGCACGCCGGAAGTAGATGTGCGGCGGAAATCAGTCAGGAAGCGCCCCGCTGATATGATTGGCTACTGGAAATTGTACAGAGGCAATGGAGCATTGTGTTCAAGTCACCGACTGATGTCATTTTTCCTTGTTCCTTGTTAAACAATCGTGTACTACATTTTCCTTCTTGTATAGAAATGTTGTATATATGCTTGCATTTTAATGATCATTTTAAGTCTTGTGACAAATGTTTAGAATTAGCACTTGTGCTAAATTACATAAAGAGACTGAGTAATAGAAATAGAATGTGAAGAAACATTGACTCTTGCTAAGATGGATAAGTGTAAATATGATCCTAAATAAAATACAACTCTTCCAAAATAAGTTATTCCATTTTTATGTACAGTACAGTGGAGACACAGGTTACAAATGACCAAGTTTATGAGCAATTTGGGTTACGCCCAGAATTTTCGTAGAAAAATTGACTATTTCGATGAAAAGATGAAAATATTTTATTTTGTACACACAAACTACAATCTACAGCATGTATGTCATTTATTGATACTGCTAAGTGTTACTAAAGCACAGATGAGCACATAGATCTGGGCTGTTCTGCTTTTTGCTCGAATAGCCATGACGTGGGGTCCCTCAAGGATCAGTCCTTTGTCCCATTTTGTTCATTCTGTATCTTCCCCGTGAGTCAAACGCTTCAGAATGGCAATGTTAGATATGTTAGATAGTAGACATGGCTCTATGCAAGTGACACCCAGCTATATTTATCATTGTCCCCCAAATAACAGTTAAATTAACATGTGTACTGCCTAAAGTAAATTAACAACTGGATGAACCAAGATTGCCTTCAGATCAACCAAAACAAAATGGAGGTAAATACCCAAGACTCTTGTCAGAAAATCTTGGGATGCTGATAGACTCGAACCTTTCAGCAGTCATATCAAATCATCAGCATAAAACAGCTGCAACTCATTTAGAATGTTGCTGCTGGTACTATGACCAAAACAAAAGAGATCAGAACGTGTCACTCACTTACACTGTCTCCCTTCCAATCAGCTGTAGAATATATTAAAAAATTCTGCTACTACTGGTCTATAAATCACTGAATGATTCTGTCTCCTGAATACATTCAAGAAATGCTAATTGGATGTGACCCACTACTCTGTATATGTTACTGGATAGCCAATAGTATATATATATATATATATATATATATATATATATATATATATATATATATATATATATATATATATATATATATATATATATATATATATATATATATATATAAAAAAAAAAAAATCCCAATACAACCTTTTACAATGCCAATGCTTGTTTCAATGTCAATGCAGCTTTCCCCCCCCCCCCCCCCCCCCCACAATACCAAATCTTATTGTCAGTGTTGTGGCGCCGTACGAGGCCGCCATATTACCACTCCCAAGAAACGTTTCTCGGCATACGATCCTATACTGTTACAGTATCGCGGCTCCAGTTGGCGGAGTAGCACCTTCTCCTGCCTACGATGCAGATTGCCGTGGGTTCGCTTCCCTGCCTGGGAGAACATGTATGTATGTATGTATGTATGTGTGAGTGTGAGAAAAAAACAAAAAGATTTACAGTATTGAAATTGGAGAACATTTCAGACAGTACTTAGTAGAAACCCAGATCGACAACTATGGTTATCCCTTCGAATGTGAATAAGTTACAACAAACTGTCTCCGGTGGTCAGCATAAGAAAAACAAACAAAAACAAGGCAGTTATAACCTGTCTATGTGGGCAAACAGCAGTGATCACTCGGCGTACTGTCATCTCTCCTCTTTTTCGATGCCTTGACAAATGCACACAACCACACTCATAAAAAAATGATGGAAAAAAAAACTCCAAAACGCTGACAACTGGTCAGGTTCTCTGAAGAAAAACAAAAGGCGATGGCATTACCGGAAAAGGCGGTGCATTATGAGATTTTCCAGTTAATTTGTGCATAGAATCCGTTGTCATAGAAAACAACGAAATTGTGTTTGGAGAATTAGCAATGTTTGATGTAAAGTGCATAAACCACAAACCCCATAAATTACCCAGTATAAACATTTAGCCAGTTATAACAAGAGTGCATCATAATAGTAACATTGGAAGCAACGCCAGAGAAGTTATCACATATAAGATGCATGCAAGGACATATTGTTAAAATATGAAGAATACGCAATTAATAGAAATAAGAGGAAAAACACCGGCAGCAGGTCGCGTCGTGATAAAATTCGAAATCTGCCGATGCGGAGTGCCAGTGGCATGAAGTTTGGCCAAATGAACTCGCCGTAGATTGCACGTTACAGAGCTACTCTTTATCAGGATGTAGCCAAACGTGCTTCATTAAATAATTTGTCATGAATTCACACTGAACGTACGCAAACGTCGACAAAGTGCGTCCATGACTACTTTAGGAAAGTGAAATATCGTCTTCGTGCGCGGCTAATTCGTCTCAGTTCTCCTTGAAGCTTCTCAGCCTTGCTTATCTTACGTTAGCTTAGCTTGCTAAAGCCAACAAAGGAGACGCGTTTGTTATCGACACATTGACTCAGCAGAGATCAAGTGTGAGTCTAAAGTGTCGTGAACACGTGAAAATGTACGCAAGTGGAGTCAAGTACGAAGAAGAGCTTCGTGGAGCACAAGAGGATAACGAGCGACAACGTCAACTGCTGAGCTCTGTTTGCAATAGACCTCCAGTTGTAGGTACGTGACAAAAAAAAAGAAAAGTCAAATCTTCTTTCAAGACTAACGTCACTGAAAAGAGCCGGAAAATAGGGATAACATATATTTTTTAATTTTGTAAAGATAAAGATTTGAGGAAGTTATGACAATTTAAAGACTTCAAAAAGTGGGTAAAATGACTCCTTGTTTCATGCTAAAAAAAAAAATGATGGACAATTCCGAACTTATAAGTCACAAGTCCTATGACACCTGTGAGCAGGGCCGGACTGGGACTCATTTTCATCCCTGGAGTTTCATGGCTCAGACCGGCCCACTTTAGTTTACCGTGTTTTAATGTAGATGCATATTTCATATGTATTAATGAATAAATCTACAACAGTTTAACATTCCAATAACCAACGTCAATTGTTATGTTGCATATGGTCAAAAAATTGAAATAACTTACTAGAACACAATCAGTATATCTGAACAATTATGAAATTATAAAGCCAAAACTATGTGCTGAATAAATTGATTTGACTACCTCTCATATTCTCTAAACATAAAGCCTAAATAGGGAGATAATAAGGCAATGTACACAACAATTAAAAACAAAAATGAAGAGCTCAAATAATGAACTGCAATCACACGTTAACTTCCTTGTGCTAGCATGTCTTTGAATTACTATTGGCAAGGACAGGCTTTACAAAATTGGATACAAAATGCTAAAGTTAGTTTTAGTCACATTTAAAAACTAGTCATTTCTATATTTATTTTTAATGTAATTACTATATTTTTTAAATCCAAAAAAGCAGGTCAAGCCTTGCTATTTATCTTTTCCTTCTAGTGGGGCAGCATGTTTTTTTCCCTCTCAATGTGCCAATGTGTGTCAATGTGTGTGTACTGTGCCCATCAAATACCACAACATTAAATTACTAGTAGAAACCATCAGCCAAACATGCTATTGGACCATTATTTACACATCATATTGTTTGTTTTTGTATTGCATATTCTTTCATATCCATCAGGCACATGCACTTCAGGGTTCTGGGAAAATGCAGGCCACTCCAAGTTAGTCAACTCTAGGTCTGGCTAGGTTTACCAAAAGCACTTTAATTGTTGCTTTTGAAACAAACTCACGGCCCGAAATAAACAGCGCACCCTGGGGGCCAACCGGGAAAAATCCCGCTGGACCCGCTAGTCTGGGCCTGCAGGTGAGGGTCGTTATTAGGCTTCTGGAGCGAGCTGATCATTTGAATTACCTGTGTTGGAGGAGGGAGACATCTAAAACATGCAAGACTGCTGCTCTCAAGGACCAATGCTTCTAATCCCTGGTCTTGGACAAGGGGATAAAAGTATGAGCCGTGCAAAAGTGGACCAAAATTGGACATTCAAATACTCATACCTCACTTCCTGTTTAATTTAGGGTATGACTAACAAAGTATTTTTTTTTGTTCGACTCAGGGTGCTTGCTACACATGCCACCCAATTTTCTTAGCTGTAGGTCAAATGTGTCGTAACAAGGTTATCTTAAATCTCTGTAGGGGGCGCTACATACTTTTTAAGTACTCGCGTACAGCAACTTTAGATGATCAAGATATTCGGCAGGTCCGGCATGTGTGCATAAAGTAGCATAAATTGAATTCCAATATTTACATATTGGAGAGGTCTGTGGTGATGTTGATGACTCCGTCTGTGTAGTTTGAGTCTGTGGAAAATATAGGGTTGGATGAGGTAGGTTGAAGCATCTGTTGGCAGGAGGACGACTATTTGAGTGAAGAGTGAGGATCACTTTGTGACTGTTTTTTATTTGGGCTGATCAGGCTGATGTTATCAGCTGTTGTGCACTTCCTTGTCACTTGTCAATTGTTTTGGGAATTTGACATCAAGTGACGCATGTTGTAAAAATAGAAAAAAAGGTGAGCAGTCAGTAGATGTTACTTTCAGCTAACCTTTGACTCATCTTAACTAATTTACAATACCGGTAGCTTAACAAATGATCCTGAACATGGGGAAAAACAATCTTCCCTGAGGTCACAAACGCCCAGCAGACTAGATGAATGTCAGCCATGCAGGAATTTGATGTTAGGTGTTTAAGCAAACACTGATGTGCCTTATTTCCTTTTATTAGACCTTAATTCCAGATTTAGCTGTTGATTTCTTCACCAAGATTGTGACGGTTTAATGTGGAATTAGCATGGTAAAATTTGCAAGAGAAGGCAATTTTGTTTTTTTGTATATTTTTTCTTCCATTTCACTTCATGTTCATGACACACTATTAGTAATGTATGTTTTTTTTTAAACTTCAATTCACAAAACCTGGCCTTAGTCTGTCAGAAGATACATACGTGTGTGTGTGTGTATATATATGTACATACATATATATACATATATATATATATATATACACACACACACACACACACATACATATATATATATATATATATATATATATATATATATATATATATATATACACACACACACATATGTGTATATATATATATATAATATATGTACACATATATATATATATATATATATATATATATATATATATATATATATATATATATATATATATATATATATATATATATACACACCCACACATATATACATATACACACATGTATACATGTGTATGTATGTGTATATATATATATATATGTATATGTATACATATATATATATATATATGTATATGTATACATATATATATGTATATGTGTATATATGTATATATACATGTGTGTGTGTGTATATATATATATACACAATATATATCTGGAACAATCACTGTTACAGATCTATTGTGTTAGTGGTCAGTGATTTTCATAGAGAAAATACACAACATGAAAGACACAACAGACTGGCTTTACCAAACCATGCGTGTCTTGTGTCCTGCAGAGATCTGTGAAAAATATCTTCGTCCTGAGAGGCAGGAGCCAGAATTCCTCAATATTAAAGAGGAGGAAGATTTCACAGAGTTGCTGCTGACTGATGGCCATTTGAAGACTAAAGATGAAGGTCAATATGAAGAGGCAGAGCCTCCAAGCTGCAGCTCAAGTCAACACATGACAAGAGAAATTGATGGCGAGCAATGTGGAGGATCACAAGCAGACAGCCGTTTAGCTCCAATGTCTGATGGTGACGACATGTCACACTCTTCTCACACTGATGATGATGAACAGTCTGAGGGTGATATGACATGTCACACTGACAGCAAATGTTGGAAATGTTCTCAGTGTGGGAAAATGTTTCGCTACAAGTCTTTTTGGGAACAGCATATGATTGTCCACACTGGAGAGAAACCTTTTGTCTGCTCAGTTTGTGGTCAACATTTGTTGAGTAAGAGAAATTTAAAAAAACACATACAAACCCACACAGGAGAGAAACCTTTTGCTTGCTCAGTTTGTGGCCAATGTTTCTCTACAAAGGAATACTTAAAAATACACACAAGAGCCCACACCGGTGAGAAACCTTTTGCCTGCTCAGTTTGTGGTCTAAAATTCTCTCGGAAAGATTACTTAAAAACACACACAAGAACCCACACTGGTGAGAAACCTTATGCCTGCTCAGTTTGTGGTCAGTGTTTTTCCCATAAGGGCGCATTAAATTTGCACACAAGAACACACACTGGTGAAAAACCTTTTGCCTGCTCAGTTTGTGGCCAGTGTTTCTCTCACAAGGGATGCTTAGTAAGACACACAAGAACCCACACTGGCGAGAAACCTTTTGTCTGCTCTGTTTGTGGTCAAAACTTCTCTGTGAGTTCTAACTTAAAAACACACACAAGAACCCACACCGGTGAGAAACCTTTTGCCTGCTCAGTTTGTGGTCAGCGTTTCCCTCGGAAGAGATGCTTAGTAAGACACATTCGAACACACACCAGAGAAAAACCTTTTGCCTGCTCCGTTTGTGGTCAGATGTTTCCTGATAAGCGAAGTTTAAGAACACATATAAGAAACCACACTGGATTTGTCTGCTCAGTTTGCGGTCTAAAATTCTCTGAGAAGGGACACTTAAAAAATCACACAAGAACCCACACTGGGGAGAAACCTTTTGCCTGCTCAGTTTGTGGTCAATGTTTCTCTCAGAAGGGAGCCTTAAATGTACACACAAGAACCCACACTGGTGAGAAACCGTTTGCCTGCTCAGTTTGTGGCCAGTGTTTCTCTCACAAGGGATGCTTAGTAAGACACATAAGAACCCACACGGGTGAGAAACCTTTTGCCTGCTCAGTTTGTGGTCAATGTTTCTCTCAGAAAGGAGCCTTAAATGTACACACAAGAACCCACACTGGTGAGAAACCTTTTGCGTGTTCGGTTTGTGGTAAAAGATTTGTAAATAAGAGTTATGCTAAGGGGCACTGTGCTAGTGAGAATAAGAGTGATCAATGAAGCTTAATATGATCTCATACAAGAATTTACATTTAAACAATGGCACAGATAGCGCAGGCAGGTAATTTACATAACTTTGCTGGTCCATTGTTTGTAATTTGTCAGCAGCATGGGTGTCAGTCCACCATTTTTTTCAAGTCGAACCAAATTGTAATTGTCAGTCCGTCATATTTTACCCACGCTTCCGTCATCACAATTCATCACCACTATTTATGATTGACAAACAGAGGCGAGTATTCCGTCAGTCCGTCACTGACGAGCGCCCGTTTTGCTGATGACTGACGGACCGGCAACATTTTGTAAAATGCCCACCTCTGCCGATAGATCAACTTCTCCTTTGACTACTTTTTATGTCATAATCATTTGCAGCACAAGCAGTGTATCTACTCCAGTAAAGAACCACGCCACTACCATTAGTACTCAAAGATTTTCCATTGTACTGTATTTCCGGTCAATATTTACAATCATATCTTTGACTCAGACATTCAATAAAGAAAAATATATATACTCATATATTATGCGAGCAACAGTGTCTAAACAGGAAGTAAATGTGTGACCCAAAACCACTTTACAAAATATTCTTGAAATAATTTCACCCATATTTAACAGAAACCCACAACCATAAATGTTTATATGCAAATACTTAAAGTATTACACTCAAACACATGTAGATGTGTATTACCATGGCAAGGTGAAGTGACAGCATCTTTACTAAATGTGGCTGGTTCCGCCTCCTTAGCCAGTCATTGTTGGCCACGAGTCTCCGCAAAGATCCTATATTGAAATAGGGGTAGTCACTCTCACAAATCAATGTAGCCCCCGCAAACAATCACAGGCGACACACTTGGCACGTTTCTGTCAGTCGGCGCCTGTCAGGGACGGACTAAGAGGTACGTCTGTACTTGACCTGTTGAGTGACAATAACACTGATGGGAAGTTTCTTATCATTCGTTAGCAAAATAGATGTCTGTCAGTGATGGACTGACGGACAGCTGTAGAATGTACATCTTTGTTGTGCACACTAGCTCTTTTGGGCGCCTACCACTGAATGAATGATCTGTTTACTTTTATTGTGTATATTGTCTATCTTGACTTTACTTGCCCTATTTGTAAGTGTGTTTGTATTCAAAATGTATCAATTTGGCAAGGGGCTACAGATTAAAATGAGCAGAGGGCTATAATCTGGCATGTTTACATATGAATGCCCATTAATGTGCAGACAGCTTTTTTTTTTATTACATTTTTCATGTTTAATATTAAAAGAGTTTACTGTACCATGACTGATTTTATATAATATACATTATTGTATTATGTTTACTCTTTTTATTTTTTTATTACACCCATCTACTTATGTCTCACATAAACAAGTGCTAAAACACTAACAGCAATGTATGAAATGTTGTCTTTTGTTTAGTTTTTTTTTGGGGGGGGGGGGGGGTGTAATGTGTATACCCAGTAGTAGATGTAAAGTCTACATCAGTGGTGCTCAAGTCCGGTCCTCTGGAGTCCCTATCCAGCTGTTTTATATGTTTCCCTCCTGCAGTGCAGCTGAATCTAATGATCAGCTAATCAGCAAGCTTTGCAGAAGCCTGATAACGATCTCGATCATGAATCAGGTGCGTTAGTGGAGAGAAACATGGAAAACAGGCTGGATAGGGGCTCTGGAGGACCGAACTATAATAATAATAATGCATCGGATTTATATAGTGCTTTTCTAGACCCTCAGACTTTTACAATGGATGTATACATTATTCATGCACTCAGAAATTCCCACTGCGATGGCGGTAAGCTACTTAAGTAGCCAGCAGCTGCTCTGGTGCAGGCTGACTGAAGCGTGGCTGCCAGTTTGCGCCTAAGGCCCCTCTGACCACCACCAAAGATTTGGACCTTACATACACCAGTGTGAGCAGCACTGGCAATGTGTGTGAAGTGAACTGAATAAAGTACAGCTCTTCAAATGTTTTTTCTCTGTGAAGTGAAAAAAAAAAACTCAGGAAAACTGAAAAAGATCCTACATTTCCAGCACAAGCATTTAATGTCACCTGAAATGGTGACAACATTTTAGTTCTCAGTCTGAACTTATTTGAGCTGTTTTCAACACATAATGTACAAGTAAATATCTGGATTCACTTTATAGGCTTTGCAATAAAGAATAAAACGCTAGCGTTGAGCGGAAAACTCACAAGTCACAATTAGTTGTTGTTTTTTACTCCACTCGTGGTTGTCATTTTTTTTCTAATTATTTGCCAATCTAAAGTGTTGAAAATTGCTTACTCTCTTGGTTGCAATGTTAATGGTTGAACAAACACGCCATTTTTTGCATCTCTTGAAAAGCAAGCTTACAAAAGCCTCTGGAAACCGATAAAAATTGAAATGAAGGTTTTAATTAAAAAGCCATGAGTGAAATCACAATTCTAACAATCAACCCGAAAGTTTGAGGATACTAACACACGGTATCACTGCGCGAGTCCTGACTTAATTGTAGGTAATGCTGTTTAGTGTTGCGTTTAACAGACACACAGGCTGAATGATGTACATGAACACTCATGCTGCTTGTTGAATGGCGAGTTGTCGCGGATAAACGGTTGTCCAATTAGCACCGGTTGCTCTTTTTACAACAGTGTTGATCTAAGCCTTAGATTCTAAAGTATTTGTAAGTGTACATCACATTATTTATTTAATGATCATTGATAAAAATAAATAAGTAAATAAAATATAAATCTTTAAAATAAAAATAAAACACATGGGGCAGAATATAGACTGCCTAAAACTCATCACCTCCCATAATTTGTTTTCGTTAGTTACTTTGACGCAGTTTTTCTATATTAATAATTTTAGTGTAAAGTGCATAATTATGGCCGTGGTAGAATTTGACCTCTAGTTCAAGTGTGGTGGCTCTTAAAAGAGCCATTGTGTGGATGTAAAAGCTTAAGCTCTCTCTCCGCGGATCCGACGGGCCAACTGGATGTCTTTGGGCATGATGGTGACCCTCTTGGCGTGAATAGCGCACAAGTTGGTGTCCTCAAACAGACCCACCAAGTAAGCCTCGCTGGCCTCCTGCAGAGCCATGACGGCCGAGCTCTGGAAGCGCAGGTCGGTCTTGAAGTCCTGAGCGATTTCCCTGACCAGGCGCTGGAAGGGCAGCTTGCGGATGAGCAGCTCGGTGGACTTCTGGTAGCGACGAATCTCACGGAGAGCCACGGTACCGGGCCTGTAACGGTGAGGCTTCTTGACGCCGCCGGTGGCCGGGGCGCTCTTGCGGGCTGCCTTGGTGGCCAGCTGCTTTCTAGGGGCTTTGCCGCCGGTAGACTTACGGGCTGTTTGTTTCGTTCTTGCCATCTTCGAGTATTTCTCCTCCAAAAGTAACCTAGTGATGTGAAGGTGACACGCGAGTGGCTTTTAACCGCCTGGTTCGACTGCGCAGGAGTGACGCGCGCTCAGACCGGCGCATGCTGATTGGTGCGCAGATCCTGCTTGAGCTCGCCTGGAAGACAGTCCTGCTGCCACAAGGCTCGCTGCCAATTGGAGGGAATTGTGTTCAAACTGGCCGCCAAAATGCAAAGTTCCTCTCCGCACTGAAAACCTCTTCCCTGGTTGGCCTGACTCAAAACATCTCGCGCATTTAGAAGCTATTAAAGCAGGACTTGTTCCGTCGAAGGGTACAGTTTTCTTCGAGTTTCCACTCCAGAAAGACAAATCAAGATGAGCGGCAGAGGAAAGACCGGCGGCAAAGCCAGGGCAAAGGCCAAGACTCGTTCCTCCCGCGCCGGACTCCAGTTCCCGGTCGGTCGTGTTCACAGACTGCTGCGTAAAGGCAACTACGCCCAGCGCGTCGGTGCCGGCGCCCCCGTCTACCTGGCGGCCGTGCTGGAGTACTTGACCGCTGAGATCTTGGAGTTGGCAGGCAACGCAGCCCGCGACAACAAGAAGACTAGGATCATCCCCCGTCACCTGCAGCTGGCGGTCCGCAACGACGAGGAGCTCAACAAGCTCCTTGGCGGAGTCACCATCGCCCAGGGCGGCGTGTTGCCCAACATCCAGGCCGTGCTTCTGCCCAAGAAGACCGAGAAGGCAGCCAAGTCCAAGTAAAACTACAAGCAGACATCTGAAACACCAAAACGGCTCTTTTAAGAGCCACGCAATATTCCACCAAAGAGTTGTTCTCCTTTAAATTGTTTGTAATTCAATTATTTAGATGAGGCAAGTTCATTTGTAATATAGAACAATTCATACACAAGATGTGCTTTAAACAAAGAAAGACCACTTAAAAACTTCAACAAGCAGTACTTGACATTCAGAGCAACAAAAGTAGGCCACAACATTTACTAAAAGAACATAGATTAACTGTTAAAACATTAGCCAGCAAACTTTAAAATAGTTAGTGTAAGGAAGTTAGTTAAAAACTTATGACTAAAAGGGGAAAACCCATAATTTAAAAGTTAAGTTTTCAACTTGGATGTAAAAGCATTTACACTTAGCAGCTTATTCCATTTGTGTTGCAGCAGCTAAATGCAGCTTCACCATGATTACTTCGAACTCTGGGTTCCACTAGTTGACCCAAGTCTGTAGATCTCAGAGCCTGCTGGGTTTGTATTCAATCAGTCCTAATATTTAAGCATGTTCACGTTGAGCAAATTGCGAACAATGTTATAGTGGTGGACATTAATATAACAATTGTTTTACTAATACAACCTCTATCTTGGTTTTGATCAATGGTACACCACATTACTCAAATTTAATGGTGGTGGTACTTATGCAGCGTTTTGTTTGTTTTGAATTAATGTAAAAGATCTACAAAGGTAAATCATCTTGATATGTTACACTTTTTTTCTTCCCAGTACACGCATTTACTTGTGAATAATATCATTGTTTTTTTAAACTTCATTTAGAAAAACAAAAAAACGATTTTTCCAGGGAGTCCGGACCAAGAAAAGAGTAAGACAGAGTAACACAATTCTAAGGGACAGAAAGGAACAAATAATCTTCTAACAAAAGAGAGTAGGATTTCCAAGCAGTCACAATATTGCCTTATAAATACAAGTGTATCAGTTACTCACCCTTCAGCCCAAACAGGCCATTCCAAATTGATCTTGTCTGTGATTAGTGTGTACTCACCTTTTATAACATTCTATCTAAAAAATTGCTTATTTTGTGCATGCACACTAAAACTATAATGGCAATAATGGCTCACATTTGTGGAATAATGTTTTATTGTAGTAAGGTGATTTGGAATTCAGTTTTCTGTCCTTTTATTCACAGTTGTTGGTATGGTTAAATATATGATTGAGTACTTAACAGGAAAAAACAATAGAATATAAATTTTTTTTTTACAATAGAGTCTATATTGCCATTTTGAAATACACTAAAATTGAATCTGATCATATGGAACAAAAACAAAACTACCACAAGCCAAATCAATCAAATGCGGTAACAAATTACTGTCGAACAAAGGACATTCATTCATCTGCGACGTGAAGGGCTGCCCGCCTAAATTACGCTGACTGTCCTCGTTCAGGTCCGGGAACTGCCCAACAAAGACTGACTTTCAGGAGGAGTTTTTTTTTATGCTCACAAAGCTGAGAGGCTGACCGCCAATCAGAGAGTGGCGTTGACACACTGCGCGTTGCACGAGTCCCCTATAAAAATCACTGGTTGCTCCTCCAACGTTCTGAACATTTTCCCTGATCATTGACACTATGCCTGAGCCAGCTAAGACCGCCCCTAAGAAGGGTTCCAAGAAAGCTGTATCCAAAGCCCCGGGCAAACCCGGCAAGAAGAGAAGGGCCCGCAGAAAGGAGAGCTACGCTATCTACGTGTACAAGGTGCTGAAGCAGGTCCACCCGGACACCGGCATCTCGTCCAAAGCTATGAGCATTATGAACTCGTTCGTCAACGACATCTTCGAGCGCATCGCCTCCGAGGCTTCTCGTTTGGCTCATTACAACAAGCGCTCTACCATCACGTCCAGGGAGATCCAGACCGCCGTGCGTCTTCTGCTTCCCGGCGAGCTGGCTAAGCACGCGGTGTCTGAAGGCACCAAGGCTGTCACCAAGTACACCAGCTCCAAGTAAATCGCTCAAGCGTTACTCTAACCCAAAGGCTCTTCTAAGAGCCACCCACTTTCTCTGGAGAGCTTTTCATATTCGTACTTTTTATGTTCTTTAACCTTGAGTATAATTAATTAGTGACATAACCGGACTTTTATATATGTTGTTAGATTTTAAGAGGTAATTTAACAGAGCAGCTAAATTAATGAGATTAACAAAATGCAATAATGTAAAAAATACTCTAAAACTTCAAATTTGTTGATCATTAAGTAATTTAAATTGGTAAATGTTCACCCGTTTTGATATTTATACAGATCATTTTGAAGCAAAATAACCAGTTTTATTCATGGCACAATAAGTCACTTAATGAATGAAAGCTAAAGAAGAAGAAAAAAGTCGCAAATAAAAACTATTCTTTGGCGAGCGTCAATGCGTACAGTAGCATTTGTTTTGCTATAGTTGTGGAAAAAGTTCTAAATAAAAACATGTATTTCTTATTGAATTTAATTTTGCTAATTATGAACAGCAAACATTCAACAGTTGAAATAGTTGACAATTCCCCCCCACTGTGGTGAAACTTAAGTGGAGTGATGGGCATGACAGTTCTTTTAAGTGAACTGAATCTTTAGAATCAGTTCATTAAAAAGAACCGTTCAAAAGATTCGTTCATCAAATCGTTCGTCTACGCAACACCTTCCCCCCACCCCACCAGCACGTAAAACTAATAAAAAAAAAAAACACAGTTAATGTTATGTTGCTATATTTGTTGTCATGAGTGTGTTTCTATCAAAAACAAAAGTACATGCACTATTACACTCGCTGAATCATTTGTGAACCGGAAATAGCAACACGTTCATTCACTGACTCGTTCACTCGCTGATCCGCGGTGGCTAACGGCAATAGCATGGGAGTATGTTCGCCCGTGTCTGACGCTGGCTGCTAATTGGTCGTTCGCGAAGATTGATGACATGAGCGTGGCTGAGCTCAAATGAACTGAGAAAAGAACGAATCACTTCAGGAAGTGATCCGTTCACTCACGTTTACTGAAAACATTTGTTCTTTTTTTAACGAAATGTACATGAACGACACAACACTAACGTGTAGTGCATTCTTGTCGATCAAGCTGATATGAGATCTAGTGTTGTTCCGATATCGATACTGGTATCAGCAGAGGCCCCGATACTGCATTAAAACGGTGGTATCGGTGAGTACTAACAAGTAACATGCCGATACCATTAATTCTGACACTAATATAGGACTTTGAATGCAGCATCTTGTGTCTAACATAGCCCATTGGCCCTTGAATGCGCTGAACCAATGGCAGAACAGGTATCGGTATGGTATCGGCATTGGCCGATATTGCAAAATCTGGGTATCGGAATCGGTGGCCAAAAAACAGTATTGGAACAACACTAAGCAACATCATACAGGGCGGGGAAGGACACATCTGTGAAAGAAGCGATGGATTAGGGTTGGGACTAGTAGGGCTGCACGATATTGGAAACAACTGACATTGTGATTTTTTTGGGGTCTGTGATATATTGCGATATATATATATTATGAAATTAAAAATAGAAGAATTTTCACCAGATGACTTGTTCTGTTTGGGAATAATTTGGTTAACTCACCATGACCATTGTATTTATATAATATCAAATGCGCATTGCATTTGGTCTCCATTGTAATGATTGGGGGCATTTTTTTTCAAATTAAATTTTTGTCTTAGGAATGTGACAAATACCCCCCAAAAATATGATTGTACTGTACTCAAGTCTCCATGGCATGAGTAATCAATAGAAAAAAAAAAGTCCTTTTGGGGGTGAACTACTCCTTTAATGTTTTATTCCTATGCAAAACCTCTACATCTTACCACGAATATTTGTCTTATTTTTAATTAAAAAGGCTGGTTGTCTAGTGCTATGCGCTATGACTGCCATAACTTTGGAGTTAATGGCTTTAGCCTTTTCACAGTGTCTGCAAATGTTTTTATAGTTGTCAAAACGCACGCTGAATGGGGGCAGTCACTGTCTCACACAGGTTGTTGTGGTTAGCCTTAGCACCATAAGCTTGCTGCACACCTGCTGCTTTAATGTTCGTTCAAAACGGCTTCGCTGCGATGACGGATTTCCAGGTGAGCAAAAGCCTTCTCTTTCACCCTCTCGAAATCCTTGCTGAACATGTTTTGATCTTCTGCCATGGAGACAAACGACCACACTGGTGAGGACATGTTGATTGCTACATGCTAGTTTGCTACATGCTAGTTTGCTACAAGTGTGGGCCAAGCTTGGTTTACACCGTGCGAGGCTGGCGGCCCTGCTCGGTCTGCAAGAGCGAGAGGCGCTATAGATGACGTGAGCGCGACGTGGTCATCTATTGTGGGCTGCTCGCGTTATAGTTTACAGACTTGAATAAATCTATTAGACCTTTTTATCGGATAAAATGTACCCATCGGGCCTATCAAAAACAACGTAATTTTTACCCAAATCGGCAGATATTTTATCGGTTCTATAAATATCGTACATCGTGCAATTAGTCTATAATTATCTAAGCTTGATACTTTACATGTTTTATCTGTAATTACTGGCACCAGAATTACAGAGAGCATGGATTCAGACAGTATACCATGTGATAAAAAGCCACAAAAAAAATAGAGAGCAGCACGAATATTCTTTTGCTAGCATACTTCAGGTGTTCAGCTGTTATTTGATCAGAGCCGCATGATTTGTTCACTGCCAGTTTTCTAATAGTATTTGCACACTTCATCTGGTTTAATCACCATACAATTATTAGTGGGGCAGCACTAAAATGAAATGAGTAGATCTGATACATTTTATTGAAGGCTTTGTTGAGACGTGGTTCAATGATTTAGCGACATTTATTTAATTATCAATTTATTTTAAACTAAACAAACAACCGTCAGGGCTGAGGCCAAGTGCGTTTATTACAAATTTAATTAAGTAAATTAGTATAAGCATGTTTAAGTTAACAAGAAAGTCGAATTTAATTACAAAAAAATTTAATAGGACAAATTTTTTAAAATAAACAATATTTCATGAACCTAAATGTAGTTATCAGCAATATTGACACTAGTATTTACTTGGTATCAATCAATACCAAAATTTCAAGTATCGCACTTTACTAGTATACTATATTAAATGCTTTGAATTGACATTATCCTTTACCAACCTGGATACTGTTATTTGAAGAGTCTGAAATATTGCCACGCAAATAGGACAAGTAGGCGACATGAAGGAGTTGAACACTTTTCAGAGAATGTGGGTGGCCCTTAAAAGAGCCGTTTGTTTGGAGTAACGCCGGAGCAATTTACTTGGAGCTGGTGTACTTGGTGACGGCCTTGGTGCCTTCAGACACGGCGTGCTTAGCCAGCTCGCCCGGAAGCAGAAGACGCACAGCGGTCTGGATCTCCCTGGACGTGATGGTGGAGCGCTTGTTGTAGTGAGCCAAACGAGAAGCCTCCGAGGCGATGCGCTCGAAGATGTCGTTGACGAACGAGTTCATGATGCTCATGGCTTTGGACGAGATGCCGGTGTCCGGGTGGACTTGCTTTAGCACTTTGTACACGTAGATGGCGTAACTCTCCTTTCTCTTGCCCCTTCTCTTCCGGCCGGGTTTTCCCGGGGCTTTGGAGACGGCTTTCTTGGAGCCCTTCTTAGGGGCGGTCTTCGCTGGATCGGGCATGGTAACCGTGTCAAGAGTAAAATACAAGACGTTGTCCGATGCTAGGGAAGCCAGAGATTTTATAGGAGACTCGTGCAACGAGCAGTGTGCTAACGCCACTCTCTGATTGGTAGACAGCCTCTCGGTTTTGTGAGGCGCACACAAAAACCTCCCACTGAAAAGCAGAGTCTTTGTTGGCCATTATCCGGACCTGAAAGAGGACATGCACCGTAATTTGGCCCTTCTCGTCACTTCGCAAGTGAATGAACTGAACAGAACATCGTAATTACCACATTTGATTGATTTGGCTTGTGTCCGTTTTGCTTATTTAGATTAAATTTTACATTTGAAAACGCGATTTTTAAACTCAATGGGATATTCATGGGATAAAGTGTTTTTCCACAATGAGTGCAAATTTGGTGTGCAATACTGAAAGGAAAAGCTTAAATTTTCAGAATGAGCTTAGTATTTTTTTTATCCATCATGTGGAGGTACCACATAAAACGTACTGCCACTATTAAATTACAGTAATGTAGTGTAAATCAAAATGGAAGCAGAGGTTGCACTAGCAAAAACGGTTATTGTATTGCATATAAAACTCAAACTCTTCCATTATTAAAGGTAATATTTCATTTGAATATTTGTACAAATACAGCTCTCTAATTAAAAGCCAATTTATCACTGTACTACAAATGAAATGGACAAAAACAAATGTTCACGTTTTAAGCAGTAGAAACTGCTCAAAGTCATATGATGCCTGGAGTAATTGCATTTGTTATTTTTAATTAGTAATATTCCATGTTAAATTCATAAATCGGTTTGTGTTTGATATGAAATGATTTCTCTCAGAGTAGGTGGGTGGCCCTTAAAAGGGCCTTTTTGGATTATTAAGGACAAAGAGTGAGAAGATTCAACCTCCGAAGCCGTACAGAGTACGTCCTTGTCTCTTGAGTGCATACACCACATCCATGGCAGTCACGGTCTTCCGCTTGGCGTGTTCGGTATAGGTGACAGCGTCACGGATGACGTTTTCCAGAAAAACCTTCAGCACACCGCGAGTTTCCTCGTAGATGAGGCCGGAGATTCGCTTTACTCCTCCACGGCGAGCCAGACGACGGATGGCGGGCTTGGTGATTCCCTGGATGTTGTCACGGAGTACTTTACGGTGACGCTTAGCGCCTCCTTTTCCCAACCCTTTGCCACCCTTTCCTCGGCCGGACATTATTGAGTTATGAGTAGTCACCAAAGATGATTAGAATGAAGTGGACTTGTGTTGCTGGCTAATTTTATAACAAGACTACGGACCTGAATGGGGACAGGTAGCCAAACTTGTGGGTGTGCGGAGGGCGTCACTCAGTAGCCATAAGCGATCGCTTCTGTATTAGAGAGAATTCCACTACAAATTAAGTTGTCTGATTCACTTAAAATCGCTTTATCAACCTGTAACAGACGTGTACTTATGGTTAACAAAATGAAAAAAAACAACAACTATATTTTTATTGACGCTCCGTTTCCTGCGTAAAAAGCAGGGAGGAGGGTGTTTGTACGCATGCGCACAATTGAGAAAACCACAAACTCTCACTACTGGTTTGCCGGCACAATACCTTCAGTTAGTCCAACATTCCTGATTAGCTTATCTTCTTTGGAGGACACCGTTGGATTCTGAGGGTTTGGATTTCGTACAAATGTAGTTTCCAGGCAGCATGCCATCACTTAACTAAGTTTTTTTTTTTAAGATAATATGAAGCGCTATTGTGTATTTCTATGTTTATACTGTTGTGCAGTTAAACAGAAGTTACTAAATTCCCCGTGTAGTCTTTTTTACATTGTTTTGGGGAAGTTTCAATTAATGCTGAAACATTTGAACACATATTTCTCAAATGCGAAAGTATGTGTAATGAATACACAAGTTGTGAAAAAGAAGTCAAATTACAATGCATTGAAATAGTAATGAGAAATTTCACTACTATTACATTCTCAGTAGGAAAACATGACAAACTATCTACAATCTTCCCAACACTGTCAAAGAGTTATTCAATACCCTGTCACTGACATGTCTTCTAGGAGGCCTGCACATGCACAAGTGTGAGCAGGTTCTCTGTGTGGTGTGCAACAAAAGTTTAATACAATTATTATATCGGGATGAGATACTGAATACATGTGATGCACAAGTCAAATAAATGTCAATATTAGCCACACGTTCAATAAAGTGCAAAATAAAAAAATGATACAATCGCGAGCAGTGTTTACACAATAAGCACTGTAATCTATCTATATGTCTGACCTACGTGATACTGATGCGGAAGGCAAAAGCATTCACACCAATTGTTCCCATGCATACAGTATGTATGTAGACAAATTTGTTAAAAATTCAGCTACTTTGTATTGTTTAAGACAAACACATTCCATGACTTGGATATAAAATTGAGAAGTGTTATCAGATAACAGACACAAGCCACAGGTTTCAGTCATGTGTGTTTGCTGCCCTCAGAAAACGTTGTCTTTTTCCAAAACGATAATCAATACTCGCTTGATTAGAGTTTCAATCCATGGTTGGACATGTTACTTTATATGTAAAACACTTTTTGTCAAATAGTATTTTACTTTAAACCATATTATTTTAGAAATGAGTCAGGAAATTCGCCGAGAAGCGCTGCTCACGACAGTGTAGAGGTGAAGTCTGGAAGCTCTGCAAAATAAATGCAGAAAGTATACGACTTTTAAACAGCTTCATTATGGAAATAAACAAGTGTGAGATCTATTAAAATCATTAAATTTTATTTAAAATGCTTCCAATGTTGTTTTTCATCATTTGAAATGTGCGGAGAAAACACAAGTGAGGAGAGTTTGTCAGCGCGCCGTGGAGCAAACTGCCCGATTGACTCTCCACGGTTCTCATGGTGCGTTTAAGTCCCACCTCTTGCTCGGGAAAAAACACCAGCCCGTTCAAACGACAAATAGCAGGCATCATGACAGAAGTAGTACCAGCCCAGGCTAAAGCGACCAAGAAGAAGGCGTCCAAACCCGTGAAGAAGAGGGTCGGACCCAGCGTCAGCGAGCTCATCGTCAAGGCCGTGGCCGCCTCCAACGAGCGCAATGGCGTCTCCCTGGCTTCCCTCAAGAAGTCGCTGGCGGCCGACGGCTACGACGTGGACAAGAACAGGTCCCGCGTCAAACTCGCTGTCGTTGGACTGGTGACCAAGGGAACTCTGCTTCAGACCAAAGGCACCGGCGCCTCTGGCTCCTTCAAGATGAACAAGAAGGCCGAGGGGAAGGCGCCCACTAAGGCAGCCACTAAGGCAGCCAAGAAGACCCCCGCTAAAGCCAAGAAGCCGGCCGCGAAGAAGGCGACGCCGAGCAAGAAGGCCAAAACAGTGGCAGCCAAGAAGACGGCCGCCAAGAAATCCCCCAAGAAGGCCGTGACGCCCAAGAAAGTAGCCAAGAAGGCCACCAAGAGCCCCAAGAAGGCGGCGCCCAAAAAAGCCCCAGCGGCCAAGAAGACCGCCGCTAAGAAGAGCCCCGCCAAGAAGGTGGCCAAGCCCAAAAGTGTCAAGAAGACAGCACCCAAAAAGAAGTGAGTCAACATTTCTGTCCACAAAAGGCTCTTTTAAGAGCCACCAAATCTCATTTAAAGAGTCAACGTATTCCTTGTCTGCTACATATGTCATATATTAAAAACACACATCATCCGTAACCCGAGTCAAAACTCAAAATGAAAAAAAAAACCATATAATTTAGTGATGTGTCGGTCGCGAACGAACCGGCTCTGAGAGCCGGATCTTTGACGTGAACGACGGGAGCCAGGAGCCGCTTTTTTTTCCTCTCTTTTTTTTCTCTCTAAAGCCGCATTTGATTGGTGAGTATGTGTGCGAGTCGTCTCTGTCTGCGCTCAGCGCTGAGCAGCAGAGGGGGGAGGGGCACACGACAGCACGCTGCAAGCAGTCACACACACTCGAACGTGAACGGGAGGGAGGAGACGAGAGAGAGGAGGAGAGCGCTTGTATAAACTGAAAGGTAAAAAAAACTGTTAAAAAATGAGAGACATGAGAAAACGCAGCAATATATGGACACATTTCAATACAACAACTCACAAAACTAAGGCAGAGTGTAAAGTCTGCAAGACTAAAATTTCATATCGGGGAGGCTCTACAAACAATTTACACCGGCACATGAGAAGTTCTCATGTTCTCATTGAGAACTACTCATCCTTTAGTTCAATTGGAGGAAAAAAGGCAAATAAATTAACCTGATAATGAAGGTGCTACTGCAACTGTTGCTGCTGCGGCTGCAGCGTCTTCAGCATCATCCAGTGCACCACCACAACAACGGAAAATTACAACCCAGAGCTCTCTGGGCCAATTTTTGCAAAAGTCAATGATTCCAGCAAGACAAAAGGTAATTGATGAAGAACTGGCTAAAATTATTGCATGTGATTTCCAACCATTTTCAGTTGTGGAGGACAAAGATTCAGACGGTTTATTCATTCACTCAATCCAATGTATGCACTTCCAAGTAAGAAAACACTCTCCCAAAAAATCATCCCAGGCCTGTATGACGGAGAACGTGCTTCACTGCAAGAGAGGGTTAAAAAAGCCACAGCAGTTTGTCTAACAACGGACAGCTGGACTTCCAGAACCACCACATCCTACTTGTCAGTTACATGTCACTTTGTTGAAAGTTTCAAAATGGTGTCCTGTCTTCTGGATTGTTTTGAGTTCAGTGAGAGACACACTTCTGAAAACTTAGCTGAGGAGCTGCTCAAAGTGGCTGTGTTAGTGACAATGCAGCTAACATAACCAAAGCAATTATTTAAGTTCATTTGTAAATAGTTAAATTTTCTTTTTTTTATAACTGTCAAGTTTATAAATAAAAGTGTATTTTATGCAACAAACATTTGATATAGTGCAATTTTTTCACATTAGTTATTCATATTGCACAGTTTTAAATTGTTGTTTGTAATATATTGATTTAAGCGACAAAAAATCTAAAGAGCCATTTGGGAGCCGAAAGAGCCGGCTCTTTTTAGTGAGCCGAACCAAAAGAACCGGTTCCCTAAAAAGAGCCGGAATTCCCATCACTAATATAATTAATTAATCAATCAATAGGTGTTGATTTATTTGGGGTTTGATTCAAAATCAACAGTAAGGATCAACACTAAGGAAATATGACTTTTTATTCTTAAACTCATTTCATTATTTACATATCAATAAAAAACATTCATGTCATTGATTGTGTTAAAACAGACATTTAACTCAATTATTTTAGCTTTTCGTTATTCTTTTCTATCATCAGACCACTGTTTTGTTGTAGGCATTGATAGTTACGGTTCCAAAAGCGTCTGAAAACTGAGACAACAGTGGAAATGGAAGTTTTAATTAATTCATCGGCGAAATTATAGTATCTTAATATAAACCCAAAAGTTTGAAGATACACAATGTATCTGTGCGCCGGTCGGACCAGACATAATTCTAGGTATTGTAATACTAATCAATTGCGTGTAAAATACCCTACGTTGTCACAGTAGTTGCTCATTGATTGGCTACTTGAAGCGGGGGAACGGTTGTCCAATCAGAATATCCAATTGCTCCTCCAAAACTTCCGTACGATTGCTTTACAACAGGGTTACTTGTATGGCATTAGTGTAGGAGTGCACCAATATATATATTTTAAATTGATAATAGTTTTTAAAAAAATAAAAAAGGGGGATCAAAGGCGAGCGGGTTAAGTTCATTGCCATATACTATGAGGTTTATACCTATACTGCTTTCATAACAACTAAAAGTGCAATGCTTAAGAAAAATCTACTTTTAATAAGAATCATCATTACTCTTATCGAATATGGAGTCATGATGGAATTTCTCTTTCAGTTGCAAATGTGGTGGCTCTTAAAAGAGCCGTTGTTGTATGACTGTAAAAGCTTAAGCTCTCTCTCCACGGATCCGACGGGCCAACTGGATGTCTTTGGGCATGATGGTGACCCTCTTGGCGTGAATAGCGCACAAGTTGGTGTCCTCAAACAGACCCACCAAGTAAGCCTCGCTGGCCTCCTGCAGAGCCATGACGGCCGAGCTCTGGAAGCGCAGGTCGGTCTTGAAGTCCTGAGCGATCTCCCTCACCAGGCGCTGGAAGGGCAGCTTGCGGATGAGCAGCTCGGTGGACTTCTGGTAGCGACGAATCTCACGGAGAGCCACGGTACCGGGCCTGTAACGGTGAGGCTTCTTGACGCCGCCGGTGGCCGGGGCGCTCTTGCGGGCTGCCTTGGTGGCCAGCTGCTTTCTAGGGGCTTTGCCGCCGGTAGACTTACGGGCTGTTTGTTTCGTTCTTGCCATCTTCGAGTATTTCTCCTCCAAAAGTAACCTAGTGATGTGAAGGTGACACGCGAGTGGCTTTTAACCGCTTGGTTCGACTGCGCAGGAGTGACGCGCGCTCAGACCGGCGCATGCTGATTGGTGCGCAGATCCTGCTTGAGCTCAGCCCCGCCTGGAAGACAGACCTCCTGCCACAAGGCTCGCTGCCAATTGGAGGGAATTGTGTTCAAACTGGCCGCCAAAATGCAAAGTTCCTCTCCGCGCTGAAAACCTCTTCCCTGGTTGGCCTGACTCAAAACATCCCGCGCATTTAGAAGCTATTAAAGCAGGACTTGTTCCGTCGAAGGGTACAGTTTTCTTCGAGTTTCCACTCCAGAAAGACAAATCAAGATGAGCGGCAGAGGAAAGACCGGCGGCAAAGCCAGGGCAAAGGCCAAGACTCGTTCCTCCCGCGCCGGACTCCAGTTCCCGGTCGGTCGTGTTCACAGACTGCTGCGTAAAGGCAACTACGCCCAGCGCGTCGGTGCCGGCGCCCCCGTCTACCTGGCGGCCGTGCTGGAGTACTTGACCGCTGAGATCTTGGAGTTGGCAGGCAACGCAGCCCGCGACAACAAGAAGACTAGGATCATCCCCCGTCACCTGCAGCTGGCGGTCCGCAACGACGAGGAGCTCAACAAGCTCCTTGGCGGAGTCACCATCGCCCAGGGTGGCGTGTTGCCCAACATCCAGGCTGTGCTTCTGCCCAAGAAGACCGAGAAGGCAGCCAAGTCCAAGTAAAACTACAAGCAGACATCTGAAACACCAAAACGGCTCTTTTAAGAGCCACACACTACTTCCTTTAAAGAGCATACTCTCTTAAATAATTGTGTTGTACCGATGATCTATACAAAAGCAAACAATGAATAAGCCAATATATTTCATCTTCATATAAAAGTATGACACTTTCATTCTCTTATTTTGAAAGGCAATTACTCGTCTGGGTGTACATTTGTACAATGTAGATTCATTGCCCGACTGAACTCTGAATGCTTGAGTTTACTTAGGATGTTTTTTTGGTGTGTACTTTTTTCCAATGACAATAGCCATTTTGTACGTCATCAATAACATGTGCTCGTGTGTACATGAGATGCACATTGCTTGTTTTACAAAACACATCATCTAGTTGAAAGCATTATCTGTATATTACTGTACAAACTTCATAAGTAGTGTTGGGATTTATGGCTCTTTGACAGGAGCCGTTCAATCAAGAATCGTTCACTTAAAAGAGGTATTCAAAAGACTGGCTCTTTTATGCTTTTTAACATTACTTGAAATCAGCAATGTTATACTTAAGGTTGAACGTCTCTCTATAAAGACTGTTCCCATCGTTCACATTGACGAGCCATTCAAAAGACTCGATTCGTTCATGAACGTCACTTCACTATTCATTAGCAATCTAATTTAGATAGGAGGAAATATACTAAACTATTCAATACAAAAACTAACTTTTTAATTAATTATGAAGAGTTTTTTTTATTTTTATAATGGCACTTGCTATACAGTGATACATCAAAGAATTCTATGCTGACTTGTTTTATAAACTTTTTTGTTTATTCTGTGACAACCGAGTAGAGCCCGGTGTACTGTTTTAAAGGAAGCAAATGTACAATAAAATAGATGGATACATCTTTTTACATTAGTTGCACACATTACTTTTATCGTATATTCGTGAGCATGAGTCAGCAGGATTTGAAAGGTGTACAGTTCAGCTGCAGACATTTTGTATTTTGCAAACTGAACCTTACATTGCAGCCATTGTTTCTGTCTCTTCATCATTCAGAGGTAATTTTCTACATATAATCGGTCATTTGTACCAGTGTAAAAATGATTCTGCAAACAAAGGGCTGAGTGAACTATGCAACAGGTCGTTTGAAATGCTGATTATTGTTGTCAGAACATTTTGCACAGGATTTATTTTTGAATCAATCAAACTTTTAAATACATGTTTGTTGGATTTATTCATTTAATTAAAATCATAATTGTCTAGATTAGAATGACAGGGGGGAAAAAAAGAACATTTATTTTTTGGCCATATCGCCCAACCCCACCAAAATGTGTGATCTTTATGTTAAAACTGTGCATATTAAAGTGGCTTATATTAACGTTAAATATACTTTTTATCAGGAATGTGCGATATCGGTGGCAGATAACTATTGGCAATTATCAGTCAATTTGACATCATACAGATAAACCAGATAATAAAGAAATCCGCTGATAATAATAGACACGCAACTTTGGTCCATCTGTTGTGGCTCAAGTCCTCAACCCCTCCCCTCTCCTATGGTAGTGTCGCATATTTGTGACGTCATGCTTGCGACCTCATGTTCACAGAAGATGCATGTCGCCAATGTAGACTTTAGCCTAGTTTATTTGTTTTGGATTCCCGGAAGTTGTCACTGACATCATCTCTTACACTGACCAGAAGATGGCGACAGCGTAACGTTTGAAGACGGTGAATAGTGTTCCGTCACAATCCATCTCCAAATTAACCTCGCCAGCCAGATTGATAATTGTAATTCACTCGAGGGAGTTCTTCACATTATGAATCTGGTACTTCACTAGGCAGACCCGTTCGGGAATGGCAGGGCTTGCTGTACAATACTGCGAGTTGATTGGACGATGCGGCACATTTTGTTTTGATCAATCAAGGCAACGGATGAAGATCTCGTCTTCTGTCTCGTCTTGGCTGCAAACGTATCAGCGGGAGTGGTACAAGATGTATTCTCCGGGGTTTGTGAACTCACAAAAAACCCCAGAGTTCATCTTGCTGGCAAGGTTATCTCCAAATGTCCTTCCAAAAACTTTCAATTTCCTCAATGGTCAATTGATTGATTTATTAAACCTATATCTATGAATAAACTGTTTTGCCATTATTATCAAAGTGTTGGGCATTATTTACCTTTTTACTGTTTGCAGTATCGTCCCAAATTTAATATCCTTAAATTTTAGTGTGGGTAAATCACGGTCCTCAGAAATCCAGCGTCAAAATGCTTCCCAAAATATCTTGGTGTATGTATGGACATTAAAAAAAATAATAATTCAAAAGTCTCTTCATCAGTTACAAAAACACAGCAAATTTGCTGTACTTTAAATCTGTCTCATAAAATCTCCACAAGGATAAACATCATTCATCACCTTAAAATAGCATTCGGTGATATGGGTAGACTAGAGTGAGGTACGGGGTTCTAATTCTAACTCTTAATTTCTTGAGTGTAATCTTTTAACAGATTTTTTTCCTTTTAAATCATTAAGGGGCGGCACGGTGGCTGACTGGTTAGCACGTCAGCCTCCCAGTGCAGAGGACGTGAGATCGAGTCCGGGCTTCGGCCTTCCTGGTTAGAGTTTGCATGTTTTCCCCGTGCTTGCATGGGTTTCCTCCGGGTACTCCGGTTTCCTCCCACATTCCAAAGACAATGCATGTCAGGTTAATTGAACAGTCAAAGATGTCCATAGGTGTGATTGTGAGTGTGGATGGTTGTTCGTCTCTGTGAGCCCTGTGATTGGCTGGCAACCAGTTCAAGGTGTGCCTTGAAGCCAGCTGGGATAGGCTCCAGTGCCCCCCGCAACCCTTGTGAAGACTAAGTGGTAAATAAAATGGATGGATGGATGGATAAATCATTAAGATGTTTTAGATGTGAGGCCACCCAGTAAGAATTTATTGGTACAATGTGGCAGCCGTGGCTCAGGGTGTATAGATGGTCATGTAGTAACCGGAAGGTTGGCTGCTTGATCCCCACTCTCCCCAAGTCATGTGTCATTGTGTCCTTGGGCAAGGCGCACTTCACACACAAGGTGCGAATGTTTGGTGGTGATCGGAAGGGCCGTAGGCGCACACTGGCAGCCACACTTCCGTCAGCCTGCCCCAGGGCAGCTGTTGCTACATAAGTAGTTCACCAGCTGACATACCAGCCTACTCTCGTCAACGCTCAGTCATGGCGACCAGCCTACTTACCCTACTCTCTTGTTTCAATAAAGATCCTCACCTTGCCCTTTTTTCCTGACTCCCTGCTGTGTTTCCCCACATTTGGGTTGAGCAACCACTCGCACCCACTGTGACAGAAATGATCTCACCTTTAACATATATGCCTTCAAGGTTTTCCATAGTACTGAAGCCGACATGTCAAGTGTTGTGTTAACAATCATAAAAAAAAAAAAAAAAGTCAATTTGTTGTGAAATAAAGTTAACAGCGGACGGAGTGCTTTGAATCATCCCTTCCCTTCTTCAATTTAATTTGAGACGAGTCTTGCGAAAAGGTCACTTGGGCACCAAGGTGGTGGATGTGGTGCAGTATTTTACTTGGTTTAATTGGGCTATTGAGCCCTTTACAGTTGAAGCTAATGAATTTAATAGCACACCCGCTGGACACCATTGACGGGGTGGATAGGGTCATTGCTAGATGACGGCAATATAATGCAAAGGAGAACACAAAAAAAAAACTTGGTTGATCTGCAAGTCAAACAAAAAGACCCCCCACACACACACACACTTTCTTTTTTACTTTATGTATTTATTTATAGAAAAACACAACATATAAGAATTGTTGTGGACCAGCTGCCACAACAAGAAGAGGCAAAAAAAAAAAAAAAAGGATCAAGCATTCTCCAGACTACCAAAAGAAGAATCAATGCATAGCCAATGGATCACAGCAGCCATAAATAGGGTGAATAACAAAACGGAGGATTTGGGATACTCCTCATTGCTTGTGTAGAGTTCAGTTCATATCAGGTGAGTCAATTACTGAATCAGGTAAGTGTAGATGTAGCCCGATTGTATAGTTATTAAATGAAGGCAAAAGACGTGATCGGGCACTTTGTACAGGGTGGCTGAATCAGCAGATGATAACTTCTACCTTCAGGAAAGTTACCACACGCAAAATGTGGGGGAAATAATCAGTTTCATTTGTTTGTGCTGCTACGGCTTAATATATATTACACAGTTTAATTTAATAACTGACCAAACCATAAAGAATATTTTTGATAAGGCAGATAAAAAGTTGCTAGCGTATCTAAATAACACTGCAAGACTTGCATAAAACTGCTAACTTCGATAGCATTCTGAATATACATAAATGGGAAATAAATCTGGGTTGTAAAAAATTGTAAAGACTTTGTATGATCAGATTTGAAAGCACTCACAGGTATATAATCGGTCATTTGTACAAGTTTTTCTGGTGAATATCCTTGTATGAACGTAGCCTTTCAAGTGTAAAAATGATTCCGCAAACAAAGGGCTGAGTGAACTTTATTTATTTATAGCACACTACAGGAAAGATGAATTGATTGATTTCAAGCAGATCAAATTTTTACCTGTTTTTGCTCAAGTTCAATTTTAGGCTCACGTGTCACACTCCTGGACTTCTTTTCTAAGAACAACCCTCAAGCCCAAGAGAAAACATTCTGGAGCCGTACCTGAGTGTAACATGATGTCAGACAGCGTCTCACATGAGGGTGCTTAGTCAGTGGAAACACATGCACATACAGCCGTGTCAAGTATTTGACCTGTGTATGTTTGCATGATGCATTTAAAAAACAACAACAACAACTCTACATTGCACATTTGTATATGTGCAGTAGAGGGCAACACAGGATATAATTTTTACTCCTGTCCCGCCCCCATTGAAAAAAAATTCCCATCCCGCCCCACAGTACAAACAAAACAAAAAAACAATCCTGTTCAGAATAACTCCCACTCCCGTACCACTCCAATTTTGGAGATCAGCTACATTAAGCACACACACATCACAAATGCAATGGTCCGAGTCCATTTTACTCGATAATCCCGCTCCCGTGATTAAAGGTCAAATTGTCGCCGGGATTCCCAGGAATAAAAAAAAAATACAAACTGAATGAAAGAGTACATCCATTAAAAAAACACTTTTTGCTTCTTGCCAATTGTGTCTATTTGGTCTCATCAATGGAGAGCTTGCACTTTTGGAAACTTCCTTGGCATGTCAATTCATAGAAGCTGTCAAACAAAATAAATGTAGAAAAAAGGTCAGTGTTTGGGTTTACAGGATACAGGTAAGAGATTTATGCACTACACTTGTAATTTGTATTTATCACCACTGCCACCTACTGTAGTGGATGTGCAATCATTTTGTGGAACAGCTTTTGCTATGCAACAGGGAGTTTGAAACACTACTAGTATCTGATCTTTAAATTTACCAATTTAATCCTTTCTGGAGATTTTCTTTCAGTAGGAATGGGATGAGTAGGCTATGTAAGGTGAGTCGCAGATACAACATGATGTTCCTTTATTGCACTCGTGAATACGGCAAAATTCCTTCATCGCCTTTTTGAGTCCATGTGTATGGAATCACGCACTGAACAATGGGAACCTGGCATATTACCCAAAATTGACCTTAAGCAATCTCAAAATCAAAATACTGACTGTTCTACTCGGTTAGTTCCACTGCGCTACTGTGGCCGCTGGGAAGTTTTGACCCCTGAATTGGAAGTGTATGAGTCGGGGACCGCACATGGGTACTGATAATTCTGATTCGTATGGAGGTAAATTTGGTGCAAAACTAACTTGTGCAAAAAATGTGTACCTGTAGAAAAAAGTCTAAATTTGTATCTGTAAAAGTCGTGATTTGTATCTGTAAAAAAAATGTGTGCCTGTAAAAAAAAAAATTGTGTCTGTAAAAGAAATGTGTACCTGTAAAAAAAAATTTTGTGTCTGTAAAATAAATTTGTACCTGTAAAAAAAAAATTTGTGTCTGTAAAATAAATTTGTACCTGTAAAAAAAAAATGTGTATGTGTAAAACAAATTTGTATCTGTAAAAACAAATTTGTACCTGTAAAAGTCATGATTTGTATCTGTACAAAAAAAAAATTGTACCTGTACAAAAACTATAAATTTGTATCTGTAAAAGTTGTGATTTGTACCTGTAGAAATGACAACTTGTAGTCAAAGAAGTCGCCACTAGGAGTCACAAGTGGGTTTTCTGCTGCTGTTCTGTGACGTGAGTTTTGCCCCATTTGTTGCGCTACAAATGGAGCAAAACTAATTTGTACTTGTAGAGCGCCTGATTTGTACTTGTAAAGAAGGGGGCGGGCTCTGGTGTAATGAAGGGTTGTTTTGACCAATCAAGTGAGAAGGATTTGAGCGGATTGGAGCGCAACCTCATTGGTTTAGCGAACGACGGTGGCGGGACTCGCGGAAGGATACAAGCAGGACACATCGTCGCCAACCAACATACATATTAAGAATACTTCTTAATATGTATGTTGAGGAAGAATACTTCAGTATTCTTAATATGTATGTTGAGGAAGAATACTTCAGTATTCTTAATATGTATGTTGAGGAAGAATACTTCAGTCGACTGAAGTAATCACAACTTTTACAGATACAAATTTATAGTTTTTGTACAGGTACAAATTTTTTTTTGTACAGATACAAATCATGACTTTTACAGGTACAAATTTGTTTTTACAGATACAAATTTGTTTTACACATACACATTTTTTTTTTACAGGTACAAATTTATTTTACAGACACAATTTTTTTTTTTACAAGTACAAATTTATTTTACAGACACAATTTTTTTTTTTACAGGTACACATTTCTTTTACAGACACAATTTTTTTTTTTACAGGCACACATTTTTTTTACAGATACAAATCACGACTTTTACAGATACAAATTTAGACTTTTTTCTACAGGTACACATTTTTTGCACAAGTTAGTTTTGCACCAAATTTACCTCCATAGATTCGGCTTATTCCGATTTGGCTTATTTGAAGCGCCTTATATTATTATGATTGACATAATAATCTAAAACACAGCTTTAATAATTCACCTTCTTAAGACGTCAGGTTTATTTATTTATTTTAACACTACGAAATATAAAAAAATACAAACTACCCTCAGTCATTGGGGGCGGAGCTACCTGTATTGTTTACCGGAATTGCTCAAAACTGCCATTTGACTTCCACTCTAGCTTAGTAGATCGTTGTGGAGCCGCGGTAGCACGTCCGGCGTTTTCAGGGGCCTTGTTCAAGAGTTCACGTTGGTTCTGAGCGTCTTGGGCATTGGTTTCAAAATGCGTGGTCTAAAGCTGTCCTCCACCTCGAAATGAGTGGGATGGGTGCCGTACAATATATCCCCAGCAGAGGGCTCACATATTCAAATAAAGTTCTTTAAAAAGTCAAAGTAAGCAAACAGTTTATTGGTTGGTTTATTGGTTATTGAATCCCCATTAATCAGATCTTGCCAAGTTCAAAGGATAATCTTCCTTGGGTCCATAAAAGACATAACAAAATGACTTATAATACAATATATACAATACATAAATTAATAACATATTAATAATGAAATAATAATAAATATGAATGACAAATACAACAAAATAAGACACCGTGATGCTAATTATGAACTATGAAAACCTATCAAACAAAAGAACAGCCCATATCTAATTCAATTTCCGCACCAGTAACTCATGTTTGGCAGTGAACCTCAATGTGACTTTATTATTGCAACTTTATTAAATATTGTTTTAACTTCTTCTTGAAAGTGTTCTGTACTTTACTTGCACATTCATGGTAATATCAAGTAATGAGTTCCATCATGTAATAGTTTTTATTTATTTATTGAAGATTTGTTATGGATTTTGGAACTGCTAAATAGTTGCAACTAGCTTGCCTTGTAATATGATTATGTTTGTTACTTATGTACACTACTTGGTCTAAGATGTACTTTGCATTTTCTTTATTTTAAAACATTCCTGAAAAAACCGAGGCGATGGAAGTGCAATCTTTTCAACAGAAAGCCATGACAGATTCTAATGCATGTCTACAAGTAGGCCTTCAATATTTGTATACATTGAGCAGTTTAGAGCCAATCTAGCTGCCTTATTTTGTGCTATTTGCAATTTCTATACATCATATTTTGGAGCAGATGGATAAACATCTGGACAATAATTTAGGTGTGACAAGACTAGTGCTTGGATTACTTATAGTATTTTTTTGTGTCATATACCTAAAGACTAATATCTCCTTATTAAAGCAAGGCTCTTTCCCATTGTATTTGCTAAATTATCAGTGCATTTAGACCATTTTAATATGGAATCCAGATCCAGAACAGTAACAGCAATAAAAGAAGGTATGCCACTGTATTGAAGTTCTATGCAAATAATACTGTGCCAACGCTCATCTCTGATTGGCTGGAACATCTGCAATTATGATCCTGTGAATGTCCCTTTGTTGAATGAACAGTGTGAAGACAATCGAGTATAAATCTAACGTTCTTTAGTGTAATGTACCATGAAAAATATGGTAACAATAAATAAATACAAATACATAAAATAATGAATCAGTACGTGCGTAGAACACAAATTAGTATTCTGTTTAATGGACATATTCTGATACACGTTCACAGTACTTGTCTAGAGCCAAATATTTGGGTTATTTGGGTGGATGGAATATGAACATATTCTGACTTTTGTGGGCCTCACTATAGGAATTACTGGATAACTTACATTTGTTTTTATATACTTATACTTGCATGAAATATCTTATCATATTTCATCAAAGCTCTTTGGAATCTAAAGGGTGGTTCCTTTCTCAGAATGTCAGCATGAGTGTTCCAGATAAGGCCAGGGCTGAACTGGCACCAAAAATCAGCCCTGCCTGGGATTTTGACCCGACACCTAACCACCCCTGACTACCACATAGATTTGCCACTGCAGTTTGATGTCTATATTCTAAATTGTGTGGCAGTCTCTTGGGGAAAAATAAAATAGCACAAATTCGGCCCCAAAGACAAGAATAAACATCAAGCAAATGTGTGTTTCTGTAAAAGGTATCGATTTGTGGAATAATTATGAAATATAACTGAAAAAGTGTGAATCATTTGCTGTGTTCAAATAGCTTCAGAAAAAATAGTCAAATCAGATATAAACCAGAACATAAACTTGTTCTAAAAAATCAATCAATCAATCAATCAATCAATCAATCAATCAATCAATCAATCAATCAATCAATCAATCAACCAATCAATCAACCAATCAATCCATCCATTGACGCCGGCCCACCAGGAATATGCCCTGTATGCCGGATGGCCAGTCCAGGCCTGGATATGCCCAAGGAAGACAGTTTGAATGATACAATACTTTCAGATTATTTCACCTTTGCTGTTGGTGAAAAAGTTGACATGTTGCTGTTGTTCCATAATTGCCCCAAATAAGTAACGGTCTAGGCCACAATTATTAAATGAAATATTAAGGGACAAATTAAAATATCATGAAATCCACAAAGTAAACCTGCTAAGAGCTTGTGTGTACTCATCCTGCTTCATCTCAAATTGTGGCGCTTCTCATCAAAAAACTGCTCTACGTGTCTGATTGATTGATTGAAATATTTATTGACAACAAACGAAGCATGTTTACAAACATATGACACAACTGCTGCTAAAGGGAGAAAAACACAATAAAGCCATATAGGCTTATTTCCTTTTTTTAAATTTTTTTTAATTTTCTTTTTCTTAAGAGCTCAGTATTGTTCATTCGGAAATGTCATCATCATTGCTCTTTTATTATTATTATTATTATTTTATTTTTTATTTTTTGTGTGTGTGTGTGTGTGTGTGTGGGGGTGAGTATGTGTATGTGCGTGCATGCGTGCGTGCGTGCGTGCGTGCGTGTATTTGTTAGCTCACCAGAAAACCTATTAGAAAAAATCGCAGCACTGCTCTATACTGCGGCCCCCAACCGATGGCACCCCCCCCCCCCCCCCCCCCCCCACACACACACACACAAGTTGTGTGGTGTATTAAAATTGGAGGGGAGTTGTAGGGTGAAGACGGTGTTTCCACCCTACCCCACCCCCCAAAGTGTGTTATGTGCCCTATATGTCTATAAAAGTGTATTGTGCAAACCTAGTGTAGTGAGTTAAGAGGAGTGACCAGCGGGGCCCTCCCCAACCGGGCGGGGGCAGGATGCGCACCGGCCCACCAAGCCCCCACCCACCCCACCAGGACCCCGGCGGGCATATGGGACCCGTCCGGCGGGGCGATAGGGCTCGCCCCCCGGATACTGGGTCCCGCCCGAGGCGCCAGGACGCCCACTGGAGCGGGGCGGGCACGACATCAAACCCCAGCCACCCCCGCCCGGCCCCCGTAGCACCGAGACCCGGGCCATGGATGGAGCCCCCGGCCCAGGGGAGGGGAAGGAAGGCGTACCGGGGAGGGGGAAGGGAGGGGGGAAGGAGACGACAAGAAGGGCAGGGGGCAGCGGCAGGGGCTTATTTCCATTGTGGTCCTTCATTAAGAAAATGGATTCGGGCTGCTGGATTATGAAAAAAATATTAATCCTGATTATATTGGTAATAATTGAAATCATGATTGGGACGATCATTAATTTTTTGGGTACAAAACAAGAAAACGTTTTAATGTGAAAAATATTAAGACAAATACAATTCTTTGAAACACTTTAATTATGCAAGTTCCTTTTGGATTAAATACAATTCATAATTGTATTTAATTTTAAAATAAGATAAAATTGTGCCAATGTATAAATTAAAACAACTCAAAGAACTCAAAATTTGTATTAATAATCTTTTTTTTTACGATTATGATGATTTTGTAATTGTGGAGTGAAATAACTGAAATTGTAATTGAATTTCGGTTACTTGCACAGCCCTACTTCATGTCATGTTATATTTCAATTGCAGTACTTTGAACAAAAAGTATCTAAAATGGCCAGCCCTAAGGTGTATTTTGACATAAAAAGTAAATGTGAACATTTATTACTGTAATATGTTCCCTCTTGCCATACAAAAGTGAAAATGAGTCTTATCTGACACAGACCAGCTTGCAGCCAGCATCAAGGTAATCTTAAGGAAAATGTATGCATTTTTATCAGGTTTCTTAGAAATTCTGCACTGATGTTACATTGGCACAAGACTATTTCTTCCCCCTCAATGAGTCATCATTTGTACAACTCAGTGTCATTTGTAGAAAGGCAGACACTTTGAGACAGCTCTTTTGCTGGGCTATTTTCAAGTCTGTGAACATCCATCCATTTATCTGAACCGCAATGACACAATTGTTGCACATGAGAAGTTATATCACAGTGAGAAACAAGTGAGTCCAGGAGAGGTAGTTGCTGTACAAGTCACTCTATGGTCAACCGTCACACATCAACAGACACATACAGTAAGATTGATGTTTAATTACACAAAATACTGTACTGTACACCTGTGCAACTGTATGTATTTTGCTGAACGTAAAGAAAGAACAAGTATGGCACAAACAAAGACAATCAGCATGTACCAGTCGATTTGGAGCCGTTAGTTGCCTGTTTTTGATTGTACAACATCAGGTGGTCTAATGCTTTTTGGCTTCTTGACTTATATGATAAACATAGATAAGCTGTGTAGTACTGCAATTACTGGTTGCATTGACAGATTTTGTTGTTACGTATTGTAAATCGTAGCATACATTTGCCAACACTGATACCAAAGGTATTGCAGACTGTTTCATAAAACTTATTTGAGTGTATTTTACGTGAGCGCCCCTTCAGTATCTGTCGTCTTTTCAGCTCAATTAATGACTTTCTTTACAGTCATTGGTTACTCAAGTAATAGCATGTAGTGCAGGGCCAGCTATACATAAGGGCAAGCGGAGGTAAACAAAGCCCCTTCAAACAGGCTCATCTACTTTCTGCAGTGAGACTCTAACACGTGTAAACACCCAATCAATGATTATTAATGTCACGTTTAAAAAGGCAGATGCTTTGAAACAAACCTTCTACCACTTTGCTTTGTTTTGAAGTCTCTATGCATAATGACTCAAAAGTTACGAATCAGAGGTGATGTAACAGTGAGAAACATGTAGCCAAAGTTGCAGTCCAGGTCGGGGAGGAGTCCACTGTATTTAAGTCCAGTGAACTCTGCCAGGTTCTCAGTTTGGTCATGATGGAGAAGCTCAGAATCTTGGTTGCAGTTGCAGTGTTTCTGGAGACGGTGTCTGCCTCCTCTGTAAGTTACACAATGTAGTTTTATGGTGTCTTGAAATTAATTGCATGAAGGTGTTTTTTTTTTTTTAACCATATGGCCACGATGTATGCCTCTAGCTAGGAGTGGTGAAGACTGAGGGTGGCCGCGTAAAGGGCAAAAAGATTTGTCTTGGGTTCAAAGGTTCCATGGACATCTTCAAAGGGATTCCCTTTGCTGATGTACCTGAAACATTTGAAAAACCGGAACGTCACCCAGGCTGGGAAGGTGAGTCGACTGAACCTTGATTTTAAATGTTGGTTAATTACAGCCTTTAATCAAGATACATTGATACAAGTATTGGGATGCATAAAAACATGAACATGTAAGAAAGTATCCCATTTTGGAGCAATAACATTTTTACTCTTCTGAGAAGGCTTTTTACCTATTTTTGAAGTGTGTTTTTGGATCAGATGTTAGAGAAGCAAGCCTGGATCTTACTCTCTTACTCGTTCCTTACACTTTTTTTTTTTTAAAGAACTGTCCAAACATGAACATGTCTTTGCTCAGGTGTTCTGAAGGCCACTAAATACAAGGATATATGTCTTCAGTTGAAACCAATGTTGCCCGGCACCAGAGGAAGTGACGACTGTCTCTACCTTAACATCTGGGTTCCTCACGGCCAATCAGGTAAGAACTGGCCCACAGACTATCATCCATCAATAAATGAAGTATATCCCAGCTGTCTATGAGACCTGGATTGGTCAGCAGTCAACCACAGAGAAAAGCCACACAGAAAACCCTGTGCTAAGACTTAAAAACTGGTCTTTAGGACTGCGAGGCAAATGTGATAACCACATATGAAATGATGCCAGCAGCATTATTCAAATGTGACCAAAATTAATTCAAATTATTTTTACTCCCTAAGTGTCCACCAATTTACCCGTCATGATCTGGATATATGGAGGTGCCTTCATGGTTGGAGGATCGATGGGTACTTCCATAGTAGATTTAGCAGTGGATCTATACGATGGAGAGGAGATTGCAAAACGAGGAAATGTCATAGTGGTGACATTTGGATATCGTGTCGGAACTCTGGGCTTCCTCAGCACCGGAGACTCTCTTTTACCTGGTACTATGTGTGTTTAATAATTTGGATATACTCCATGATGAAACCACTCAAGGCATATGCCGTGACGGCCAGAGGTAGGCACTTCCGTCGTTACGTCAGCCTATCATTGACGAATGCACACCTTTTGGCGAATGCTTCCGCATATTCAACAATTTTCAAAGTCTTGAACAAATACACAGACTGAGAGGGGCTGTCTGTACTGACCCGGATTGACAGACGTAAACCTGCTTCAGTCCGTGTATTTATTCGAGGCTTTGCGTCATTAGCACTCACTGAAAGGGGGGAATCTGTATGTGATGGACCGACGTAACAATGTAAGTGCCCACCTCTGGTGACGGCTATAGGTCGTACAAAAAGGAATGGCGTTTGAAACGTTTGTCCTTTGACAGGGAACTACGGTCTTTGGGATCAGCATGCCGCTATTGGCTGGGTCCACAGAAACATCCGCTCATTTGGAGGAGACCCAGATAATATCACTATCTTTGGAGAGTCTGCAGGTGGTGCTAGTGTCAGCTTTCAGGTATAGGGATGCTGGCCCATTTTTCTTGCAGTAAAGTTTTTCAATGAATAGTCATAGGGCCAATTAATAAATGAACTGTTAAACTGCCTAAACAAATGTCATGCTCAGTATGACATTTCCGTGACCACATAGGACAGAGACCTTTGCTTTGTCTTCTGGGGTGCTATGCTTGTGCATATCTTTGATGTATGTTCTGTCACAGATGCTCACTCCCCACAACAAGGGGCTCTTCAAGAGAGGGATCTCTGAGAGTGGTGTCGCACTTTGTCCCTGGTCCATCATAAGGAACCCACGTGCTTTTGCAAAAGAGGTCCAAAGACTTGTCTTAGATTATTGGTGTAACTCGTAGACACGCAAGTTATGTAAAATGGTAACTTGTGATTTTCCGCCTCTGTTCAGGTTGCTCAGAAAGTCAACTGCCCCACTGATCATAGGATGGCTGCCTGTTTGAAGAGGGCTGATCCCAAGCGCCTCACAAAAGCTGGCACTTTCACTTTGAGCAGCTCACCTAGCGGTAAAACAATCCACCACACATCACTCTGTTTGTGTTAGTGGGCACATCCGTCGGCCCATCATTGACGGGTGTCCACCTTTTGGAGAGTGCCCCCGCACTTTCGCCGACTGCTTTATGATGTGTGGCCTCAAATAAATACACGGACTGAGCAACAACGGAAGTAGGTTTACGTCCATTGATCCGGGTCAGTACAACAGTCCATCTCAGTCCGTGTATTCTTTCGAGGCTTTGCATCATAAAGCATTGGCAGAAAATGTGGAAGCACTCACCAAAATATGGGAATCCGTCAATGACGGGCCGACGTAACGTCAGAAGTGCCCACCTCTGTAGAGTACTTTCAATCTATTTGTTTATTTGAAATGAACTACATTATAATATGCAAATTACAGTTTTCAAATGCTATACGAAAGTCTATACTGTATCTCAGAGTATGCATTCATATTCTTGAATGATTTTTCTCTGGACATTAAAGGAGAGATATGGTTCACAAACAGTGTTGGGAAAATTAATTTTCTATGTGAACTAGTTCAAAGTTTAGTTCACAAATTTTAAAATGAACTAGTTAATTGTTGAAACCTTTGTAAAAAATAAATAAATAAATACAATATGATAATAATAATAATAATAATAATAATAATAAATAAGGGAAGACGTTATTTTGTTTGGAACTCGTCTCCAGATATAAAAGACTGAGATTTGTTTGTTGAAACTATGAGTTTAAATTGTGAAAACACAATGTGTAAGCGTTTTCTCCCACCTGCAGCGCCACTTGTGGAAAACATGGTTCTGTCACCTGTAATTGATGGGGATTTCCTGCCTGATGAACCTTCCAACTTGTTCCACAATGCCGCTGATATTGACTACATTGCTGGAGTCAATAACATGGATGGTCATCTCATGGCTTCTCTCGATATCCCTTCAATCAACAGGAAAATGAAAGAAACCTCCTAGTAAGCATTTTCTCAAAGACCAAATTCTTATTTCTGAAAGATTTGATCGATTTTTCTTCTCATGTTCTTCTAAATTCAGTGATGACATGAAGATGCTGTTGGAATCATTCACTAAAGACAAGGGCGAGGCTGGTCTGGAAGAAGCATTGTCAGTATATACTGCAGAATGGCAAGACGAGCCAAGCAAGGAGGATGTTAAGATAACAGTTGTGGATATCGAAACAGATTACATCTTCTTGGCTGCCACACAGGTTTCACTTGAACTTCATGCCGCTAGTGCCAGGTGAGAGCATGAATTTACGATACATGTACATGTTAAGGTCCATTGTTTTCTAATACTTGTCTTGTATTCATTTTAGGCTGTAATTGGTTACATTCCAGGCTTGACATTAACACAATGCAGTCTGCTAAATGCGGGTGAATTTGATCTGTGGCTGGTGACAACAAGCAGTGGCGTACCTTTAGTGTAAAAGGTTAACAAATGCAAACAACTTTAAATGCATCAATCTGGTGCACTTTGAGGGTCACATAGAAAACAATTATACATAAAACGCCAGCCTGGTGATTCTCACATTGTGGTATGGTGCTTGCTCTCTCTAGTGCAGGGGTCTTAAGTTGCCATCAGTAGCAGCTAGCTACTAGGCGAGTTCCCCATATAGAGTTGTCAAAATACTTTTCAAAGGCAGTTTAATAGGCAATAACGACTGCACCCTACTGATCAATTTTCGACAAACCAGGCTTACTCAAATGTGCAAAATCGCGACTGTGGTTCTCAAGTTACTTTGTCCCACAACCCAAAATCTCACTTCCTAATGTTTCTAGAGAAGAAAATACAGTTTGCTGGTATGCAATTTAAATTTAGTGAAAAAAGAAGATTATCTAGAAATCAAAATCAACTTGTCGTTCATGTTTTTAGTTTTTATCTCATTTAGTCATAGTTGTTCTTTAACCAAGCAAAATTATGTTTTATTTTATTTTATACTAATACTCAATTATTCAATAGAAGTTTTAGAATTATACCGAATATTCAACACTGTCTCCTCCAAAGCAGAGGCATGGTCCCTGCTGTGTGTTGGCTTTATGTGATCTATTGTCTGCAACTCAAGAAGGCGACAAACTTATTAAGCAAATATGTTTGTTAATCTTTTTGTGTTCCTTGAAGATAGATGGCCACAGACACACATTTAATATTATGCTTTCTAAAAACAAGTCTTCCATTTATTAGATTAAACACATGGCTTAGCTTTAAGAGTTGAGGCAGTGTACTGGGCATTTTTCTATATGTGACGGTCACAGTGTCATCGAACGCTAGCTGAACCAGCTGGGCCTTTTATTTTATGGGACATTGTGAGCCTTTGGTCTAAACATGCCTTTCTCACAATAAAGAAACAATTATTGCATATTGCTGCAGATGCGTCAAATGGTAGGCAAAGCTTGTAGCAAGCAGTCAGCAGACTGATGTGATCAGATGTATGCACAAATCCAATTCCCAAAAAGTTGGGACACTATACAAATTGTGAATAAAAACTGAATGAAATTATGTGGAAGTGCCTAATTTCAATTTTTTTGTTCGGAATAGAACATAGACGACAAAAGTTTAAACTGAGAACATTTTACATTTTAAGGGAAAAATATGTTGATTGTAAATTTCATGGTGCCAACAAATCTCAAAAAAGTTTGGACAGGTAGCAATAAGAAGCTAAGTCAATTACACTTGTAAAAAAAAAAAAACAGCTGGAAGACCGGTTACCACTAATTAGGTCCATTGGCAACTTGATTGGAGTATAAAAAGAGCTTCTCGGATTGGCGGTGTCTCTTAAAAGCGAAGATGGGTAGAGAATCATCAATTCCTCCATACTTAATTTGGTTGCACATTACCCCCATTATCAAACAACAAATTTGTGGCCAGTAAAAATGCTGAGTGGCTAGTAACTTCGGGAAAACCACTCGACACAGTGGCTGTTGAGCAAAAATGTTTATGTCAATTAAGTTAATTAAGCCCTGGTTTCAATGATACTTGACATTATTTTGCAAGCTTTGTATGCATCTCAGTATGTTGTCTTCTTGTCTCATTAAAGATCTGCTCGCACCTACTCCTACCTCTTCTCTGAACCCAGCCTTTTTGCCAGCAACCTTAAACTATTTCCCAGCTGGATGGGAGCTGACCATATCGAGGAATTGCAGTACCTCTTTGGAATGCCTTATAGAAAGCCTGTGTTTTACTGGAAAAAGAGCCGCACTCTTTCTGACTACATGATCGCTTATTGGACCAACTTTGCCAAAACTGGGTATAATTTTACAAAGAAACAAAAACAAAAAAAAGACAAAGAAACATAACAAAAAGTCAACAGCAGCCCATTAATCTCGCTCTCTCTCTCAATCATTAGTTGATGCTGTTTTTTGTTTTTATTTGTCCAAACAGAGACCCCAACAAAGGAGGCTTGGAGGTGCCCACCACCTGGCCAAAATTCACCAAGGGACACAGATACCTGGATATCAGTCATAAGATGGATGAGTCCTCAGTGGGGCGGAAAATGAGGAAGCAGTATGTGAATTTTTGGACCGACACCTTGCCCAACTTGCCAGATGTCTGAGCATCTACAGCAGCATCATACTTATAATGAGTCATTAAATATATTTTCATTGCATCTGTGTGCACAAAATCTCTCAAAATAGTTCTGAAAAAGTTAATAGGCAATTGTTATCACTTGTGCTCAAATGCAAATAAAGGATATAAATCTTGTGGAAGAATTGTACTTTGAAACAAATGGGCATTTGGAGAAGTGAAATTACAACACTCATATCAAAATAATTTGTAAAATATTTTGTGTGTGTGCGCACACACGCGCGCACACACACACACACACACACACACTAGCCAGAGGTACTTTTTCGCGGCTGCTTGACAAGTTGACAACACAGTCCGTGATTGAGAACGTGAGGCGCTAAGCTAACTTTCTCTGCGGCAGAACTAACAGACTAATAATAAGTCTGTATGCAGTAACAGCAACAAGCTGCCTGGTGCAAATCCTCTCCTCCATGGTGACAAATAAACTGCTACTAAAAGTAGAGCTTTCACCAAAGGCAAACGGGCAGTCGCTTAGCATGTAATTGCTCATGTGAAATGCAGAGTCAGGAATGACCCAAAATAAGTGCTTGGGTGTACATTAGACATTTCACAGAAGTCTGGTAAGAACTGCGTTAAAGTGGAGAGCCAGTAGCTATGAACAGAACATTTGTACTACAATTAATACATATTCTAAACTGAGAATAAGATGACGGCTACATTAGCCTTTTAGCACACATATGACCGACTGAGCACGCTAACGGCTGATGTCAGCCATGACGCCAAGCTCGAGGTCCAGCGTAAATTAATATCAGCAATGTTATTTGCTTGTATTTGCACTCTTTTCCATCACTGAGTTCTGAGATCTACACAGTAATAGGGCTCAAAATGACTAATATTTTTGTAATCAGGCTTTTTTGTTGTTGAATAGATTTAATTACATAAAAGGTAGACACGTTTACATAAAACTGCTAGATTTGAATGAGAAATAGAGAGAATTCTTTTTTCAACAAATATTTACCTTTTCACTATTATGCCAATCAGAAATACTCTCATTATGACTTTTATACTTTTACAATCACCATTACAGTAAAAAGACCAAAAGAGTGAATACCATGATATGAATTTCACGCTGTCACAAAGCCCTCAGTCTCTGTTTGAAGCAGTTAAGTCTAGAGCAGAAATATGAGAGTATGGGGAAGATATTTATTTACATATTTTACATTTATTTACAAAGAACATGTACATTGGTGCTAAATGTAACATTTTTGGTTACACAGACTATTTACACATGCAGTCCTGCTCACCATTATTGGCACCCATGAAGGTAAAGTACATAATGTGGAATATCTTTTAAAAGAAATGAATCAAGTAAATCATTTTTTTATAGAGAATTTGTAGTTTATCAGAAAGACCAAATTAGTAAAAAAAAAACAATTTAAAACAATAAACAATGGGCGGGAAAAAAATAGAAAACTTAAAACCCATGAATAATGGCGCAATTAAGCTTCCAAGGAAAAGAGCATCCTCCTTACAGGTAAGCATAGTGGAGGATCCATCATTCTGGGGGGCTGCTTTGCTGCATCTGGTACTGGAAGCCTTGATCATATCACAGGAATCATGAAATCAGAGAATTATCAAGACAATCTAGGAAGACATGTCCTACTAAGTGTTAGACAATGGATAGACAATGGATGGATGGATGGATACAAAGGCTTTATGGCTTTATAATAACATGGTGCCCTTTTCGTTTGACCCCATTGTACTATGATGTGTGTATGTTGTTGGTTTTCACTCTTTTTGTGTTAGTACCGCTCAGTTGTATGTTTCAATTTTTCTGTAAGCCTGTAGGCTTCATTTGTTAATTAAGCAAATAAACAAACTCTCTCTATTTAGGCTCTGCTTCAAACGTCCTGGCCAGTGTGAAAGATGCTGTCTGTGACAACTTTCGGAAATCCAAAACATTCAGAATCAAACTGTTATTACACTTTTCCTTATTCGTTCTAGAAGGCAAACAACAAATCAAGCTGTAGGCTATTTCAATTTTTGTCTTCCTATTTTATAATGGAAACCAAACAAAGAGTCTTTTTTCCCCTATTTTTAATATATTTGTAAACTAGTTAATGACCAAAAAGACACTGTGCGAGGAGGGTTAAAAAAAAGGTTTGTTGGTATTTGATTATTTGAAGATTTTATTGTATGATAAGAGCTCACTTTTGTTTTAGTTTGAATGCAGAACTCTGTTTGTTGTGTGCTCAGTTTGAAATTCTCTTGTTCTGTGGATAAACATTTGGATGCTGTTGTTGTTAATAATAATAATAATAATACTACTACTACTACTACTACTACTACTAATAATAATAATAATAATAATAAAAATAATAATAATAATAATAACAATAATAACAATAATGACCGGATACAAAGCCCGTTGATCGCGCGCTGTTGACAATCGTCATAACACGTCTAGTTTACAACACTTTACAGGACCTAAACATAGTTCTTGTGTGTATAAATGCAGGTTAACAATTTTCTTGTATTCTCCAAGTGAATAAAACATTACACGTTGAATATTGACATTTTAATTCTTTGTAATGTTCCTACGTGTGTTTGGGACACACGTTTTGTCCATGTAGACTTGCCGTAGATGTCACGTGGGATAATATACTTCGTTCCTGGCTCCTTTACGTACCATACACGCTTCACTAAATAATTCGTATTCGTATGGAATTCGTACTGAACGTACTCAGACCTCGACTCTGGGCATCTGTCTCTACTTTATTGAAGTCAATTAATTACATTTCGTGTCTGGTTAAACTCGTCTCGGTTCCTCGTCAAAGCTTCTCGGCCTTGCTTAGCTTGTTTTAGCTTGCCAGCCGCAAACAAAAAAAAGACGCGTTTGTTATCGACACATCCACTGAGCAGATATTAAGTGTGAGCTCAAGTGTCATGATGATCGTGTGAAAATGTTAGCAAGAACGAAAGTCGAGTACGAAGAGGAGCTTTGTGAAGCGCAAGAAGAGAACAAGCTGCAACGTCAACTGATGGGCGCTGTTCGCAAGCAGCCTCGAGTTGTGTTGAACAGAGCAGGTTTGTCACTTACGTTTCAACAATATTCTTGTATTTACTACTAAAAGAAACCTCGACTGTAATGACAAGTTTGCATTTAAAAAAAGAGTTCACCTCATACTCCTAAATCAAAATCGTTTTTTTTTTCTAGTAGACTGGATGAATGTCATCCATGCAGGAATTTTGTTAGTTTTTTAAGCAAGCATTTATATTACTGTCCTTTATTTCTTGTTTTCGAAGACCATAATTCCACAATTAGCCATTGATATTTTGGGGGACCAGTTTTGCGAGTTTTTACAGCTAAATGGGAAATTAAGATGGTAACAATTCTGCGAGAGAAGGCAAAATATTTTTTTCTTGTTTCACCTTCGGCACTCCGTTAATGACTCTCTATTAGCAATGGATTTATTTATTTATTTTTGTCTGAGAAAATTCCGTATTGTACATTCTGTAATCTTACCGATTTGACATGTCATCATCATTGCTCTCTCTTTTTTCCTCTTTTTTTGTTTTTGTATGTGCATGTGCGGGTGTGTGTATGCAGATGTGCGTGAGTGTGAGTGTGCTCATTAATTCACCTAAAACCTATTTTAAAAATCCCATACCGTTCACCTAAACTGAATACTTCAGAATCCAGCTAGAGTCGTGAAGTTGTCAGGAGACCCGAGGATGGATCAAAGAAAAGAAAGAAAAGTGAAATCCAGCACCGACCAGACATCACCTACTACCCCCCGGGTTACCAACCAGAATCTTTCACCAACTCCAGAAACATCTAAATTCCGACAAATTAGGGAGACCTCAAGAGACTGAGAAAAGGAAGGAAGGATAGATGAAGCAGAGTTAGATGCACAGACATCAGCCTCCACGATTCATCGACGAGAGGAAGAAGCAGATTGTGTTTGAATTTCGGTAGATGCTGGTGTGGTGGATCTGGCATGCATGAAAACCTCCACCAAAGAGGGGAGCTGTCGACCCCGGCCAGGACAGAGCAAGCACAACCCCCCAGGGCACCCCAGGGCACCCCAGGGCACCCCAGGCCGCGGCAGCGCCAAGGCACAACCCCCGGGCCCCGCAGGGGCCACCGGCTGGAGAGCAAACCCAGGAGCCAGGATCGCCCCCCACCCCAACACGGCCCGCGCCCCAAGCCCAAAGCAGCAGAACGGGGCACGGCAGGCCCACCAGGCACCCCACCGGCCCACAGCCCCCGCTCCCCCCACGACCCCCTTGCGCCCCACCCACGCCCGCACCCACCACAACTCAGCCCTCGCCGCCCCCAGGCCCTCAGGTGTGTTAGTGGAAAGAAACCTGGAAAACAGGCTGGAAAGGGGCTCTCAAGGACTGAACTTGAGCACCCCTGGTCTAAAGCGTTTTAGTGGCCTCACACAGTGCTGTCCTGGCCACTGTTAATGTCCAATACTAGATTTAGTTTATTTAATTGTTTTTAAATATCCATAACAATCAGTGTTACACACGTTCAGTGATTTCCATAACAAAATACAGACAAGCCATAACATTTCCATACTCTGCTATTCTTTCACGCATGTGCCCCATTTTGTAATCTTTAGATATAAAATACACGACATCAAAGTCTTAGTAAATTGACGTTACTTAACCATGTGTGTCTTGTGTCCTGCAGATGTCAGTGAAAAATATCTCCGTCCTGAGTGGCAGGAGCCAGAGTTCCCTGGTGTAAAAGAGGAGGACTTTGAGCCTCTTCAAGTTAAAGAAGAGGAGCAGCCGCAGCCTCCCAACATAAACAAAGAGGAGAACTTGTCACCATGCATTAAAGAGGAGGAGGAGTTGACCATGACTCGTGTCCATTTGAAGACTGAATATGAAGGTCTATATGAAGAAAACAAATGGGCGGAGTCTCCAAGCAGCAGCTCAAGACAGCAAATGACAACAGAAGGTGATGAAGACCACTGTGGAGGATCCCAAGTAAACAGCTGGTTAGCTCCAATATCAGATGACTCGCCACACTATCCTCACAGTGATAACGATGAACTGTCTGAAGGTGACATGGCATGTCACACTGACAGCAAACGTTGGAAATGTCCTCAGTGTGGAATTTTTTTTGGCTACAAGTCTAAATTGAAAAGACATTTGATTGTCCACACTGGTGAGAAACCTTTTGCCTGCTCAGTTTGTGGTCTAAAATTATCTCAGAAGGGACACTTAAAAATACACACAAGAACCCACACTGGTGAGAAAACCTTTGCCTACTCAGTTTGTGGCCAGAGTTTCTCTCAGAAAGGAAGCTTAAAAAAACACACAATAACCCACACTGGCGAGAAAACTTTTGCCTGCTCAGTGTGTGGTCAAAATTTCTCTCAGAAGGGAAGCTTAAAAAGACACTCAAGAACCCACACTGGTGAGAAACCATTTGTCTGCCCAATTTGCGGTCTAAAATTCTCTGAGAAAGGACACTTAAAAAATCACACAAGAACCCACACTGGTGAGAAACCTTTTGCCTGCTCAGTTTGTGGCCAGAGTTTCTCTCAGAAGGGAAGCTTAAAAAAACACACAAGAACCCACACTGGTGAGAAACCTTTTGCCTGCTCAGTTTGTGGTCAAAATTTTGCTGAGAAGGGACACTTAAAAAATCACATAAGAACCCACACTGGTGAGAAACCTTTTGCCTGCTCATTTTGTGGCCAGAGTTTCTCTCACAAGAGAAGCTTAAAAAGTCACACAAGAACCCACACTGGAGAGAAGCCTTTTGGCTGCTCAGTTTGTGGCCAGAGTTTCTCTCAAAAGGGATGCTTCAAAAAACACACAAGAACCCACACTGGTAAGAAACCTTTTGCCTGCTCAGTTTGTGGTCAAATATTCACAAGTAAGGCCATTGCTAAAATGCACAAGTGTGCTGGTGAAAACAGCAGTGATAAAAGTTCAAATGATCTAATTTTTGAATTTACTTTTAAAAGATGGTGCAGAAATCACATGTACCGTTAAATGAACGAATGATCTGTGTAGTTGTAAAGTGCATTGTATGTGTCTTAACTTACCATATTTTATTGAATTTGTATTCGAAATGTTACCTCAACCTGACAGTGCTGCAGATTAAAATTAGTTGATGGCTATAATCTGGGATGTTCACATGTAAATGCCGATAGAGATCCGGACATCACATAACTATTTATCTGAACACGCCCCCTGTGGCAGGAAGGTACCAGCACTGTATTAATGTACTACAATTGACGAGAAGGGCTAAAACTGGCGTTTTTCCATCAATTTTCCGCCCAAGAACATTGACAGTGACACTCACTTTGATGAAGAGGACAGGATATACATGCGCGAGGTGGACAGGTTAGATATTATTATCTTAGCTGATGAAGTGTCAGGAGGGCTGCTACGTGCATTTACCTCTTCTCTTACACTTGTGAGTGCTTTCAAATCTGATCATAAAAGGCTTAACAAGTTTGTACAACCCGGATTTATTTCCCCTTTGTGTGGTCAAAATGCTATCGAAGCAGTTTCACGTAAGTCTTGGCAGTGTTACTTAGGTACATTAGCAATTAAGCGTCTGCTAATTTGGCCGCCGCCACGTCATTTATGCTGTAAAAACTCCTCCTTATGGTGTTGGTCTCTTATTAAATTCAACTGTGTAATATCTATAAAACCGTAGCATCACAAACAAATGAAACTGATTATTTCCCTCACACTATGCGTGTGGTAACTTTCCTGAAGGTAGAAGTTAGCATCTGCTGATTAAGCCACCATGTACAAAATATCCGATCACGTCTTTTGCCTTCATTTAAAAACTATACAATCGAGCTACATCGACACTTACCTGATTCTGTAATTGACACACCTGATAAGTGATCTCTACACAAGCAATGAGGAGTATCCTAAATCCTCAGTTTTGTTGTTCACCCTTTTTATGGCTGCTGTGATCCATTGGCTACACATTGATTCCTGTTTTGGTAGCCTGGAGAATGCTCTGACTTTTTTTTTTTTTTTTGCCTCTTTTCGTTGTGGCAGCTGGTCCACAACAGCTGTCAATCATTTTTAGTGTGGCATTTGCCGTTTACTCAAAGTGGCAGGCGTGTTTTCTATTTTGGGACGCATGACATCAACATCCGGATCTCTATTCATATGCACTGTCCCTTATATAGCATTTTTTTTAATTACTCTTTCCATGTTTAATATTAAATCTAATTACAATAAGGGCGCTGTCGGTCGAGGAAGATGTAAGACGCGTGGCAGCGGCTCCGCTGGAATTCAACTTTTTTGACACTTTATCACTACGTACCTTTTTTTCCCCACCATCTTTATTTTTTTTACGCAGCCTTAGTACTGCAGCATCCCACTTTGGGTAATTTTTTTCTGTTTTCGGGCACTTTTTGATGGCTACTCGAAGGAAAATCCAAATGGATAAACCAGTGTGGCCTGAGTCGCACTCACTGGAGCAGCCTGATGCTAACGCTAGCCTGTTGGTGAGCATGTAAGAGATGTTGGACGAAATGCGTACCGACATCCTCTGTAAGTTCGAGCTTACTATCTCAAAAAAAAAAGAGAAAAAAAAAGAAAGTTACTGGCAGCTTTGGAGCCCTTTGAAAACAGGCTCGGGGCATATGGCGAGACCATCGCGGACCTCGAGTGCTTGGCTAACGTGCATGATCCGAAGATGTCTAGTAAGTTGGCTAGTAGTAACATTAGCCAAGTAAGGGGTGGTCATTTACCGTGCCCACAAAATATATATTATATATATATATATATTATACTAAAAAAAATTGTGCCATTAAAGGAACTTTAAATTAACACATACATTTTGACACCCCTAATATGGTGCAACAGATCATCATTGATCCGTGGATCGGGCGTGATCTGAACCGACCACGGACCATTGGTTGGTTGGTTTATTATATAAAGCTGCCTTAAGGACTTTGATTTTTTTTTTTACACGACTGCCACCTCTGGACAAATGTGTAAATGCAGCCTCCATGATGCTCGTGCATGAGGCGTGCAGGCCTGTACAAAACGAGCGAACAGAAAATCCTCTGGCAAGAGGCCACTATTTACAGGCAAGCAAAGATTATTTTAGCTGATAGAATGATAGAAAGATAATAGGCAAGGCAAGTTTATTTGTCTAGCACATTCCATACACAAGGCAACTCAAATGTGCTTTACACAAGGAAATAAGCATCGGTAAACACAGTAGTTAACAGAGCAAGAAAACAAAAGTAGGTTACAAAATTTAGTAAAAGAACATACATTGACTATGTTAAACTGCAAACTTTAAAAACATTTAGCGTAAGGAAGTTTAAATAATAATAATAATAATAAAATAAAATGCATGATTTCAAACTGTTTAAAATACCTTAATCAAAGGTATGTGAAAAAAGCATTTACACTCAGGGATGATTTCACTTCTGTTGGCAGCCTATTCCATTTGTGTGCAGCATAACGGCTAAATGCAGCTTCACCATGTTTACTTTGAACTCTGGGTTCCACTAGTTGGCCCAAGTCTGTACAACTCAGAGCCCTGCTGGGTTTGTATTCAATCAGCATTTCTTGAATATATTCAGGACCCAAACCATTCAGTGATTTATAGACCAGTAGCAGAATTCTGAAATTGATTCTACAGCTGACTGGGAGCCAGTGTAAAGGCTTAAGGACTGTAGTGATATGTTCTGATCTCTTTGTTTTGGTCAGAACTGGAGCTGCAGCGTTCTGACTGAGCTGCAATTGTTCTTTTGAGAGAGTCCAGTCAGAAGACCATTACAGTAATCGAGTCTGCTTGAGATAAGACAATGATAGATCTATCTATTACTTAAACCGAAGGTCGCCTGTCAGTGGAAGTTGCACATTTAGTCGGGTCTCACAGAGCGCGATATTTACTTAAGTTTGAGATCGCTAGTTTGCAAACAGCCCCTTACCGTCTGTCGCCTGCTGTTTTTGCCAAGTTAATCAAATTGCCGACTTTGCCGGAATTCACAGCGCACGAGCATTTTGACTACATTATGTAGTCTCTTCTCCTTACACCAGGGCTTATTCAAAAGCTTGTATCCATCTCTCTCTATCCCCCTCTCTCCATCCCTCTCCCTATCCCTCTCTCTCCATATCCATCTCTCTCCATCTCTCTATCTATCCATCTTCATCTATCCATCTGGAATTGGAATGTACTAAATTGTGATCCTAGTTTAATAATAATAATAATAATAATAATAATAATAATAATAATAATAATAATAATAATAATAATAATAATAGTGGATCAGAATTATATAGTGCTTTTTTTGGACACTCAAAGATGCTTCACAATGAATACATTATTCGTGCACTCACACATTCACACTCTGGTGGGGTTAGCAACCGGGGATGGCGAGATCCGGTCCACAAGGGCTGGTGTCCTGCAGGTTTTGGATATTTCCCTTCTTCAACACAGCTGATTCATAATCAGCTCATCAGCAAGCTCTGCATACGTCTGATAACGAGCCTGTTAATTGGAATCAGCTGCAGTTCAAGTAGGGAAACCTCTAAAACCTGCAGTACTCCGGCCCTCGAGGACCGCAGTTTGCCATCCCTGGACTTAGCTACTTAAGTAGCCACAGCTGCCCAACGGCAGGCTGACGGAAACGTGGCTATCAGTGTGCCCGTCCGACCACCACCAAACATTCACACCTTTCAGACACTAGTGTAAGTGGCACTGGAGGCAATGTAGGTAAAGTGTCTTGCCCAAGAACACGACACATGACTCGGGGACAGCGGGGATTAAACAGCCAACCTTCCGGTTACTGGACGACGACCTGAGCTCCGGCCGCCACATTTCAAACCATCTATTAGCCTCCAAAACCAGATTTTGTTTTAAAAGAGAAATGTGAGAGACACTTGCCAATTCTATGTCAATTGAACCTTCACCAACTAATTGGTTTGTTCAGCAAGTTTATGGGAACTACAGATGTGGAAAATGTGCACATTGTGCCAACATAATTGAAATCATCCCCATTTGGGTGAAAAATACAGGATAAAATAATGTATTAATTGTCATTCCACACGTTATTTATGTACTTATTTCCCATGTAGCATGATGAATAGTACAGGCCAAACATTTGGACACACTTTCTTATTCAATGCATTTGCTTTATTCTCATGACTGGGTAGATTTTCACTGAAGGCATCAAAACTATGTATGAACTGATGTGGAGTTATTTACTTAACTGAAAAAAAGTGAAATAACTGAGACATGTTTTATATCATAGATTCTTGCAAAATAGCCATCCATTGCTTTGATTACTTTTTTTTGCATACTCTTGGCATTCTTACCTCTGGGAACTCCTTAAAGACTGTTGGAAAACCCTTTCAGGTGACTACCTTTTGAAGCTCATATTTTATTATTTTCTCCTTTTGTTAGGTACATAACTCCGCATATGTTTGTTAGTTGTCATAGTTGTTACCATAGTTTTGATGCCTTCAATGATAATCTACAATGTAGATAGCCATGAAAATAAAGCAAATGTATGGAAAGAGAAGGTGTGTCCAAACGTTTGGCCTGTGCTTTGTTGACCAAAAAAGCTAAATTTAAAATTGTGGATTGCGGAGCATAAAGCAGCCATTAGAAATAATTATTTAGATTATGCTATTGTCAGATATTAGGGCTGAATGGGAAAAAAAAATGATTTTGATTTTTTTTTACAAATATTATTTCGATTAAATTTTCTTCACATTCAGCTTTTTATTCATAATGTACAGTAACGTTTCCAAACATGACTGAAAAAGATTCACCATCAAAATATTAAAAGCTATTACCAGTACTCAAATAATGCAAGAACACAAAAGAGGTTGCGTGAGAGAGGTAGTCCTTTAAAATGGTTCAAGTTAAGGCAAGATCTACAGTACTACTTGGCGCCATGTTTAAATATGCAATTATGGGTAAGTCTATGTAACCAAAAACATGTTATTTGTAAATAAATGTTATATATGTAAATAAATATCTTCCCCATACTCACATATTTTTGCTCTAGTCTGAACTGCTTCAACTAGAGACTGAGGGCTTTGTGATATAGCGTGAAATACATAACATGATATTAACTCTTTTGGTCTTTTTACTATACTGATGAGTGTAAAAAGTGTAAAAATCTTAATGGGAGTATTTCAGATAAGGGTAATTGTGAAAAGTTAATATTTTTGTTAAAAAAGGGTCAGAAAGTATAATTCATTCTTCTCTCCGTTTCTCATTCAAATCGTGCGGTTTTATGTAAACGTGTCTGACTTTTATGTACGTAATGAAATCTATTCAACAATTAAAAAACACTGATTACAAAAATAACAATAATTTTTAGCCCTATGAGGTATTTGCCATGGAGAAGGTGGGACCTCTGACTTCTGTGTGTCACTGTGCTGTTTCCGGTTGCTGTTTACGACGTGTGGGTTACGTTGGGTCGCTTGGGCTTTCGCCCTTGCGTTCCCATCAATGGGTGCGAGTGTGTATTGTGTCTGTCTCAGTTCTCCGAAGCATTTCAGAGAGCTGAGATGCACTGCGCGCTTGTGCCCATCGGTGGGAGCGCGCGGTTGGGAAGCGCAGGGGTGGGGTTGCGAGTGTTGGGACGCGGCCTGCATGTCGCAGCAGTGGCCAGAAACGGCGTCGGTGTGTGACTTGCGGAAGTCGGAAGTCCGTGGCATCTACCTCATTACTGTCTAGATCTCATAACTCAGTGACGGAAAAGAGCGCAAATACAAGCAAATAACTTGCTGATATTAATTTACTTTGGACCTCAAGCGTGCTCAGTTGTTCGTACCTGTGCTAAAAAGCTAGTGTATCCGTCATCTAATTTTCTGTCTGGAATATGTATTAATTGTAGTACAAATGTTCTGTTCATAGCTACTGGCTCGGTGCCTTAACGCAGTTCTTACCAGACTTGAAAAGTCTAATGTACGCCCAAGCACTTATTTTGTGTCATTCCCAACTCTGCATTTCATATGAGCAATTAGCATGCTAAGCGACTGCCCGTTTGCCTTTGGTGAAAGCTCTACTTTTAGTAGCAGTTTATTTGTCACCATGGAGGAGAGGATCTGCACCACGCAGCTCGTTGCTGTTACTGCATAAGGACTTATTATTAGTCTGTCCGTTCTGTCAAGCAGTGGCGAAAGAAAGTACCTACGGGTAATTGGACAACAGCGTGACGTAGACGCGGTGCTTTTTATTTTTATTTTTTATTAACCATTTCGGAGCTGGCTAGTGTAGTAATGTGGTTTTGTCTTTGCTACATTGTGGGGCCCATACACGCGCGTTTTTACAGGTTTAACTACCATTGTGGGGACATTTTGGTGGTCCCCACAAGTTCAGACCTCTTTTTGAGGGTCAAGGTTTGGTTTAAAGTTTAGGGTGGTTTGGATTTGGGTTATGGTTGATATTAGGGTAAGGCATGGCGGTAGGCAATCATTTTTGATGGTTGGGGTTAGGGGAATGGGCTAGGAATGCATCATGTCAATGAGATGTCCCCACGATGATGCAAAGAGTTTGTGTGTGTGTGTGTGTGTGCGGGCGTGCGTGTGTGTGTACTGTGTCATGCCACTGATTGGTGAACTTGGGGGATAAGAGCCCCTTTAAAAAACAAAACAAAAACGCAGCTTTGACGATGCCGAAACCGCACTGTCTGAGATCGCAATTTAGGTCTCAAAACGATATATCATTCAGCCCGACCAGACATTATAAAGATGAAAATCATGGTTCTGCAGCTTCCCTTCGATTTATTGTTATTGAAAGAGTAGTGTCTAATCCGAAAGGTGGCAACATCATCAAACAGCTTCTGAGAAGAGAAGCTTTTTGGATTCATGAACTATCCACTGTTGAACCTCTTGGAAATAATGATTCACAGGATTTGAGTTGATTCCTATAATGTTTTTAATGCCTTCAATGGTGAATGGATAACTGTGTTATTGTTGCTTGTTTTTGTGTATTGGGGGGGAAGAAAGTCATGTAATCTGTAGCATTGAAGCACACCTGTGAATGACTGTCAGATTTGAGGTGAACCTGATGATACTGGACACGAAATGCGTTTTTTCCCTCGAATAAATTCAATGAGTGAAGCCCTGTCAGTGTGCGGGGGATTCTTTTTTTCTGGTTTCCATACACGAGCTTCTGCTGCCTACCAGCACCTGCCCACTGGCGGATGTGCAAAGACATTTTCTCCCTTGTTATATTTTCTTCAGTTTTGTAAGCAAACATATCTTATCACTGTCCTTTATATCCTCTTTAATAAGACCCTAATTCCAGATTTAGCCATTGATTTTTTTCCCACCAGTGTTGTGAGTTTTGACAGCTAAATGTGAAATTAGGATGGTAACAATTTTGCGTGAGAAGGCAAAATATATTTTTCTTGTGTTTCATCTTCGGCACTCTGTTAATGACTCGCTATTAGCAATGGCTTTTTTTCCCTTCTTTTTTTTTTTAAATTAAAACAATTAGATTTCAGATTCATTAAACTTAGTCTTTAAAAAGTTAATATAGTTAAAAGCTAATATTCTGTCAAAAGACAGTTTCTTGCTTTTGAAATAATTGTTGGTCGACTGTATAACGTGGATGTGACAATTTATTTATTAAAAATGTTTTTAGCTTTCCATGTAATTCATTAATGACAGGGTTTTTCCTGGCTCAAAATTAGGCATAGGTGGTATCATGCTGACTGTGATGGGTGACTACCGATACCAGGTATCGTGCCAATAAGTCTGACTTTAAGGTATCGTACTCGCGGCAGTGACCTATACCATTAATGACCGCCCTCCTGCAGTCATTTTAAGATGAGGGCCTTGAAATGGGAAATTATATGACTACAAAGTTGCCATTAGTTTTTGCCTTTTTTTTTTTACTACAATCATTAAAAATGCATCCACTACATCCAGTACATATTAAATTGTAAATATAGTTCAGCATTGTTGTAAAACACTATTGTGTTTATTGTATACTGTATACTGTGTTTTTATGAATTTGGTGATGGCTGGAGTGCGCGACTTCTGGCACACAACCAGGAAATGGGCGTGTTGCAACGGTTCAGTTTTATTCTTCGGTAAAAACGCTAAATGAAATTGTACTGACTAGAGTCTAAAGCGTTTTAGTGCCCCTACACAGTGCCGTACTGGCCACCGATTATGTCCGATAGTGGATTTCTAATATCTATAATAATCAGTGTTACAGGTGTTCATTGAGTTCCATAACAAAATACAGACAATCCATAATATTTGCAAGCTCTGTTATTCTTTCACTTGTGCCCCATTTTATAATATAAAATATAAAATACACAACATCAATGTCTCAACAAATTGACTTTACCAAACAATGTGTGTCTTGTGTCCTGCAGATGTCAGTGAAAAATATATTTGTCTTGAGCGGCAGGAGCCAGAGTTCCCCGGCGTAAAAAAGGAGGATGTTGAGCCTCTTCAATTTAAAGAAGAGGTGCAGCCACAGTCTCCCAACATAAAAAAAAAGAACTTGCCGCCATGCATTAAAGAGGAGGATTTCACAGAGTTGCCCGTGACTGGTGTCCATTTGAAGACTGAAGATGAAAGTCATTATAAAGAAAACAAATTGGCGGAGCCTCCAAGCAGCAGCTCAAGACAACAAATGACAACAGAAAGCGATGAAGACCACCATGGAGGATCACAAGCAGACAGCCTGTTAACTCCATTATCAGACGGTGACGACTCGTCACACTCTCCTCACACTGATGACGATGAACAGTCTAAAGGTGATATGACATGTCACACTGACAGCAAACGTTGGAAATGTTCTCAGTGTGGAAAAACATTTGGCTACAAATCTAAATTGAAAAGACATGTGATTGTCCACACTGGTGAGAAACCTTTTGCCTGCTCAGTTTGTGGTCTAAAATTCTCTCAGAAAGGATACTTAAAAACACACACAAGAACCCACACTGGTGAGGAAAATTTTGCTTGCTCAGTTTGTGGTCGAAGTTTCTCTCACAAGGGAAGCTTAAAACAACACACAAGAACCCACACTGGTGAGAAACCTTTTGCCTGCTTAGTTTGTGGTCGAAGTTTCTCTCACAAGGGAAGCTTAAAAAGACACACAAGAACCCACACCGGTGATAAACCATTTGCCTGCTCAGTTTGCGGTCTAAAATTCTCTGAGAGGGGAAACTTAAAAAAACACACAAGAACCCACGTTGGTGAGAAACCTTTTGCCTGCTCAGTTTGTGGTCAAATATTCCCAAGTAAGGCCAATGCTAAGGTGCACAAGTGTGTTGGTGAAAACAGCAGTGATTAATGAAGTTTCATATGATCAAATTTTAAAATCTAATTTATATTTAAAAGATGGTGCAGAAATCGCATGTACCGCTGAATGAATGAATGAATGATCTGTGTACTTCTAAAGTGTATTGTATGTATCTTAATTTACTGTGTTTTATTGAATTTGTATTTGAAATGTTACATCAACCTGACATAACGCTGTAGATTAAAATTAGTTGATGACTATAATCTGGGATGTTTACATCTAAATGTCCTTAGAGATTTGGACGTCACGTGATTTCTTTGAACACACCCCCTGTGGCAGGCACGTACCGGCACCGCGTTATTGGACTACATTGACGTGGAGGGATAAAAGTAGCGTTTATCTGTCAACTTTCCGCCCAAGAGCATTGACACTAACTTTGATGAAAAGGACATGAATATACATGCGTGAGGTGGACAGGTTGGATGAAATTAGCACTGCGTGTCAGGAGGGCTTTTTTTTCCAACTCGGCGACGCTACTACGTGGAATTACTTGTAATTACTGTACTCTCTTACACCGGTGAGTGCTTTCAAATCTGATCATACAAAGTCTTTACAAATTTTTACAACCCAGATTTATTTCCCATTTATGTTTATTCAGAATGCTATCGAAGTTAGCAGTTTTATGCAAGTCTTGCAGTGTTATTTAGATACGCTAGCAACTTTGTATCTGCCTTATAAAAAATATTATTTATGGTTTGGTCAGTTATTAAATTAAACTGTGTAATATCTATTAAACCGTAGCAGCACAAACAAATGAAACGGATTATTTCCCTCACACTATGCGTGTGGTAACTTTCTTGAAGCTAGAAGTTAGCATCTGCTGATTCAGCCACCCTGTACAAAGTGCCCGATCACGTCTTTTGCCTTCATTTAATAACTATTGAAATTAATTAATTAATTAATTATAACTGTTTGATTTATAATATTACTATTTAGAAGTGGACAAAATTGCTTTAATTTACTCAGTATGTCTCTGTGGGGGAATTTAAGATGAAGAGGGTTTTTTTCTCTTCACAGTACTGAGAGCAGAGCGAATGTGTTAATTAGATCTCTTTGTTTAAACTTGGCGTCAGCAGGTCTGCTTTGAAAAACAAACTCAAATTCTTATCTGATCTTTGCAAAATAACATTGTGATCAGGGGGAAGGGACATGTAGGTCTGCTCTGAAAACAACATCATTGTAGGAGGGGGAAGTTTGGTGAGTGTATTGATGTATCATGTGACTCTGGGAAGGAGAAGAACGGCTGAGGATTGGACGAAGAAGACGGGGAGGGGTTTGAAGAATCAGGGGAGGATACTAGTGATTTGCTCGGAGGAGGAAGGTCCATGTGTCCATAAGCTTATGTAAAATAAATCCTGATTTTACCGATCTCATTGTCTGAGTTTGATAATCAACATTGTGAACACGGGAAAACAAAAAAATTGTTTTTCTAACACTATACAATCGGGCTACATCTACACTTACCTGATTCAGTAATTGACTCACCTGATATGAACTGAACTCTACACAAGCAATGAGGAGGATCCCAAATCCTCCGTTTTGTTATTCACCCTTTTTATGGCTGCTGTGATCCATTGGCTACGCATTGATTCTTCTTTTGGTAGTCTGGAGAATGCTTGATCCTTTTTTTTTTTTTTGCCTCTTCTTGTTGTGGCAGCTGGTCCACAACAATTCTTATATGTTGTGTTTTTCTATGAATAAATAAAGTAAAAAAGAAAGTGTGTGTGTGGGGGGGTCTTTTTGTTTGACTTGCAGATCAACCATGGTTTTTTTTCACCTTAGCGCCAAGTGTTCTCCTTTGCATTATATTGCCGTCATCTGGCAATGACCCTATCCACCCCGTCAATGGTGTCCAGCGGGTGTGCTATTAAATTCATTAGCTTCAACTGTAAAGGGCTCAATAGCCCAATTAAACCAAGTAAAATACTGCACCACATCCACCACCTTGGTGCCCAAGTGACCTTTTCGCAAGACTCGTCTCAAATTAAATTGAAGAAGGGAAGGGATGATTCAAAACACTCCGTCCGCACCTTTTTTTTATTTTTTAATGAGGACTGTTAACTTTATTTCACAACAAATTGACCTTTTTTTATGGTTGTTAACACAACACTTGACATGTCGGCTTCAGTACTATGGAAGACCTTGAAGGCATATATGTTAAAGGTGAGATAATTTCTGTCACAGTGGGTGTGAGTGGTTGTTCAACCCAAATGTGGGGAAACACAGCAGGGAGTCAGGAAAAAAGGGCAAGGTGAGGATCTTTATTGAAACAAGAGAGTAGGGTAAGTAGGCTGGTCGCCATGACTGGGCGTTGACGAGAGTAGGCTGGTATGTCAGCTGGTGGCGGTAAACTACTTATGTAGCAACAGCTGCCCTGGGGCAGGCTGACGGAAGTGTGGCTGCCAGTGTGCGCCTACGGCCCTTCCGATCACCACCAAACATTCGCACCTTGTGTGTGAAGTGCGCCTTGCCCAAGGACACAATGACACATGACTTGGGGAGAGTGGGGATCAAGCAGCCAACCTTCCGGTTACTACATGACCATCTATACACCCTGAGCCACGGCTGCCACATTGTACCAATATATTCTTACTGGGTGGCCTCACATCTAAAACATCTTAATGATTTATCCATCCATCCATTTTCTTTACCGCTTAGTCCTCACAAGGGTTGCGGGGGGCGCTGGAGCCTATCCCAGCTGGCTTCGGGCAGTAGGCGGGGTACACCCTGAACTGGTTGCCAGCCAATCACAGGGCACACAGAGACAAACAACCATCCACACTCACAATCACACCTAGGGACAACTTTGACTGTTCAATTAACTTTTTTTTTAATGTCCATACATACACCAAGATATTTTGGGAAGCATTTCGACGCTGGATTTCTGAGGACCGTGATTTACCCACATTAAAATTTAAGGATATTAAATTTGGGACGATACTGCAAACAGGTAAATAATGCCCAACACTTTGATAATAATGGCAAAACAGTTTATTCATAGATATAGGTTTAATAAATGTCAATCTGGCTGGCGAGGTTAATTTGGAGATGGATTGTGACGGAACACTATTCACCGTCTTCAAACGTTACGCTGTCGCCATCTTCTGGTCAGTGTAAGAGATGATGTCAGTGACAACTTCCGGGAATCCAAAACAAATAAACTAGGCTAAAGTCTACATTGGCGACATGCATCTTCTGTGAACATGAGGTCGCAAGCATGACGTCACAAATATGCGACACTACCATAGGAGAGGGGAGGGGTTGAGGACTTGAGCCACAACAGATGGACCAAAGTTGCATGTCTATTATTATCAGCGGATTTCTTTATTATCTGGTTTATCTGTATGTCAAATTGGCTGATAATTGCCAATAGTTATCTGCCACCGATATCGCGCATTCCTGTTAAAAAGTATATTTAACGTTAATATAAGCCACTTTAATATGCACAGTTTTAACATAAAGATCACACATTTTGGTGGGTTTGGGCGATATGGCCAAAAAATAAATGTTCTTTTTTTCCCCCCTGTCATTCTAATCTAGACAATTATGATTTTAATTAAATGAATAAATCCAACAAACATGTATTTAAAAGTTTGATTGATTCAAAAATAAATCCTGTGCAAAATGTTCTGACAACAATAATCAGCATTTCAAACGACCTGTTGCATAGTTCACTCAGCCCTTTGTTTGCAGAATCATTTTTACACTGGTACAAATGACCGATTATATGTAGAAAATTACCTCTGAATGATGAAGAGACAGAAACAATGGCTGCAATGTAAGGTTCAGTTTGCAAAATACAAAATGTCTGCAGCTGAACTGTACACCTTTCAAATCCTGCTGACTCATGCTCACGAATACACGATACAAGTAATGTGTGCAACTAATGTAAAAAGATGTATCCATCTATTTTATTGTACATTTGCTTCCTTTAAAACAGTACACCGGGCTCTACTCGGTTGTCACAGAATAAACAAAAAAGTTTATAAAACAAGTCAGCATAGAATTCTTTGATGTATCACTGTATAGCAAGTGCCATTATAAAAATAAAAAAAACTCTTCATAATTAATTAAAAAGTTAGTTTTTGTATTGAATAGTTTAGTATATTTCCTCCTATCTAAATTAGATTGCTTATGAATAGTGAAGTGACGTTCATGAACGAATCGAGTCTTTTGAATGGCTCGTCAATGTGAACGATGGGAACAGTCTTTATAGAGAGACGTTCAACTTTAAGTATAACATTGCTGATTTCAAGTAATGTTAAAAAGCATAAAAGAGCCAGTCTTTTGAATACTGACGTGTATTCATTTAATTATAACTGATTTATAATATTACTATTTAGAAGTGGACATGACTGCTTTAATTTACTCAGTATGTCTCTGTGTGAGAATTCGAGGTCATGTGGGGGGTTGAAGCGAATGTGTTAATTAGATTCCTTTGTCTTTTACAAACCGGTTGAGCAGGAGGGGGTTTAGTGACATATTTTCTTGCTCTGAAAACAACGTAAATCTTTATCTTGTGAGGTGAGGGGGAGCACTTCGGTGATGTGTATTGATGTATCATGTGACTGTCTGAGAAGGAGAGGATTGGCAGAAGAAGGCGGGGAGGGGTTTGAAGAGTCACGGAAGAATACTAGTGCCTGGAACTGGGGGAGGAGCCACACACACGGGGGAGAGAATGGCGGCGTTTGGCCATCTCATGTGTCCATAAGCTTATGTAAAAATAAATCCCGATTTCACCGATCTCATTGTCTGAGTTTGATAATCAACATTATGAACACGGGAAACAAAGAACGATTTTCCAACAATACCTCTTTTAAGTGAACGATTCTCCTGTCAAATAGCCATAAATCCCAACACTACTTGTTAAGTTTGTACAGTAATATACAGATAATGCTTTCAACTAGATGATGTGTTTTGTAAAACAAGCAATGTGCATCTCATGTACACTTAACCACACGAGCGCATGTTATCGATGACGTACAAAATGGCTATTGTCATTGGAAAAAAGTACACACCAAAAAAACATCCTAAGTAACCTCAAGTATTCAGAGTTCAGTCGGGCAATGAATCTACGTTGTACAAATGTACACCCAGACGAGTAATTGCCTTTCAAAATAAGAGAATGAAAGTGTCATACTTTTATATGAAGATGAAATATATTGGCTTATTCATTGTTTGCTTTTGTATAGATCATCGGTACAACACAATTATTTAAGAGAGTATGCTCTTTAAAGGAAGTAGTGTGTGGCTCTTAAAAGAGCCGTTTTGGTGTTTCAGATGTCTGCTTGTAGTTTTACTTGGACTTGGCTGCCTTCTCGGTCTTCTTGGGCAGAAGCACAGCCTGGATGTTGGGCAACACGCCGCCCTGGGCGATGGTGACTCCGCCAAGGAGCTTGTTGAGCTCCTCGTCGTTGCGGACCGCCAGCTGCAGGTGACGGGGGATGATCCTTGTCTTCTTGTTGTCGCGGGCTGCGTTGCCTGCCAACTCCAAGATCTCAGCGGTCAAGTACTCCAGCACGGCCGCCAGGTAGACGGGGGCGCCGGCACCGACGCGCTGGGCGTAGTTGCCTTTACGCAGCAGTCTGTGAACACGACCGACCGGGAACTGGAGTCCGGCGCGGGAGGAACGAGTCTTGGCCTTTGCCCTGGCTTTGCCGCCGGTCTTTCCTCTGCCGCTCATCTTGATTTGTCTTTCTGGAGTGGAAACTCGAAGAAAACTGTACCCTTCGACGGAACAAGTCCTGCTTTAATAGCTTCTAAATGCGCGCGATGTTTTGAGTCAGGCCAACCAGGGAAGAGGTTTTCAGCGCGGAGAGGAACTTTGCATTTTGGCGGCCAGTTTGAACACAATTCCCTCCAATTGGCAGCGAGCCTTGTGGCAGGAGGTCTGTCTTCCAGGCGGGGCTGAGCTCAAGCAGGATCTGCGCACCAATCAGCATGCGCCGGTCTGAGCGCGCGTCACTCCTGCGCAGTCGAACCAGGCGGTTAAAAGCCACTTGCGTGTCACCTTCACATCACTAGGTTACTTTAGGAGGAGAAATACTCGAAGATGGCAAGAACGAAACAAACAGCCCGTAAGTCTACCGGCGGCAAAGCCCCCAGAAAGCAGCTGGCCACCAAGGCAGCCCGCAAGAGCGCCCCGGCCACCGGCGGCGTCAAGAAGCCTCACCGTTACAGGCCCGGTACCGTGGCTCTCCGTGAGATTCGTCGCTACCAGAAGTCCACCGAGCTGCTCATCCGCAAGCTGCCCTTCCAGCGCCTGGTCAGGGAAATCGCTCAGGACTTCAAGACCGACCTGCGCTTCCAGAGCTCGGCCGTCATGGCTCTGCAGGAGGCCAGCGAGGCTTACTTGGTGGGTCTGTTTGAGGACACCAACTTGTGCGCTATTCACGCCAAGAGGGTCACCATCATGCCCAAAGACATCCAGTTGGCCCGTCGGATCCGTGGAGAGAGAGCTTAAGCTTTTATAGTCATACAACAACGGCTCTTTTAAGAGCCACCACATTTGCAACTGAAAGAAAAATTCCATCATGACTCTATATTCGATAAGAGTAATGATGATCCTTATTAAAAGTAGGTTTATCTTAAGCATTGCACATTTGGTTGTTATGAAAGCAGTATAGGTATAAAGCTCATAGTATATGGCAATTAACTTAACCCGCTCGCCTTTGATCCCCCCTTTTTTTTCTTTTTTTTTTTAACTATTATCAATTTAAAATAAATATATTGGTGCACTCTTACACTAATGCCATGCATTAACCCTGATGTAAAGCAATCGTATGGAAGTTTTGGAGGAGCAATTGGATATTCTGATTGGACAACCGTTCCCCCGCTTCAAGTAGCCAATCAATGAGCAGCTACTGTGACAACGTAGGGTATTTTACACGCAATTGATTAGTATTACAATACCTAGAATTATGTCTGGTCCGACCGGCGCACAGATACATTGTGTATCTTCAAACTTTTGGGTTTATATTAAGATACTATAATTTCGCCGATGAATTAATTAAAACTTCCATTTCCACTGTTGTCTCAGTTTTCAGACGCTTTTGGAACCGTAACTATCAATGCCTACAACAAAACAGTGGTCTGATGATAGAAAAGAATAACGAAAAGCTAAAATAATTGAGTTAAATGTCCGTTTTAACACAATCAATGACATGAATGTTTTTTATTGATATGTAAATAATGAAATGAGTTTAAGAATAAAAAGTCATATTTCCTTAGTGTTGATCCTTACTGTTGATTTTGAATCAAACCCCAAATAAATCAACACCTATTGATTGATTAATTAATTATATTAGTGATGGGAATTCCGGCTCTTTTTAGGGAACCGGTTCTTTTGGTTCGGCTCACTAAAAAGAGCCGGCTCTTTCGGCTCCCAAATGGCTCTTTAGATTTTTTGTCGCTTAAATCAATATATTACCAACAACAATTTAAAACTGCGCAATATGAATAACTAATGTGAAAAAATTGCACTATATCAAATGTTTGTTGTATAAAATACACTTTTATTTATAAACTCGACAGTTATAAAAAAAGAAAATTTAACTATTTACAAATGAACTTAAATAATTGCTTTGGTTATGTTAGCTGCATTGTCACCAACACAGCCACTTTGAGCAGCTCCTCAGCTAAGTTTTCAGAAGTGTGTCTCTCACTGAACTCAAAACAATCCAGAAGACAGGACACCATTTTGAAACTTTCAACAAAGTGACATGTAACTGACAAGTAGGATGTGGTGGTTCTGGAAGTCCAGCTGTCTGTTGTTAGACAAACTGCTGTGGCTTTTTTAACCCTCTCTTGCAGTGAAGCACGTTCTCCGTCCTACAGGCCTGGGATGATTTTTTGGGAGAGTGTTTTCTTACTTGGAAGTGCATACATTGGATTGAGTGAATGAATAAACCTTCTGAATCTTTGTCCTCCACAACTGAAAATGGTTGGAAATCACATGCAATAATTTTAGCCAGTTCTTCATCAATTACCTTTTGTCTTGCTGGAGTCATTGACTTTTGCAAAAATTGGCCCAGAGAGCTCTGGGTTGTAATTTTCCGTTGTTGTGGTGGTGCACTGGATGATGCTGAAGACACTGCAGCCACAGCAGCGACAGTTGCAGTAGCACCTTCATTATCAGGTTAATTTATTTGCCTTTTTTCCTCCAATTGAACTAAAGGATGAGTAGTTCTCAATGAGAACATGAGAACTTCTCATGTACCGGTGTAAATTGTTTGTAGAGCCTCCCCGATATGAAATTTTAGTCTTGCAGACTTTACACTCTGCCTTAGTTTTGTCAGTTGTTGTATTGAAATGTGTCCATATATTGCTGCGTTTTCTCTTGTCACTCATTTTTTAACTGTTTTTTTTTTTTACCTTTCCGTTTATACAAGCGCTCTCCTCTCTCTCGTCTCCTCCCTCCCGTTCGCGTTCGAGTGTGTGTGACTGCTTGCAGCGTGCTGTCGTGTGCCCCTCCCCCCTCTGCTGCTCACACAGAGACGTCACTCGCACACATACTCACCAATCAAATGCGGCTTTAGAGAGAAAAAAAAAGAGGGAAAAAAGCGGCTCCCAGTCAGGAGCCGGCTCCCGTCGTTCACGTTAAAGATCCGGCTCTCAGAGCTGGTTCGTTCGCGACCGACACATCACTAAATTATATGTTTTTTTTTTCCATTTTGAGTTTTGACTCGGGTTACGGATGATGTGTGTTTTTAATATATGACATATGTAGTAGCAGACAAGAAATACGTTGACTCTTTAAATGAGATTTGGTGGCTCTTAAAAGAGCCTTTTGTGGACATAAATGTTGACTCACTTCTTTTTGGGTGCTGCCTTCTTGACACTTTTGGGCTTGGCCACCTTCTTGGCGGGGCTCTTCTTAGCGGCGGTCTTCTTGGCCGCTGGGGCTTTTTTGGGCGCCGCCTTCTTGGGGCTCTTGGTGGCCTTCTTGGCTACTTTCTTGGGCGTCACGGCCTTCTTGGGGGATTTCTTGGCGGCCGTCTTCTTGGCTGCCACTGTTTTGGCCTTCTTGCTCGGCGTCGCCTTCTTCGCGGCGGGCTTCTTGGCTTTAGCGGGGGTCTTCTTGGCTGCCTTAGTGGCTGCCTTAGTGGGCGCCTTCCCCTCGGCCTTCTTGTTCATCTTGAAGGAGCCAGAGGCGCCGGTGCCTTTGGTCTGAAGCAGAGTTCCCTTGGTCACCAGTCCAACGACAGCGAGTTTGACGCGGGACCTGTTCTTGTCCACGTCGTAGCCGTCGGCCGCCAGCGACTTCTTGAGGGAAGCCAGGGAGACGCCATTGCGCTCGTTGGAGGCGGCCACAGCCTTGACGATGAGCTCGCTGACGCTGGGTCCGACCCTCTTCTTCACGGGTTTGGACGCCTTCTTCTTGGTCGCTTTAGCCTGGGTTGGTACTACTTCTGTCATGATGCCTGCTATTTGTCTTTTGAACGGGCTGGTAGTTTTTCCCGAGCAAGAGGTGGGACTTAAACGCACCATGAGAACCGTGGAGAGTCAATCGGGCAGTTTGCTCCACGGCGCGCTGACAAACTCTCCTCACTTGTGTTTTCTCCGCACATTTCAAATGATGAAAAACAACATTGGAAGCATTTTAAATAAAATTTAATGATTTTAATAGATCTCACACTTGTTTATTTCCATAATGAAGCTGTTTAAAAGTCGTATACTTTCTGCATTTATTTTGCAGAGCTTCCAGACTTCACCTCTACACTGTCGTGAGCAGCGCTTCTCGGCGAATTTCCTGACTCATTTCTAAAATAATATGGTTTAAAGTAAAATACTATTTGACAAAAAGTGTTTTACATATAAAGTAACATGTCCAACCATGGATTGAAACTCTAATCAAGCGAGTATTGATTATCGTTTTGGAAAAAGACAACGTTTTCTGAGGGCAGCAAACACACATGACTGAAACCTGTGGCTTGTGTCTGTTATCTGATAACACTTCTCAATTTTATATCCAAGTCATGGAATGTGTTTGTCTTAAACAATACAAAGTAGCTGAATTTTTAACAAATTTGTCTACATACATACTGTATGCATGGGAACAATTGGTGTGAATGCTTTTGCCTTCCGCATCAGTATCACGTAGGTCAGACATATAGATAGATTACAGTGCTTATTGTGTAAACACTGCTCGCGATTGTATCATTTTTTTATTTTGCACTTTATTGAACGTGTGGCTAATATTGACATTTATTTGACTTGTGCATCACATGTATTCAGTATCTCATCCCGATATAATAATTGTATTAAACTTTTGTTGCACACCACACAGAGAACCTGCTCACACTTGTGCATGTGCAGGCCTCCTAGAAGACATGTCAGTGACAGGGTATTGAATAACTCTTTGACAGTGTTGGGAAGATTGTAGATAGTTTGTCATGTTTTCCTACTGAGAATGTAATAGTAGTGAAATTTCTCATTACTATTTCAATGCATTGTAATTTGACTTCTTTTTCACAACTTGTGTATTCATTACACATACTTTCGCATTTGAGAAATATGTGTTCAAATGTTTCAGCATTAATTGAAACTTCCCCAAAACAATGTAAAAAAGACTACACGGGGAATTTAGTAACTTCTGTTTAACTGCACAACAGTATAAACATAGAAATACACAATAGCGCTTCATATTATCTTAAAAAAAAAAAAACTTAGTTAAGTGATGGCATGCTGCCTGGAGACTACATTTGTACGAAATCCAAACCCTCAGAATCCAACGGTGTCCTCCAAAGAAGATAAGCTAATCAGGAATGTTGGACTAACTGAAGGTATTGTGCCGGCAAACCAGTAGTGAGAGTTTGTGGTTTTCTCAATAGTGCGCATGCGTACAAACACCCTCCTCCCTGCTTTTTACGCAGGAAACGGAGCGTCAATAAAAATATAGTTGTTGGTTTTTTTCATTTTGTTAACCATAAGTACACGTCTGTTACAGGTTGATAAAGCGATTTTAAGTGAATCAGACAACTTAATTTGTAGTGGAATTCTCTCTAATACAGAAGCGATCGCTTATGGCTACTGAGTGACGCCCTCCGCACACCCACAAGTTTGGCTACCTGTCCCCATTCAGGTCCGTAGTCTTGTTATAAAATTAGCCAGCAACACAAGTCCACTACATTCTAATCATCTTTGGTGACTACTCATAACTCAATAATGTCCGGCCGAGGAAAGGGTGGCAAAGGGTTGGGAAAAGGAGGCGCTAAGCGTCACCGTAAAGTACTCCGTGACAACATCCAGGGAATCACCAAGCCCGCCATCCGTCGTCTGGCTCGCCGTGGAGGAGTAAAGCGAATCTCCGGCCTCATCTACGAGGAAACTCGCGGTGTGCTGAAGGTTTTTCTGGAAAACGTCATCCGTGACGCTGTCACCTATACCGAACACGCCAAGCGGAAGACCGTGACTGCCATGGATGTGGTATATGCACTCAAGAGACAAGGGCGTACTCTGTACGGCTTCGGAGGTTGAATCTTCTCACTCTTTGTCCTTAATAATCCAAAGGCCCTTTTAAGGGCCACCCACCTACTCTGAGAGAAATCATTTCATATCAAACACAAACCGATTTAAGAATTTAACATTGAATATTACTAATTAAAAATAACAAATGCAACTACTCCAGGCATCATATGACTCTGAGCAGTTTTTACTGCTTAAAACGTGAACATTTGTGTTTTTGTCCATTTCATTTGTAGTACAGTGATAAATTGGCTTTTAATTAGAGAGCTGTATTAGTACAAATTTTCAAATGAAATATTACCTTTAATAATGGAAGAGTTTGAGTTTTATATGCAATACAATAACCGTTTTTGCTAGTGCAACCTCTGCTTCCATTTTGATTTACACTACATTACTGTAATTTAATAGTGGCAGTACGTTTTATGTGGTACCTCCACATGATGGATAAAAAAAAAGACTAAGCTCATTCTGAAAATTTAAGCTTTTCCTTTCAGTATTGCACACCAAATTTGCACTCATTGTGGAAAAACACTTTATCCCATGAATATCCCATTGAGTTTAAAAATCACGTTTTCAAATGTAAAATTTTATCTAAATAACCTTCGTCTTGTGTTAACTTTCTGTTACCATCTCTTATGTTAACGGGTCGGTTTCGACCCGTGTCTTAAATCAGCTGTAAAATACACTAAAAACAAGTAGATATCATCCAATTTATTTCTCATCTCTTGGTTGGCTTGTTAGGCTTCCTTATCCATGAAAATAATAGTTTTAATGTTTTTGGTGTGGGCTTCTGGGCCTTTTTTGTCAGTATACCCCTCGTTTTCAATAAATAAAAAAAAAGGTAAAATAAACACCAAGAGAATCATATAAATAAACAAAAGGTTGTTGTGTTACCTGACTATTACTGGGGGCTATTAGAACACATCTCTTAAATTAATTTGTTTTATTTATTTATTTATTTAAATATTATTGACTATAGTAACATCTATGGTGTTACGGGTCGATTTCGACCCATATATATTTACTTCAAGAAAAATGCAAAAAAAAGTATTTTTTCAGCAGTAGAACTTTAATATAAACACAAAATGAAAAGCAGAACAGGTCAAAACACAAAATATATAGATTTGCAAGGTAAAACAAACGACAACCAATCAAGCAAATGAAACCAATAGAAATCACTTAGGTACTATTTCCAAAACTAATAAAAAACAAAATCACAGTAAAAGTCTCTGTGTGCAAGAATATGCATGTGTGTGTGTTTAGATTCATGTGTGGCAAAAAGTGACAATTTTAGTGTGTTCTTTGCAGAGATATTTCTTGCAGTTGAAGCACAATACTTTGGTCTTTCTGTCCTTACTGCTTGGGCAGACCTGACACATCTTTCTTTTAGAATCAGGTGGCCTGCGTGGGGTTGTGGCTGTGGCTGTTCTGGTTGATGTTGAGGCAGGGCTGGCTGAGGAGGATGCTGTTGCGGATGCTCTTTGTGGTGATGAAGGTGTGGACGAAGTGCTAGGTGAGCTCTGCAACTGTCTGACCAAGATGGCAGCATCTGGGGTTCGGGGCACCCGTTCCCTTCGCTCAATGTGTGGCTTGACAAGTGCATTTCCCAGCTCCTCAAGAAACATTCTTTGCTTGCTTTTTTTGGTTGAGTTCCACCCTTGGTGGATTTGGGTCCACAACACAAATGCATTACATGCAGACACATCAAGGATGTTGTAAAACACAACCATTGGCCACCTCCTGGTCATTCGCTGGCAAGTGTAGGTAGGAGTCAGCTTGTCCAGGTTGTCCACTCCTCCTTTGTTTTTGTTATAGTCGAGGATAATTGTGGGCTTTTTGTCACTTCCTGATGACACAGCTGCATCTTTGTGAAGAGTAAACATAAGTATCACATTCCGGGGTTTTTTGGACAATATTGGACAACAGTGGTTGTGTCTGTAAAAGCAAACTTTGAGGAAAGTGGAGCCCTGTCCTTCACCTGCAAAATTTCAGTAGGCAGCTCAGGTTTATTTTTCTTCACTGTGCCCACCATGGTTAGTTTCCTCCTGAGAAGTTGTTGTCCAAGGTCATAGCTGGTAAAAAAAATTGTCACAAGTGATATTGTGACCCTGCAGTCCAGTAGTCATATCGAGGACCACACGTTTTCTTTGGTTTTTCTCAGGAATGCCACTCGCAGGTTTGCCTGTGTAAATCTGTAGCTTCCATGCATAGCTGGTTTTTGCATCGCAGGCTGCCCAGATTTTTATGCCGTACTTCCCTGGCTTACTGGGTATGTATTGCCGGAAGGGGCATTTTCCTCGGAAAGGGACAAGACGTTCATCGACTGTCACCTCTGGCCCTGGGTTGAACATCAGTGGAAGGAGTTGCGTCCATCTCTCCCAGACATCCCCGATGGGGGCAAGCTTGTCAGATCTTGCTCTGCTATTTCGGTTGTCAAATCTGAGGACTCTTGATATCGTTCGAAAGCTCTGAAGTGACATTGTTGCCCGGAAAATATTTCTGCCTGTCGATGCGTCCCAGAGACTATCAGTGGCCTCATTGCAGGATCTGTACACTCCAGCAAGAAGAAGAACACCAATGTAAGCATCCAGATATTCCTCATCAATATCTTTCCACATGTCGTCATGGACTTTTTTTCCTTCAAGGTTTGTCATAGCCATGATGACTCTTTTTAGTGACAATGGCATGAATAGCTCGAAACATGTCTTGATGTCACTGACTCTTGTCACAGCAAACCTTGTGATTCCAGGGGTCATTTTTATGACATTTGAAGCAGCTGCCCTGCCATGTACATCATGAGATACTGAGCTCCAAAAGATCTTACCATTTTTGGACTTGAATCTTTCAGTGGGACGAGCTTCACCACCTGTGACCTCCTCATCAGACTCATCAGATATGTCTGTGTCTTCTGGACGATACTCCACATTGTCTTCCTCCTCAGAAACCTGCTCATCCACATCGCTATGCTATGCTGCTCTGTGTCCTCTTCCTCATTTTCATCAAAAAGATTATCCAGAACTTGGGTCGCTGTAAATCTTCTTCTCATGTTTGTATGCTGCAAATTGGAGATGTGCACTCTGCAAGTCAAATGACCCTTCAAATGAATGAATTGACCTTACATGTCAGGACATGCCCATCTCTGTTTGTTTTGTTTTTGTGCAGGTGTACTGGAAAACACGGCAAAATGAGAATCCCCTAAAGATCACAGGATTGGGAGAAGAGCTGGCTGTCAGTGTGTTGGCTGACAGTGCAATTATGAATCCAGTTTTGGCTCTAATTATTGCTTTATAATCTTATTTTTTATAACTGGGTCGAAACCGACCTAACAACACAAATGTAATCATTTCAACCAGAGCATTTTAGAATTTAGTGAAAACCTTTTTTTGTTTTATTTTGTTGAAATAGAGGTTCCTGACAAAGTCAAAAAGCCTTGATGCAATAAACTAATTTATATGGTTCTTTTATGCATGTTAAACCTAAAAACGGGTCGCTGCCGACCCTAACACAAGACGAAGGATAAGCAAAACGGACACAAGCCAAATCAATCAAATGTGGTAATCAAGATTTTCTGTTCAGTTCATTCACCTGCGAAGTGACGAGGAAGCGCCAAATTACGGTGCATGTCCTCTTTCAGGTCCGGAAAATGACCAACAAAGACTCTGCTTTTCAGAGGGAGGTTTTTGTGTGCGCCTCACAAAACCGAGAGGCTGTCTACCAATCAGAGAGTGGCGTTAGCACACTGCTCGTTGCACGAGTCTCCTATAAAATCACTGGCTTCCCTAGCATCGGACAACGTCTTGTAGTCTACACTTGACACGGTTACCATGCCCGATCCAGCGAAGACCGCCCCTAAGAAGGGCTCCAAGAAAGCCGTCTCTAAAGCCCCGGGAAAACCCGGCCGGAAGAGAAGAGGCAAGAGAAAGGAGAGTTACGCCATTTACGTGTACAAAGTGCTGAAGCAGGTCCACCCGGACACCGGCATCTCGTCCAAAGCCATGAGCATCATGAACTCGTTCGTCAACGACATCTTCGAGCGCATCGCCTCCGAGGCTTCTCGCCTGGCTCATTACAACAAGCGCTCCACCATCACGTCTAGGGAGATCCAGACCGCGGTGCGTCTTCTGCTTCCCGGCGAGCTGGCTAAGCACGCCGTGTCTGAAGGCACCAAGGCTGTCACCAAGTACACCAGCTCCAAGTAAATCGCTCTCTCGTTACCTCAAACCAACGGCTCTTTTAAGAGCCACCCACATTCTCTGAAAAGTATTCCAACTCCTTTAATACGTCGCCTACTTGTCCCTTTTGTCTATTAACATGATGACCATAGTGTCATTGCGTGTCTGCGTGACTTTACTTCAATATTTCAGACTCTTCAAGAAACAGTATCTACTATCTAGGTCTGTCAAGGATAATAATTTAAAAGCCCAAAAATAATAGGTATAGCATAGTTTTCATTCAAAACATGAGTTATATTTACAAAATGAATGTTACAAATTATTTTCTAATGTAAAAACCACGATGAATCCGTAGGCACACTGAATGATTTGGTACGTGTCTGATAAATGAAAATAGTCATGGCTGAATCTAAAAAATTGTGGAGAAGTTTTCAAATATGTATTTAAAAAAATTATATAAAAAACATGGACATGCATTGCTTTTTGAATTTAAAATTCTTTAATGAGAAACTGCATAATAAACATTCTGCTTTCAATTTAGGGTAAAAAAAAAAACTTACACTAAATGCTTACTTAATCTTGTTTTTAAAATTCATATTTTCCTTAGAGGGCATCTTTTGTTGAGTTACAGGTATAATTCTTTAATTAAAAATTATACAAGTATCCTCCTGCAAACATCAGCAAGCAAGGCAAGTTGTAAAATGTCTTAAAATAGTCCTCTTGTTTATGTTTAACAAATTTTAAGCACTCATAAATCATGACCGTTACTGTCTCAAATGTTCACCAATCTCGATACTGTAAATGTATATGATCGTATGCCGAGAAACATTTCTTGGGAGTAGTAATATGACGACATGGCTTCAAAAGCCTATAAGCTATCCAGTTACGACACAACGCTCACACGTGACGCCTGCTGAGCCAACTTGGCGATATTACAAACGTGTCTTCTTCTTTTTGACGGCTAGCAAGCTAAGCTAAGATCAGCTAGGCTAAGTTAAACAAGGCCGAGAAATTTCGAGCACTGTCTGAGACGACTTACCCGAACACAAAATGTAATGATTGTTTGACTTCAAGTATTTAGCGAGCAACGGACACTGCGGTGGAGCTAGCCGCCTTTTCGTTTTACGGAGTCAAGCCAGCCACTCATCATTTCAATCATTTGCCCTTTCTGTTTGCCATTTTCTACGAATGTTCGCATCTGCGTGAAAGGTGGCTGGCACGGTGAACGACAGTTTGAATGATTTTGTTTTATTGACAAACAGCTTAAAGATGTTTCAGTATAATACAGCACTAATTCACATTTCATTGGGTATGCACTCTTGTGGGGTAAATAAGTTCCATTACCTGATATTGAGCTACAACATTGATATGTACAATATTATGTTAATTGGAAACAAGGGATGGGTTGAAATGGAGGAGTCTATTTGACCCAGCAGGACGGCTTACTGCATTTAAGCCGAGTACACACATAAAGACAATCAGGCTAATTTTGTCACGATATTGCACCCTTCCCGACCAAGGACGTCAAATTCCCGACAATCTTATGTCTTATAACATTGTCTTTATGTGTTGGGTTTGTCCCGATAATAGGGTCCAAATCCAGTCGGGTTCAACAATCTTAAATATTGAACATTTTCAATATTTAAGATTGTTGAACCCCTTTGTCATGGCCTCGGGTCTGTATCGCTTTTACTGGCACGAAGCAACTTTGAGAAGCCTTGCCAGACAAAAAAAAATAAACTACAAATGTGCTTTACCACCCAGTCATCCTACCCCCCACATTGACAGGACCAATCTTAACAAGTTTTCTGGGGAAACCCCTGAAATAATAATACCAAAGTGATGTTAATTATCTTTTTTTTTAAGGCTCTAAACGCACTGACAAGTGAGGGGGTGAGAGTTGTGGTAAGAGAATGTGGTACAAAATTAAAGTTAAGATTCAGATTCAAGATTGTCATTGCACAGAAAACAACGGAATTGCGTTTGGAGCATCAGCAGTGTTTGATGTAAAGTGGCACTGTGCACAAACAACAAAGTTGAGGTGCAGTAACCCTAATATTTGGGAGGAGACATCTTTTGCTCCTCAACATACACCCGAACACTATTTACCCATCATTTTTCACCACATGGCTCTACCTTGTGGAAAAACTGAGTAATTACATCCAATAGGAAGACTTAATTCACATTATCTTTGTTATTGATATATTAGATGAAAATAGTCATTTTCTAAGTTTGGAAGAATTTGAGAGAAAATTAAACATAACAATCTCAATAAGAGAACACAACAGAGTTTGTAAAGCGGTTCCTGTGCCGGGTGTGCCCTTAACAAAAATGATTAAAAATACTTTACTCTAAAAGACAAAACGTGCTACCAAACATTCAATTATAGCACATCTCCCTTAAAGATAAGAAGTGTAATAACAAATGTTTCAATAAACATTTCAAAATGAATATATTTTGTGATTTTGATGGAAGTGTTAAAAATCGTAATAGGGAAAGTAAACTTACAAAGAATGATGTGAACTTTTTGAAATGGCCAATTTCTCCTAAAAGAAAAGAAATGCAATTTAAAATTATACATGATTGTTACCCAGTAGCAGCTATGTTGAAAAAGCGGTTTGGGTTTGCGTGGTAGCCATGCGTTTTTTGCGATCGAGAGGAGGAAACAATTTATAATTTATTTTTCTCTTGTTGTATAACAAAGGAATTTTGGAAGAATGTTACATTATGGATGCAAATTAAATTGGATAAAGTATCAAAACTATATTTGGACCAAATTCTTTATTGTTTAACTAATGTACCAATTGAAGTAAGGAGACTTTGTAATATAATAATAATTATGGGTAAATACTACATTCACAAATGTAAATTACAAAATAAATAAATAAACATTCCTTGTTTTGTTTAAAATTGAATTGCAGTCACATTTTGCTTCCTTGTCAATCTTGAAGGATTCGAATATGGACTAGATGCTATGTGAAGAGGTCTCGAATTACTTAGTTTCTTCTTTTTTATGTCTTTCTTTTTTTGTTGTGATGTTATTTCCCAGCGAGAGTTTGTGAATTGTTGTGTTTAAAACAAGTCGCGTCGGATGGTGACCGGTGACGTAAGTAGCCTGCGACACGAGCTGGAGTGACGTAAATAGCCTACGACGCATGTTACTGCCAATACTTTATTGACTACTTTAGCCCTTACGAACCAGACGCGCTTCATAAATCGTCCTGAACCGACTGATGCCTTGATACTGTGCGTACATGACTACTTTAGTAGTTACACATTCGTGTCCTATTAAACTCGTCTCAGTTGTTCGTCGAAACTTATCGGCTTTCCTTAGCTTAGCTAAGTTTAGCTTAGCTTGATAGCCTCTAACAAAGGAGACGCGTTTGCTATTGCACACGTTGGCTCAGCAGAGATCGAGTGTGAGCATAAAGCGTCGTGAAATGTACGCAAGAACGAAAGTGAAGTACGAAGATGAGTTTTGTGAAGCACAAGAGGAAAACGAGCAAGAACGTCAACTGCTGGACGCTGTTTCCGAGCAATCTCCAATTGTGTTGAATACAGCAGGTTTGTCACATGTTAAGTCAATTCGTTTTAACAATACTATCCTGTGTTTATTTTCAACAGAATCTGTGTATTTATTCGAGGCTTGCATCATTGTGTACTCGCTGAAAAGTGGGTGTTTTTAACGACAGACTGAAGTGCGGGGCTCAGGGGCGTGCAGTGACCTTCAGAGGGGCAGGTGCTCAAAGTATAAAAGCAAAAAAGGGGCACATGATAATGTGCCTGCACTGTCCACTCAATTGGGGTTCGAACTTCAAATCCATAGTCAATCTTTAGTTATTGCAACTGTACTCAACAATTAACTACCACATCTCGGCAAGCTAGATTGTTCTTGAGAAAACGCTGTTATGATATTTTATTAGATTCTTCATTGTCCCACTAATTTCTGAAAACACTGCTACCTGTTTCTTAGGACCTCACCCTGGCCGCAAACCCCACCAATTAAAACAAACGAGCTATTGGTTATAATAACAAAGATCATGTAAAATTTTCCACAGACACTTTAAAGTATATTTAAATTCAGCTCCACAAGACTTAATTAGCTTAAGAGAGCTCTAGTATTGTTCAGCAGGGCCGGGCCAAATGTGAAGGCAGGCCATAGTTTAGGGACCCCTGCACTAACCCAATCCAGCCGCGTCTAATCAAGGCTAACGTGAGACTGGCTTGCATAGCATAGCCTGGTTTTGTGCATGCTCTCGGGGTAGATAAGTACAGAGGACCAAAACTGTCAAAATTCAAAATAAATAAATGACTAAAAGTGAAAATAAAAATGAATATAAAAATATATAATTCGAATAAAAATATATACACTACGTGACTATGTAACTGAGAAAAACTGCAGAATAAGACGGTGGTGTGTCGAAAGCTCGAGTCAGCCCGGAGTAGGTACCGCTCATTTCACATCACTGCCGAATGCGCTAATATTGCTGACGTGTATGATTCAAAACTCTGGCCCACTGGGATTTATGTACGCCGCTATTATGAGGCACGCGGTCCCATGGTTTTTGCTAATGAGAGGGGGAGTAAAGTGAGCTGCCGTGAGATACCGTGAGATACCTGCGGAGAACCAGAGTGCACAGTATGCACAGCATAGCCACGATATGAATTAATCTCCTGATGAACATCCATGTCGTGTCCTACAATGCGCGAGGGTTGCGCGTGGGCCACAGTGAAGCCGATCAATCACGTTGTGTCGTGGTGGACAAATTAATGGACACATTTGACATTTTGTGCATCCAAGAGACATTCCTGGCCAAACAGGACCTTGAAATGCTAAATTATTTTCACAAGGACTTTTATGGGGCAGGTGAATCAACGACTGATTTAAGTACTAAAATCACCAGGGGCCAAATTCCAGGGGAAGTGGCTATAATGTGGAACAAAAAGTATGACCAGTTGGATAGCTTTATAAGATTAGGCATTGATTGGGCGATTGGAATTGAGGTCAATTATGATGATAAGAAAATAATAATTTTTAACGTCTATACCCCATAGGAGTGCATTCAAAATGAGGATGAGTACCTCAATAGGCTTGCTTTTAATATGTATTTTATTCATGACAGTTCCTCTACTCGTATTTGTGTTGTTGGTGATATGAATGCTGATGTATCTGATGCCATTTCTTTATTTGGTAATCATCTAATTCAGTCCTGTACAGACAATGGATTGATTGTGTCTATCAGAGTACTATTGCCAAAAAGATAGTTATTACTTACATCAGTGAGGCCTGGCATTCAACTTCCTGGCTGGACCACTGCCTTTGTACGAAAGACGCCCACAATTCCATAGATATGATGAAAATTGATGATGATTTGGCTGTTACAAACCATATACCCTTCCACGTGGTGTACAGGCAACTTACCAGTGTTGATGCCTGTGGAGAATGGCATTGGTGTGGGGAAAATAGACTGGTCCAAATTGTCTGCCTTGCTGGGAAACATTAAGTTCCCGACTAATGCTCTAGCATGTCAGGATATAAATTGTAGTCATCATGTACAGCACTGTCAGGAATTAAGTTATCTGTATGAAACCATTGTGGCGTCTCTTGTTACTGCAAGCAGGCCTCTTTGCAAACATGTGGCCAAAGTTTCAAATGTGAAGCCAAATTGGAAGGATGACGGTATGTTCAAGAGCTGCACATAGAGGCCCGATATGCTTTTTAAAAAATGGGCAGAGGCAGGTAAAAGCAGACAGGGTCCATTGTTTGAGAATATATATATATATATATATATACATTTTTTACTAATGTTAGGTTTATATCTGCACTCCGGTATATTTAAAATAAACTGAAGTGGTAAGAGGGCAGACTCTCTGACAAACAAGCTCCAAAGAAATAATATTAATGACTTATTGAAAGAAATAAGAACTTTTAACAACTGTAAAATATCCACCAGTGGTCCTGATGAAATTTTACAATCATTATTATGATCTGTTAAATAGTGTAAAAGATCATCTGTTTGTAGTAGATAGTATTGACTTTAGTGATGATGTTGTCGTTACTTCTGCTGAAGTTCATGAAGTAATCCAGAAGCTCGGAGACTAAAGGCCTGTGGCCTGGATATTACAGCTGAACATATCAAATTTGCCAGTAAGAAAGTGTGCCCTTTGGTGTTTCACTGGCTTTTTGGGTTATGGGGAGTTGCCTGAATCAATGCTTTTGGTTGTGCTTGTACCAATAATTAAAGACAAGACGGGGAAGCTGAACAGTTCGGCAAACTACAGGCCAATAGCCCTTGCCAGTGTTATATCTAAAGAGCTAGAGACAACACTGTAGTGTATAATTAATTGAGAGGTATGTCCTGTCTGCTGATAATCAATTTGGTTGATGCCAAAATTTTGCCTTCGATACTATACTGCATAAAATACCGGTACCGAAACGATACCTCAACAAAAATCTAAAACAGCAGCAAAATTAGTTTTTATTAATTCTAAATATTAGGATGTATACATTTATGTATATACTGTATGCGCTTTCACATTGCATGCCATATTTTTGAAGTACTGTATTTGACTGCATTTAATGTCATCCGTTTTAAATATTGGTAATTCAGTGGCACTCCCATGACTCAATTTAACGTTGTTTGAGTGTGCGTGCATGTCTCTGCTCTTCTCCATTACGCTCCCAATTAGTCGAATGCGTAATCAAATACTACAAACTGGGAACAAAATAATTCACACTCAATTTATTTTTGAAGGGAAGTGTCAAAAAATGCGTCACAACCTGTCGCTCTGTCAGTCATCTGGGCTTTTTCTATGCATACCTGTGATTTCATACTGTGTGCCTGTTCATTGAACGTACTTTGAGTCCAGGGTCAGGACTGATTGTTGCTTTTTCTTCTGCTTCTCCGCAAAAAAAACATTTGCTCTTGTTACAAAACGTCATATCGATTGGCTTGCCGTGGCTGTTGGCCATGTAAGAAAAAAAGCTCCATAGACACTTTGCGCGTCATACTTCTCAACGATGAGTGGACGGCCAAGTGAGTGGCTCGGCGAAGAAGGAAGTCTCGCCGGCTTGCATTGGAGAGCTCCAGCATTGAACGACTATCTTATCCACTCACTGTCACCACAACTTGCGACTTGAGTTGCTCGACAACAAGTCGAGGTGAGAGTGGACAAGATAGTCGTCCATTGCTGGAGCTCTCCAATGCAAGCCGGCGAGACTTTCTTGTTTGCCAACCCGCTCACTCGACCATTGAAAGGCAGTTTGGAACTGCGGAGTCCAACCCAAGACACACTTACGACCGCCCCCTCATTTGAATAACATTTAGTGCTGACAGAGCGTCTGCAGCATGAAATAAATAAATGGGAGAGCAGAGCGTTTTTATTGATTGATTGATATTTAATTATATTTATATATTTATTTTTGTATTTATTTCCAAGTTTTTATTTCCATTTATAGTTATTTTTTGTAATTAATTTTTGAATTATACTTTTTATATTTGTTTTTATTCTCACTTTTATTCATTTATTTATTCTTAATTTCGGCAGTTTCGGTCCTCCATAGTAGGTGCACACGAGGCGCTGTTGTCATAGCACCTTAAAGTTGCGTTGATCACGTGTTTGAGATCATGTGACCATTCACGATGGTGACCTCCGAGCTGAGGAGGACATCGCTTTATGTTTTGCTACTATGCTGAAAAAGAAGACTACTGGGGGCTGCTTCTCATGAAATATGGTGTTACAGTAAGCCCTACATTAGGGCCTCCGAAATGTACTCAATAGAGCGCTGCTGTATTTGTTGTATGAAGAGTGCATGCGACGTGGATAGTTAGCAGCGAGACATTGGCTCTTGTGCTGCGCACACGAAGAGTTGATGGCGCCTAAGCACCAAAATGATCAAACATGTTTGATACTCGGCACCGATGGCGCAGCACCATCAACGTTCAAAAAATGCCTCTGGGCCCGCACACAAGGCACGGATAGCGAAATACCGAGCGGCAATAATCACAGCCTCCATGGCGGCATATAAGAACTTGGAGTTATTTACAAGTACTTTGGAAGTCATCCATGTTAGAAAAGCAGCTGCAATTGTGACTTCTTTCTATCGTGCTCAAATGAGTCATATTAGAGTACTTTGAGGGGGAATTTTTTTCTTCAGCATAGCTTCTGAACAGATTTTGGGGAACTCTTGCCAAAGGAAGGGTAGAGCAATCGGCGCTGCAACTCTTCAAAACAAGCATGTATCCCCCCCAGTAGATTGGATGAATATCAGCTAAGGAGGAATTATGTTAGTTTTGTAACAGTTTTGTAAGCAGCTGGGACGGCCCAAAGAGACTGACATGACTAAACCATGCGTGTCATTTTTCCCCGCAGACATCACTGAGAGAAATCTTCGTCCTAAGTTTCATGGCGTTAAAGAGGAGGAGGACTTGGAGCCTCTTCAAGAGCATCCACAGCCCCCTGACATAAAGAAAGAGGAGCAGCTGGCACCATACATTAAAGAGGAGGAAGATTTCACAGATTTTCCGGTGACTGGTGTCCATTTGAAGACTGAAGTTGACGGTCATTATGCAGAGAAAAAAGAGGTGGAACCTCCAAGAAGCAGCTTAAATCAACACACAAAAATTGAAACTGATGGTGAGCACTGTGGAGGATCACAAGCAGACAGCCAGTTAGCACCAATGTCAGATGGTCATGACACGTCATGCGCTCCTCACACTGATGGTGAACAATCTGAAGGTGATATGAAATGTCACACTGACCGCAAACGTTGGAAATGTTCTCACTGTGGGAAAACCTTTGGCTACAAGTGTACTTGGAAAAACCATATGATTCTCCACACTGAAGAGAAACCTTTTGCCTGCTCAATTTGTGGTCAAAATTTGTCTAGTCAGGGCAATTTAAAAACACACATAAGAACCCACACTGGAGAGAAACCTTTTACCTGCTCAGTTTGTGGCCAAAGTTTTTCTTCAAATTTAGGCTTAAAAATACACACAAGAGCCCATACTGGTGAGAAACCTTTTGCATGCTCAGTTTGTGGTAGAAAGTTCTCTCAGAAAGCAAACTTTAAACTACACATAAGAACCCACACCGGAGAGAAACCGTTTGCCTGCTTGGTTTGTGGTCAAAAATTCGCTCAGAGTTCAACCTTAAAAATACACACAAGAACCCACACTGGAGAGAAACCGTATGTCTGCTCAGTTTGTGGTCAAAAATTTGCTGTGCGTGTAAACTTAAAAATGCACACAAGAGTGCACACTGGTGAGAAACCTTTTTGCTGCACAGTTTGTGGTAGAAAGTTCTCCCAGAAGGCAAATTTAAAAATACACACAAGAACCCACACTGGAGAGAAACCTTTTGAATGTTTGGTTTGTGGGCAAAAATTTGCTCAGAATGAAAGCTTAAAAACGCACACAAGAACCCACACTGGTGAGAAACCTTATACCTGCTCAGTTTGTGGTCAAAACTTTACTCGAAAGGGACACCTAAATATACACAGAAGAACCCACACTGGTGAAAAACCGTTTGACTGCTCAGTTTGCGGTCAAAATTTTACTCAAAAAGGACACCTAAATGTACACACAAGATCCAACACTTGTGAGAAAACTTTTGCGTGCTCAATTTGTGGTCAAAGATTGGCAAGTAAGGATAAAGCTAAGAGGCACAAGTGTCCTGGTGAGAATAGCAGTGATCAATGAAGCTTGATATGATCTCATTTTAGCAGAGCTGGCCAAAAACATCGTTAGTTACATCCGCCCATCATTGAAGGGTGCCCAGCTTTTGGGCTTCTGCGTTTTCAGCGAGTGCTTTATGATGTGAAGCCTCAGAAAAATACATAGACTGAGCACCGACTGAAGCAGGTTTGCGTCCATCCATCCGGGTCAACGCAGGCGGTACTTTTCAGTCCATGTAGTTTTTACAAGGCTTCGCATCATAAAGCACGTGCTGAAAATACAGAAGCACTCGCCGAAAGGTGGACATCTGTCAATGGCAGCCAATGTAATGACTGTTTTGCCCAGCTCTGCAATTTAGTGTTTACATTTAAAATATGCTAAAGAAAGCACATATTTTTGTGCACACTAGCTCTGTTGGGTGCCTGCCACCGAATGATCCGTTTACTTGTAGTACTATATCTTGACTTTTATTACCTTTAAAAATAAAAAATGTATTTGTATTCAAAATGTTACATCTAATTGCCAAAAGGGTTGCAGATTTAAATCTTCCCATGGCTATAATTTGGCATGTTTGCATGTAAATGTACTGTCCCTTTTTATGTAAATATATAGTTTAATAAATAAATAAAATTTGGAGGGTTTTAAGATACTGTAAACACAACATTCACTCGGACAGCAGCCAACCAGGAACAAGTGTGAAACCAGTCCTCCAATCATATGCAGACAAAACACAGCTATCAAACGCCTAAGACTTCCACGGAACCAGTCCACCAGTCAGTAGCGGGCGTTCGCACAGCAAAATTTGCATATGCTACTGATAGCTTGCCTCTGTGACTTGGCTAAAGGGAGAACGTCAAGTCTCCGCCCAGAAACTATCCAGACAGGCCAAAACAAATCTGTCAGACAGTACCTTTAACATTGACAGTACTTACAGTGATTGTAAATAATCTACATTTGTGCATTTTCTCTACCTTCTTGTATTCTTGAAGTATTTTCTTATATGACTCCTGTGGACAAGTGTTGAGAATTAGCACTTGTGCTCAAACACTCAAAGCAGAGTGAGAGAGATTGATTGATTGATTGATTGATTGATTGATTGAAATTGACTTTGGAGAAACTTGACTCTGTGGTGAGATGAAAAATTTACCTGAATGTGATCCTGAATAAAGTACCAAGCAGCTCTTCAAACGCCTTTCTCTCCGTGATTTGGCACCAAGAAAAACTAATTTGTTTAAAGGATATGTTGTCGTACTGCTCACTCTTGTGGCGGCGGCATGACATGACAGCCCATAGAGGGCCTTTTTTATATTTTGAAATAAATGTATTGTTGTCATACCCATATATTAAGTAACATGACTTATTTTTGACACCATTTAGATTTTAGTAATTAAGATTAGAATTTGAAATTTGACTGTATAACATTTGTACGGCCAGAGTGAAGTAATCCAAGTGAGGTGCCACTACAAATGATCGATCAGCGGGGCGGGTACTCTTTTCCACCTCAACCTGTGAAAATATAAAGTGATCAGTTCATTATTTGGGATTTGATTAACATAATGTAAGTGAGCTCCTATGAGGGGGGAAAAAAACATGATCAAAATAACAAATATTGTGCCGATTGTTACTTTTTACTTTTACAGGTTGGCGTAGACAAGAGTAGGAATGTGCGTATGAATTTTGGTTGCGTTTGGTCTCCGGTTTTAGACATTTAGCAAAGCAAGTTTTGTTCGACTCCAGGCAGGCAGCTAGTTAGCTCCCCTAGCAAAACACAGCTATCAAAGCAACAATTAATGTTTGTCCGACAGATGAGGTTTTCAGGATGAAAACAGCTTCTTACTGGTCAGACATGGTGCTCTATGATCCCGGGCTATATGGCTATTATTATATTAGAATTCTGAAGTTATGTACTGATTTCTCCAAAACAAATGGATGAAATTGAAAATGCATGTTAATATAATTTTCCTGATTAGAAAATGTGAGAAATGGTCCATTCCGACTAAATGATCCCTTTAATTATTTTAATTAAGATTGCAACTGAATTGTGCTCAAGTCCAGAAGATCTGGTACAGCCCCCAATCTGCGGCCTGTCAGCCCTATGCCGGCCGACCCTGGGAAGAGGAGCAGGTCGCTCGGAGTGGCACAACAGTATATATACTGAACATGATGTTAGTGTATTTGTTCTATAATGTAATGATCGTCCATGGTACAAAGACATATATCAGTTGCACACGCTCTGCTGGAGTTGGGGCGTCTCCAAAACGAACATGTAAATCCAAAGGAAGCCACGTCGTCAGAAACATCTGTGAATGCCTCATCCGAAGTTGGGGACGGGTCATCATCGCCTGCAGGTGCAACCTCATTTCTAACTGAGGATTGGGAACCTTTTGAAAAACAAATGTGCAGTTCCCAGCTGTGCAAGATGACAAGTGATGAGTGCCAAAGACTCATCATTGAAAATGATGATGTGAAATCTAAATTTGACAGTTTGATAATTACACAAGAATCATCAGGCTCCAAAAATAGATTTACTGACCAGAAAGAGAACACTTGAGCATGTCAATGCCTCTAGAATACCGGAATCATTTTGCTTTAAAAGTGTATGTTATCCTTGACTGTTTAGAAATGTTAATCGAGAGGCCTTCTAATATGAAATCCCGCTGGCAAACTTGGTCGTCGTACAAGCACCCCCCAGGGTTCAGTTTCCTTCATATCCGAAGGTTGGGGTGGCCGTGCAAGTGACAAACATATAAGTGAAAATTGCGGAATACTGAAAAAAAACTTCTCCCAGGAGATGTAGTGCTTGTCGGTCGAGGCATCGACATGAAAGAGAATGTTGGTTTGATGTGTGCTGAAGTAAATTTACCTGGATTCACCAAAGGCGGCTCTCAGTTGCCAGTTCTGAAGTTTGAAAGAACATGCAGTGCCGCACATGTGAGAATTCTAGTGAGAAACAAATACAGTGGCACTTCGGAGTTTGAACATAATTCGTTCCTGCGAAGTGTTCAAAGTCCAAATTGTTCAAACTCAAAAAAAAAATTCCCCATAGGAAATAATGTAAATGCAATTAATCCGTTCCCAAGCTCCAAAAACAGAAAATTCCTATTTTAATTTATATTTTTTACATTTACAATACAGTACATTATTTAAACAATAAAAATACCTTACCTGTTGTGGTGTGATGGCATCAGTGGATGATACATGCTATGTTAATGCTAGCTTTAGTTCAGTGCTGAGTTTGTGTATTTTACAATGGGCATATTGTTAGACTACTAAGCGGTCCTTGCGTGCGTTGTTTAACGTCAGGCACGTTGTTGAACAGCTAAGGGGGGTCCTCGTGCCAGTATTTACAGAAGTAGACACAGTAGTTACAACGGCGTGATAATCTCCTTCCTAATTTCACTGTGGTTCGTAGCACTGTATGTTTTTCTGTGCTGCCACTGGCACTGTTGTCTTTCTTTGGGCCCATGGCGAAGAAAATTGTTGTGGGAAACTCAAAATGCATTTGCGAGTATGGAGCACCTCCGGGAGTATTCACGATCTGACTGGAAATGAGCATTGCATCGTCTCAACTGCTGCAACGTGAGCATTCGGCATTGCTCGGCTTCACTCGTTTACCCGTTTTCAAGGTACGATCGGCTTAGCCTGCTTTGCTTGGGTGTTCAAACTCCGAGACATTTTTTACTCTTATGATTTTTTGGTTGAAGTCCGAATTGTACAAGTTCTGAGACGTTCAAACTCCGAGGTTCTACTGTACAGCATTTTATCAGAAACGTTACCAATAGATTATTTACTGAGTCATGGTGGTGACACACTTGTGGTAGACAAAAGTGTGTGTTTGTTGCCGTTTGGCAAATTTGTGTGCTTCAGTTGTTCCTTTTGATCGACATGGATGGATTTGTATCTGTTACATTGAACATAAACGTTGTAAGACAACACAAATTGCTTTTCAGCATTTCATTTTTAATAAAATACAGAAGCAGATTTTATTTTTTTCTGACTGTTTATTAACAATATTTGTGCAGTGTTATGGGAAACAACTTGCGAACACAACATATCTTTAGTTCTGTTAAATGCACTCCAAACTTTTTTTTTTAATAGAAGCATTACACAAAATTACTTTCTTCCAAATTTTCACTCAGCTATGAGGTGAGACAACCCCTTTATCACTGCAAACCATAAGTTTTCTATATTCCCTACAGTACTATTTCTTCTTTATATTTGGCATGTGCATTAGATTTACACACTAGGCTTTGGTGTGGAATACAATTTCCCAATCACAACTACTCTCTACTGGCCTGAGAACATGTTGCAATTTCCACATTTACACTTTGTTGTTCTGCTACACTGATAGTCTCAAATATGCAACTACAATATGGCAAAAGTTCATGGCTTGCTTTGAGTGTACATTGCTAGCATTGGTAGATGCATATTTAACTGAATACTTGCGTATTACTGACAAAACCGGTTTGTCTTCTTCAGCTTTGCTAGAAAAGTATCAGATTCCTCATCTGTTGGTGGCAACACAGAGCATAGCATACGTGGATTCTGGTCAATGTTCTTGATTTCACTGTATTCAACATTAGTTGTGAGCAACAGCAATCCCAAAATTTATGAAAAGCATCTTCAGGGGAGCCTTCAAGTATCTATTTTTTTTTAATCAAGTATATTTTTAAACTGTTGTGTAAATACTTTGCATGGATATAAAATCTGTGAATTATTTTTAAAAGATACTTCTTTAATTTGAATTCAAGTCGAATTCATTCGAAACAATGCTATTCTTATGAGAATTCTAAACATCCGTGCATTTCTGATATTTCCCCAATGCAACGCAATGCAAATGCTTCCTTTATGAAAACAATTTCATTGTATTGTATTGCTTTTGCCTCTGACTAGCATACAAACCAGGCGGATTGTTACAGTAGTCAAACCACATTTCATCACATTTTGAAATCAAAATAATCCTCACATATCAAATTACAACGATCAAAAATTCAACGCTTTTCAATGAGCGAAGCTCCAATTCTCCCCAGCCGGCCTGCACTTCCTGGTCAGTGGTGTACGCAGGCTGCAGAAAAGACAAATACCTAATCGTGATTGGGCAATCGTTTCCCCGCTTCAACCAACCAATCAGTGAGCAGCAAGAATATGCATAAAAAAATAATATACTGGCTCGTCTTATAACAAGACGGACCTGAGTGAAGACAGTTGGCGCAAAGTGTGGGTAAGTGGGGGCGTCACTCAGAAGCCGCATTAACAATTTATTTTTACTTGCTATGCAGAAGAAGTTCCAGTGTGACGTCATCACGGCTCGCGTCTGCCTTATTGTTTGACTGACTTTCCGTGGCAGTCGGCACTTTGCGGGCGTCAACAAACAACTTGGTTCCTTTTCACAACCGATATGGTTGTTTCGTGTTGGGTAATGGGTACATGGATGCACCAGCAAATCTGATGGAACTTGTAAATTTGGATTCTATTCCATTCCAAAGATGCGTGCACATGAAGGTGATTTCACTAAATCACTCAGTGAGGAACGTCGCAGACTATGGTTAGCCAAGATTAACATAAATTACTCTTAAAATCTACTCAGATCACTTCATTACAGGTGAATTAGTTTTCCTTTTAACGTTTGTTCTTTTAAGCATGTTTACATGTTTGCACATTATCTTGAGCCTAGATGCTAAGCCCCACGTTAGCTTGTGGGGGCTTACAAGTACGTAATTTTCTTTACACGAAATGTCAATACTTGTTGGATCACAGGCAAACATTAGCCTAATTTTTGTCAAACTTTTAATAAAGATTGGTTGTTGAACTAATGTGGTGAATGTGAATATTCCATCAAAATGAAAACTCGACCTGTTTTGCATATGAAAAAAAAGAGATATATCCTAAGACTACGTATCTTGTACAATATATCTTCATATATTTGCAGTTGATTCTTTTCACTGATTTCAAGTCGCCCGGCTAACATGTATGAACGATCCAGTCCAGACTGGTCACCAACGTTAAAGCTTGGGGAAAAGATGACTCTTACCAAATCCCAGGGGGAAAAAGCAGAGATAAACCAGAAAAGGCAATGATGTATCATCTAACTTAAAGAAAAGGCGCTGTTAAAGAACAACGACAGGGTTAATGTAATTCATATATAATGGCCAGAAACTGTAAATTTGAATAAAAACTGTAAATTGTTATCAAGCATGATCGAATGCATAGGTCCTCATTACATTACCATTACTTTTAATAGCCACCTGTTTTTCCAATTAACTGATTGATTTCAAGTTGAACGTGGTCTTCAGTTTATGTAAATAATATTTCATTTAACAGATTTCTGAGAGCGGTGGAAAGAGGCAAAACAAAGGAGAAGCACCTTGCTGCGAGAGCTCTTCTTGAACTTTGGGACAGCTATCATCTTTCATCTTTCTTCTGAGGACCTCATTTCACCTGAAGAAAGCATAGCAAGTACCAGTATTGACAGCAAACCAATCTGCTCCATCCCGCAAGTAACCGAAAGTCAGGTAGCCAGTGACGTTCAGAGACTCTTGGCAGAAAACGTGTGCGGATGATTTAGCTGAACATTCTTTGCAGCGGTACACTTTGAAACGTTTGGTTAGTGGAATCGATTGGATTACAAACATTTGCCGATACTTCCCGGACCCGACGACATGGCACCTTATGCTCTAAGGTAGAATGGCTCTCAAAACATGGACATTTGTGCACCTTCTCTACTTTCAGCTTTTATTGGTTGTTATGTGCATTTATCAATTGGGAATTCAAGGTAAAGAATCTCGGCATGTTAGCTAGTTGCCCGACCGCACTAGCTATGCAACAAAAACAACAACATTGTTGATTCATCATTGTTGATTCATCACTTAATTTCGTACACTTTAACAACAAATTCAAAGGTTGGGCTGCTGGGAAAGGAAAATACCATAAGAGACAATAAGGAAGGTATTTGGAAAGATCTCAAAATTAAACATTTTGACCACAAATCTATTTTTAGCCAGAGCTAGCCAAGGCTAGCGGTATCATGATCGCATTATGGTAAAAGCATTTTTACCATCTTACATTGACACTTACCTTAATCAAAATGGTCAAAACACACTTTGGTAGACTTTGTCGGTTGGAAATCCTTTTGATGTATCTTTGTAATTCCGGACACTTCTTTGTCTTTCCCATTCAACATTCCATGGACCACCGGCACACAATGTGGGGCAAATAACGGCATGTAAATACTATTTAGAAGTTTCATTTCACATCTTTGTTCGCCCAATTTTGCACCCGTGAACGGCATACGTGTGCACCATTGTGAAGCAGTTTGTGAAAATCCAGAATGAATGAACAAAATGACTGAATCAAAGTAACTTGTAGCAAGCAACACGAGCGCTCCTTAGCATTTGCTTGCGTTGTATTGCTGCCCGCTTGCCGCACCAATGGCGTTCTGGGTCGATAGGTGGGGGTCTGTGACGTCATGTGAATACTAATGTATAGATTCAATACATCAACATCTACTGTTTCAAGAATCTTTTTAATTGTCATACATATAGTGTATGTACGTTTTTTATTTTTAATATATTGGCCTGAAAAAGAAGAACTGCACAAGACAATGCCTATAGAATTTCAGACTTACTTTTCAAAGAAAACTGTAGTAATAATAATTGATTGTCTTGAAATATTTATTCAGAGACCAAAAGGGCTCATGTCCAGAGCGCAAACATGGAGCAGCTATAAAAAAACGCAATACAGTTAAGTACCTAATAGGCACAAGGTTTAATATCATTCATTTCGAATGGTTAGGGAGGAAGAACCTCAGACAGGTTCATAACAGCATACTGAGCAAGCGACAACCAGAATATCTGGTTTTATCTGATTGTGGTTTTGATATTTCTGATAGTGTTGGTTTACATTGCGCGGAAATAAATGTCCCAGCATTCACTCGTGGAAAGCCTGAGCGATCTGCAACAAACATCGAAACTATGCAAAAGATTGCCCATGTGAGAGTTCACATTAAGAGAGTGATTGGACTCGTGTGAAATAAGTATACAATCTTGCAAGGCAAGATGCCTGTTGACTATTTGATGAGTGAAGCTGGTGGCGTGCCAGTCATTGATAAAATTACAACAGTTTGTTGTGCATTAACCAACATGTGAGAGTCTGTTGTTGGTTTTGATTAACTATGTGACCACTGTTTAATTGTTTGAATCTGTCGTGCAATAACCAACATGTAAGACTTCTGTTGTTTAACTAACTGTGAGGAACTTTGCATTAAATATCCATCCATGTCAATTAAACATGGTCATTTTTATTGGTATGAAGAATGTTACGACAACCTTGTTCCATCCACATGCTTATTACCACATCACTTTAATACAAGTGGGAAAATAGTAAAGTGGTTTGGTATTCCTCTTAATGTTGACGCACTTGAAGTGTAGGCACCCATGCAGACAGTTTTCATTGGCACACTTAACTGTATTCCCTACATTTGTTTCTGACATTTCATCACAAACACAACGGAGTAAACTGCTTATACACCTGTCATTTTCAACTGCTGACCGGTTGAGATTATTATTTTTTTCCCCTTCCCAATATTTCCAGATCCAGGGCAGGGTCTGGTTCAATCCTCTGGATGAAAATTCCAGTGGGACTCCATACAACAACATCAAGGCATTCTTTTTGTGTAAATGTTATGTTAACTTATAGTCTGTACCTGATACCGATACTTGTGCTTTTCTATCAGGCGTCCGTCCTTGATGTAGTCCACTTCTTTTTTTTTTAGCACATTAACTCTTGCTAAATCGGGATTTCACTTCAGAAAGTCCTTCACACTGTAACTAATTCCAATTCCAATCTTCCCAATCCTGTTAGTTATTCAATGCCCTGTCACTGACACCTGCACAAGTGTGGGCTGGTTCTCTCTGTGGTGTGCAATAAAAGTATAATAAAATTGTTATATTGGGATCAGGATATACTGGATACATTTGATGCACAAATGGTGTTTATTTTTTAAATATAAATTGTAGGTCTAATGAACATTAATAGTAGTCACGTATGCAAACTCTAAAATAAGCAATTATGAACAGTGCATACAAAATGTACTGTAGTCTGTGTCTAAAGATCCACCCTCCAATGATGATGCCAAAAGCAAAAGCATTGACAACACTAATGTTACCATGTATGTAAAATAATGAACCTTATCTAGTCCTACTCTGTATTTAACACTTCTTTTTTTTTTTATTCAGCTATATGCGTAAGTTCTTTACAATAAAACAGGAAAACACAATATGAATGCCAACAGACACAAGCCACAGGTTTCAGTCATGTGTGTTTGCTGCTCTCAGAAAACGTTGTCTTGTTTCAAAATAATTATCAGTGCGCTCTTGCTTACACTCTGGGTGCTTGGATGATCATGTAACTTAATACTTTAAAAAAAAATTGTCAAATAGTATTTCACTTTAAACCATTTTATTTTAGAAATGAGTCAGGAAATTCGCCGAGCAGCGCTGCTCACGACAGTGTAGAGGTGAAGTCTGGAAGCTCTGCAAAATAAATGCAGAAAGTATACGACTTTTAAACAGCTTCATTATGGAAATAAACAAGTGTGAGATCTATTAAAATCATTAAATTTTATTTAAAATGCTTCCAATGTTGTTTTTCATCATTTGAAATGTGCGGAGAAAACACAAGTGAGGAGAGTTTGTCAGCGCGCCGTGGAGCAAACTGCCCGATTGACTCTCCACGGTTCTCATGGTGCGTTTAAGTCCCACCTCTTGCTCGGGAAAAAACACCAGCCCGTTCAAACGACAAATAGCAGGCATCATGACAGAAGTAGTACCAGCCCAGGCTAAAGCGACCAAGAAGAAGGCGTCCAAACCCGTGAAGAAGAGGGTCGGACCCAGCGTCAGCGAGCTCATCGTCAAGGCTGTGGCCGCCTCCAACGAGCGCAATGGCGTCTCCCTGGCTTCCCTCAAGAAGTCGCTGGCGGCCGACGGCTACGACGTGGACAAGAACAGGTCCCGCGTCAAACTCGCTGTCGTTGGACTGGTGACCAAGGGAACTCTGCTTCAGACCAAAGGCACCGGCGCCTCTGGCTCCTTCAAGATGAACAAGAAGGCCGAGGGGAAGGCGCCCACTAAGGCAGCCACTAAGGCAGCCAAGAAGACCCCCGCTAAAGCCAAGAAGCCCGCCGCGAAGAAGGCGACGCCGAGCAAGAAGGCCAAAACAGTGGCAGCCAAGAAGACGGCCGCCAAGAAATCCCCCAAGAAGGCCGTGACGCCCAAGAAAGTAGCCAAGAAGGCCACCAAGAGCCCCAAGAAGGCGGCGCCCAAAAAAGCCCCAGCGGCCAAGAAGACCGCCGCTAAGAAGAGCCCCGCCAAGAAGGTGGCCAAGCCCAAAAGTGTCAAGAAGACAGCACCCAAAAAGAAGTGAGTCAACATTTCTATCCACAAAAGGCTCTTTTAAGAGCCACCACAACTCCTTTAAAGAGCAAATGTATTCCTTGTCATACGTTAATTTAATTTATTGTTATGTCTGATTTTAATACATATGCTGCTATGGTTGTCTTCAAAGCACCTCCAGGGAAATGCTCAGTTCTTGTCTAGATTAAAAAAAAAAAAAAAGCAGCTCGAATTCTGACCAAAACAGATCAGAGCATAACACTACAGTCCTTTAGGCTTTACACTGGATCCATGTTAGCTGTAGATTTCAAAATTATGCTACTGGTCTATAAATCTCTGGTTTAGGTCCTGAATATATTCAAGAAATGCTGATTGAATACAAACCCAGCAGGGTTCTGAGATCTACAGACTACAGGCCAACTAGTGGAACCTAGAGTACTTTGAAGTAAATATGGTGAAGCTGCATTTAGCTGTTATGCTGCACACAAATGGAATAAACTGTCAACAAAAGTCAGCCCCGAGTGTAAATACTTTTAAATCCAGGTTGAAAACTGCTTTTTTTCCCCCACATACCTTGAGGGTCTTAAGTCACATTTCCCCCATTTTTAATAATTCTTTTGTAAATTTATTTTCATTGAATATTTTTTGTCTAATGTTTTAACATTGTCAATACATGTTATTTAAGTAAATTGTGTTTTAAGTTTATTTTTTGCTCTGAATGGTAATGGTAACTAATGTGTTTGTAGATGCACATTTCCTTGAGTAAAACACATTTGAGTTCCCCTGAGCATGTAATGAGCTATGCAAATAAATTTGCCTTATATAAATCAATTATTGAAAAAATTCTTTAGTGGAGTAGTAAGTGGCTCTTAAAAGAGCCGTTTTGGGGTTGTGGAGGTCACGGGTTTAGTTTTACTTGGACTTGGCTGCCTTCTCGGTCTTCTTGGGCAGAAGAACGGCCTGGATGTTGGGCAACACGCCGCCCTGGGCAATGGTGACTCCGCCAAGGAGCTTGTTGAGCTCCTCGTCGTTGCGGACTGCCAACTGCAGGTGACGGGGTATGATCCTAGTCTTCTTGTTGTCGCGGGCTGCGTTGCCTGCCAACTCCAAGATCTCAGCGGTCAAGTACTCCAGCACGGCCGCCAGGTAGACGGGGGCGCCGGCACCGACGCGCTGGGCGTAGTTGCCTTTACGCAGCAGTCTGTGAACACGACCGACCGGGAACTGGAGTCCAGCACGTGAGGAACGAGTCTTGGCCTTTGCTCTGGCCTTGCCACCGGTCTTTCCTCTGCCGCTCATCTTGATACGTCTTCCTGTGGTGAAAACTCGAAGAAAACTGTACACTTCGATGGAACAAGTCCTGCTTTTATAGATGCAAAATGCGCGGGATGTTTTGAGTCACGCCAACCAGGGAAGAGGATTTCAGCGCGGAGAAGGACTTTGCATTTTGGCGGCCAGTTTGAACACAATTCCCTCCAATTGGCAGTGAGCCTTGTAACAGGAGGTCTGTCTTCCAGGCGGGGCTGAGCTCAAGCAGGAGCTGCGCACCAATCAGCATGCGCCGGTCTGAGCGCGCGTCACTCCTGCACAGTCGAACCAAGTGGTTAAAAGCCACTCGCTTGTCAGCTTCACTTCACTAGGTTACTTTTGGAGGAGAAATACTCGAAGATGGCAAGAACGAAACAAACAGCCCGTAAGTCTACCGGCGGCAAAGCCCCCAGAAAGCAGCTGGCCACCAAGGCAGCCCGCAAGAGCGCCCCGGCCACCGGCGGCGTCAAGAAGCCTCACCGTTACAGGCCCGGTACCGTGGCTCTCCGTGAGATTCGTCGCTACCAGAAGTCCACCGAGCTGCTCATCCGCAAGCTGCCCTTCCAGCGCCTGGTCAGGGAGATCGCTCAGGACTTCAAGACCGACCTGCGCTTCCAGAGCTCTGCCGTCATGGCTCTGCAGGAGGCCAGCGAGGCTTACTTGGTGGGTCTGTTTGAGGACACCAACTTGTGCGCTATTCACGCCAAGAGGGTCACCATCATGCCGAAAGACATCCAGTTGGCCCGTCGAATCCGTGGAGAGAGAGCTTAAGCTTCTACAGTCATACAACAACGGCTCTTTTAAGAGCCACCACACTTTAACTAAAGGAAAATTTCCACCATGGCCGTAATGATGTATGTTAATGTTATATTAATAGTATTAGTTTATTAAGAGAAGATACTGTGTAATGAATACTGAAATTATGAAGAAAGGTGATCAGTTTAAGGCAATCTATATCCCGCCCCCTTGTATTTAAATTTTTTTTTTTTTTAACTGATCAATGATCATTAAAGAAAACATCATGTGATATACACTTAAATACAAACGTTAGAATCTAAGCCTTAGATAACACTGCTGTAAAAGAACCAATCAGGAGGATTTTTTTTTTCCTGGAGCAACTGTGCTGATTGGACAACAGTTTCCCCGCGACAACTAGCCAATCAGCGGGCAGCATGGGTGAACACAAATATCAATCAGAGACAGAGTGTTATATGCAACATTAAACTTTACAATTATTTCTGGACTTGCGCAATGATCCAGTATATTAGTATCCTCAAACTTTTTGGTTGTTATAATTGTGATTTCACTGATGACTTTTAAAACTTTCCATTACTTTTCTGTCTCAGTATCCAGAGGCTTTTGTATTAGTAAACTTTGCATTGCGACCTCAAAGAGAGTAAGCGTTTTTCAACACTTTAGATTGGTAAATAATTTGAAAAAATGACAACCAGGAGTGGAGTTAAAAATATAAATGAATACCCAATTGCGACCTATGGGGTTTCCGCCCAACGCTAGCTTTTTATTCTTTATTGCAAACCTTATGAAGTGAATTCAGATATTTGCTAGTACATTATATTGAAAATAATTGCTCAAATAAGTGCAGACTGAGAACTCAGTCTTCAGGTAACTGCCAACCTCAGCAGAGGTTGTCTTGTGATGAGCACACAGCTGAAAATGGGTCGTATTCGGGGGCACCATGCGGTCATTGCTAACACACTACCCTACTCAAGAGACTATCTACAACCCATTAAATGGTTGTGCTGAAAGAATAAAAAAAAAAAATGTTGGGTGAACGTCCCAAACATATATATTTTTTAAAAGCTGTACTTTATTTAGGATCAGGTACACGTTTTCATTTCAACACAAAAAGTCATTTTCAAACAATCATTCACCTATGCACATTAAAAAACAAAATTACGTAATTTCATACATTGCTTTGAGTGTTTTAGCACGAGTACTAATTCTCAACACTTGTCCACACGAGATTTATAAGCAGATAGGTAAAATCAAGAAGGTAGATATAATACAAGAATGTAAATTATTTAAAATCAGTCATAGTACAGTAAACACATTTAATATTAAACACGAAAAATTTAATTTTAAAAAATGGGGCAGTGCACATTAATTAGCATTCACATGTAACCATATAACATGCCAGATTATAGCCCTCTACCAATTTAATCTGTAGCCCCTTGCCTGGTTGATATAACATTTTGAATACAATTAAAAATAGAGTAAGTAAAGTCAAGATCTACAATAAAAGTAAACATAATTCTTTCAGTGGTAGGCGCCCAAAAGAGCTAGTGTGCACAAGAAGGATGTACATTCTACAACTGTCTGTTCATTTTGCTAACGAATGAGGCGGAACCAGACGAATATGGTAAAGATGTCACTTCACCTTGCCATGGTAATACACATCTACATGTGTTTGAGTGTAATATTTTATGTATGTGCATTTATTTGCATATAAACCTTTATGGTTGTGGGTTTCTGTAAAAATTGGGGAAAATTATTTATCTCAAGATTATTTTGTAAACTACTTCCGGTTTTGGGTCACACATTTACTTCCTGTCTGTTGCTCGTATAATGTAGGTGAGTGAGGGTGTTTTGTTTGTTTATTTAATGTTTGAGTCAAAATTAGGATTGTAAATATTGACTGTAAATATGGTACTATGGAATATATTTTAGTTTTAATGGTAGTGGTGTGGTTCTTGACTGGAGTAGATGCACTGCTAGTGCTGCAAATGATTGTGACGTAAAAAGTAGTCGAAGAAGGAGAAGGTGATGTGTCGGCAGAGGTGGACAATTAACAACGTTTTGCCAGCAAAACAGGCATTCGTCAGTGACGGACTGACGGAATGCCCGCCTGTTTGTCGGTCCTAAAATGGTGGTGGTGATGAAATGTGATGACGGAAGCGTGGATGAAATAACACAATGGACTGGCAATTACAATTTGGTTTGGCTTGAAAAATATGGACTGACGATTAAGGACAGGCACCCAAGCCGCTGACGAATGACAACGTTTTTCTAAATTACCCGCCTCAGTTTACTGTGCCATCGTTTAAATATAAATTATTATATGAGATCATATCAAGCATCATTGATCACTCTTATTCTCACTAGAACACTTGTGACCCTTAGCATAACTCTTACTTAGGAATATTTTACCACAAATCGAACAAGCAAAAGGTTTCTCACCAGTGTGGGTTCTTGTGTGTACATTTAAGGCTCCCTTCTGAGAGAAACATTGACCACAAACTGAGCAGGAAAAAGGTTTTTCTCCGGTGTGTGTTCGAATGTGTGTTACTAAGTGTCCCTTCTGAGAGAAACGCTGACCACAAACTGAGCACGGAAAAGGTTTCTCACCAGTGTGGGCTCTTGTATGTATTTTTAAGTATTCATTTGTAGAGAAGCTTTGGCCACAAACTGAGCAGGAAAAAGGTTTTTCACCAGTGTGGGTTCTTATATGTGTTTTTAAATTTCCCTTACTAGAAAAATTCTGACCACAAACAGAGCAGGCAAAAGTTTTCTCGCCAGTGTGGGTTCTTGTGTGTATTTTTAAGTTTGCGCTCTGAGAGAAGTTTTGACCGCAAACCGAACAGACAAAAGGTTTCTCGCCAGTGTGGGTTCTTGTGTGTCTTAACAAGTGTCCCTTATCGGAGAAACTTTTACTGCAAACTGAGCAGGCAAATGGTTTCTCACCAGTATGTGTTCTTGTGTGCACATTTAAGATGCCCTTCTGGGAAAAACACTGACCACAAACTGAGCAGGCAAAAGGTTTCTCACCGGTGTGGGCTCTTGTGTGTATTTTTAAGTATTCCTTTGTAGAGAAACTTTGGCCACAAACTGAGCAAGCAAAAGGTTTCTCTCCTGTGTGGGTTTTTATGTGTGTTTTTAAATTTCTCTTACTCGACAAATGTTGACCACAAACTGAGCAAACAAAAGGTTTCTCTCCAGTGTGGACAATCATATGCTGTTCCCAAAAAGACTTGTAGCGAAACATTTTCCCACACTGAGAACATTTCCAACATTTGCTGTCAGTGTGACATGTCATATCACCCTCAGACTGTTCATCGTCATCAGTGTGAGAAGAGTGTGACATGTCGTCACCATCAGACATTGGAGCTAAACGGCTGTCTGCTTGTGATCCTCCACATTGCTCGCCATCAATTTCTGTTGTCATGTGTTGACTTGAGCTGCAGCTTGGAGGCTCCGCCTCTTCATATTGACCTTCAGTCTTCAAATGGGCATCAGTCACCAGCAACTCTGTGAAATCTTCCTCCTCTTTAATGTATGGTGTCAGCTGCTCCTCTTTAACTTGAAGAGGCTCCAAATCCTCTTCTTTAATACTGGGGAACTCTGGCTCCTGCCTCTCAGGACGAAGATATGTTTCACAGATCTCTGCAGGGCACAAGACAAGCATGGTTTGGTAAAGTCAGTCTGTTGTGTCTTTGATGTTGTATATTTTATATATGGAAATCACTAACCGCTAACACATCAGATATGTAACAGTAATTGTTCCAGATATAGAATATAAAAAAATATCTTCACCTTTAATTTGTCTTCTAACAGACTTAAGCCTTCTTGAAAGCCAGGTTTTGTGAATCTGAAATCTGATAAGTTAAATAAAACAAAAAAAACATGCATTACTAATAGTGTGTTGTGAACGTGAAGTGAAATGGAAGAAAAAAATATAGACCAAAAAATAATTGCCTTCTCTTGCAAATTTTACCATCCTAATTCCACATGAAACCGCTAAATCTGGAATTAAGGTCTAATAAAAGAGGAAATAAGGCACATCAGTGTTTGCTTAAACACCTAACATCAAATTCCTGCATGGCTGACATTCATCTAGTCTACTGGGCGAGTGGGCGTGTGTGACCTCAGGGAAGACCCCCCCCCCCCCCATTAGTTAAGTTATTGTAAATTAGTTAGTTAAAATTGTAATCATATGCAACATAACTATTGACGTTGGTTATTGGAATTTTATATATATTAATACATATGAAATATGCATCTACATTGAAACACGGTAAACTAAAGTGGGCCGGTCTGAGCCATGAAACTCCAGGGCTGAAAATGAGTCCCAGTCCGGCCCTGCTCACAGGTGTCATAGGACTTGTGACTTGTAAGTTCGGAATTGTCCATCGTGATGTTTTGAGCATGAAACAATGAGTCATTTTACCCACTTTTTGAAGTATTTTAAATTGTCATAACTTCCTCAAATCTTTATCTTTCCGAAATTTCAAAAATATTGTATCCCTATTTTCCGGCTCTTTTCAGTGACGTTCGTCTTGAAAGAAGATTTGATTATTTATTTTTTTGTCACGTACCTACAACTGGAGGCCTATTGCAAACAGAGCTCAGCAGTTGACGTTGTCGCTCGTTCTCCTCTTCTGCTCCACGAAGCTCTTCTTCGTACTTGACTCTACTTGCGTACATTTTCATGTGATAATCAATCTCTGCTGAGTCAATGTGTTGATAACAAACGCGTCTCCATTGTTGGCTTTTAGCAAGCTAAGCTAACGTAAGATAAGCAAGGCTGAGAAGCTTCAAGGAGAACTGAGACGAATTAGCCGCGCACAAAGACGATATTTGACTTCAATAAAGTAGTGATGGACGCACTTTGTCGACGTTTGAGTACGTTCAGTGCGAATTCATGACGAATTATTTAATGAAGCACGTATGGCTACATCCTGATAAAGAGTAGCTCTGTAACGTGTAATCTACGGCGAGTTCACTTAGACAAACTTCATGCCACTGGCACTCCCCATCAGCAGACTTCGAGACTTAGCACGACGCAGCCTGCTGCCGGTGTTTTTCTTCTTGTTTTTATTAATTGCGTATTCTTGATGATTTTACCATGTGTCCTTGCAAGCATCTTATATGTGATATGTCCTCTGACGTTGCTTTCATTGTTACTATTATGATGCACTCTTGTTATAACTGGCTAAATATAATTTATTGGGTTTGTGGTTTATGCTTTTTACATCAAACATTGCTGATGATCCAAACACAATTTCGTTGTTTTCTGTGACAATGACAATAAATCTTGAAATCTAAATCTGATTGCAAGCAACGTGCATGTGCATATACCGCCATCTACTGTATAAGTATGGAGGTAAATTTGGTGCAAAACTAACTTGTGCAAAAAATTTGTACCTGTAGAAAAAAGTCTAAATTTGTATCTGTAAAAGTCGTGATTTGTATCTGTAAAAAAAATGTGTGCCTGTAAAAAAAAAATTTGTGTCTGTAAAAGAAATTTGTACCTGTAAAAAAAAAATGTGTATGTGTAAAACAAATTTGTATCTGTAAAAACAAATTTGTACCTGTAAAAGTCATGATTTGTATCTGTACAAAAAAAAATTCGTACCTGTATTAAAAGTATAAATTTGTATCTGTAAAAGTTGCGATTTGTACCTGTAGAAATGACAACTTGTAGTCAAAGAAGTCGCCACTAGGAGTCACAAGTGGTTTTTCTGCTGCTGTTCAGTGACGTGAGTTTTGCCCCATTTCTCGCGCTACAAATGGAGCAAAACTAATTTGTACTTGTAGAGCGCCGTGATTTGTACTTGTAAAGAAGGGGGCGGGTTCTGGTGAATGAAGGGTTGTTTTGACCAATCAAGTGAGAAGGATTTGAGCGGATTGGAGCGCAACCTCATTGGTTTAGCGAACGACGGTGGCGGGACTCGCGGAAGGATACAAGCAGGACACATCGTCGCCAACCAACATACATATTAAGAATACTTCTTAATATGTATGTTGAGGAAGAATACTTCAGTATTCTTAATATGTATGTTGAGGAAGAATACTTCAGTATTCTTAATATGTATGTTGAGGAAGAATACTTCAGTCGACTGAAGTATTCTTAATATGTATGTTGGTTGGCGACGATGTGTCCTGCTTGTATCCTTCCGCGAGTCCCGCCACCGTCGTTCGCTAAACCAATGAGGTTGCGCTCCAATCCGCTCAAATCCTTCTCACTTGATTGGTCAAAACAACCCTTCATTCACCAGAGCCCGCCCCCTTCTTTACAAGTACAAATCACGGCGCTCTACAAGTACAAATTAGTTTTGCTCCATTTGTAGCGCGAGAAATGGGGCAAAACTCACGTCACTGAACAGCAGCAGAAAAACCACTTGTGACTCCTAGTGGCGACTTCTTTGACTACAAGTTGTCATTTCTACAGGTACAAATCGCAACTTTTACAGATACAAATTTATACTTTTAATACAGGTACGAATTTTTTTTTGTACAGATACAAATCATGACTTTTACAGGTACAAATTTGTTTTTACAGATACAAATTTGTTTTACACATACACATTTTTTTTTTACAGGTACAAATTTCTTTTACAGACACAAATTTTTTTTTTACAGGCACACATTTTTTTTACAGATACAAATCACGACTTTTACAGATACAAATTTAGACTTTTTTCTACAGGTACAAATTTTTTGCACAAGTTAGTTTTGCACCAAATTTACCTCCATACAGTCGACTGAAGTATTCTTAATATGTATGTTGGTTGGCGACGATGTGTCCTGCTTGTATCCTTCCGCGAGTCCCGCCACCGTCGTTCGCTAAACCAATGAGGTTGCGCTCCAATCCGCTCAAATCCTTCTCACTTGATTGGTCAAAACAACCCTTCATTCACCAGAGCCCGCCCCCTTCTTTACAAGTACAAATCACGGCGCTCTACAAGTACAAATTAGTTTTGCTCCATTTGTAGCGCGAGAAATGGGGCAAAACTCACGTCACTGAACAGCAGCAGAAAAACCACTTGTGACTCCTAGTGGCGACTTCTTTGACTACAAGTTGTCATTTCTACAGGTACAAATCGCAACTTTTACAGATACAAATTTATACTTTTAATACAGGTATGAATTTTTTTTTGTACAGATACAAATCATGACTTTTACAGGTACAAATTTGTTTTTACAGATACAAATTTGTTTTACACATACACATTTTTTTTTTACAGGTACAAATTTCTTTTACAGACACAAATTTTTTTTTTACAGGCACACATTTTTTTTACAGATACAAATCACGACTTTTACAGATACAAATTTAGACTTTTTTCTACAGGTACAAATTTTTTGCACAAGTTAGTTTTGCACCAAATTTACCTCCATATTATAAGACAACACTCTACAAAACAGCTTCGTCGCCCTCAAAAATTTTACACAAAACTTAATCACTTCCTTGCAAAAACACATATTGACATATCGCCGCACTCATGAGACAGTTGATTAAACACACATATCAGGTGTGCAAACATATAATCGCTTTATTGTAGACAAACTAATCAGGTTTGAGTTTAGCCCAAAGACGCCCGTGCAAGTCGTTGAAGCCACAGGGCGGCCATCTTACCACTCCCACCTCGCGAGAAGACTACTATCCAGTAGACCTATATACTATACGTATACGTACAGATTAGACAAATACAGCTCGTAGGCTCTTAGTATATGGTGGTTGGCAGGGTGGTCACTATTTTTTAACAAGTGGATGGTATGTGCTGTTTTGAAGACACCTTTTTTCTTTTATCGCTCAGTTCCTTAACTTCCTTAGATTCCATACCCAATATTAGATTTGGGAGAGGCATATTTTGTTGAATTACAAGGATAATTCTTAAATAAAAAAATATACAAGTTTCCTCCTGTAAACATCATTAAGCATATAATTAGTTTTTAAGGCAAGTTGTAAAATATCTGAAGTCCTCTTGTTTATATTTAACAAATTTAAAACATCATAAATCCTGCTGTTTCTACTGTGTACTGTCTCAAATACTCTCCAATTTCGATACTGTAAATCAGGGTACACCAATTCCGGTCCTCGAGGTCCGGAGTCCTGCAGGTTTTAAATGTTTCCGCCTACCAACACACCTGAAACTAATGATCAGGATCATTATCAGGCATGCTGATGAACTGATTATATGAATTAGGTGTGCTAGTGGGTGGAAACATCTAAAACCTGCAGGACTGGAATTGGTGAACTCTGCTGTAAATGTATAGGATCGTATGCCGAGAAACGTTTCTTGGGAGTGGTAATATGGCGGCCTTGCGGCTTCAAAAGTCTTGGGCTATCGACTATTCAGTAATATATACAGGTCAGTGGGTTATATCCAATTAGCATTTCTTGAATGTATTCAGGAGACAAACCATTATTATAGATCGATCATCAGGAGTAGCAGAATTTTGAAATCTATTCTACAGATGACTGGAATGGAGACAGTAAAGCCGAAAGGACTGGAGTGATACGTTCTGATCTCTTTTGTTTTGGTCATAATCCCAGCAGCAGTTTGATGCTCTTTTGAGGGAGTACAAACAAAAGGCCATTACAATAACCAAATCTACTGAAGATAAAAGTATGGATAAGCTTCCCCTGGTCCGCTTTGAGCATGCAACTCTTTACTCTATATATGTTTTAAAGCTGATAAAAGCCTGTTTTAGTGATTGATTTGAAATGACTGCTGAAAGGTCAGAGTCTATCAGCGTCCCAAGATTTTCTGACATTGTCTTTGATTTTTTTGTTTTTTTTAATATTGACTTTTAACAGAAACCATCTTATCTTTATTGCCTAAAACAATTACCTCCATTTTGTTTTGGTTGATCTGAAAGCAATCTTGCTTCATCCAGTTGTTAATTTACTTTAGACAGTACCCAACATGTTAATTGAACTGTTATTTGGGGGACAATGATAAATATAGCTGTGTGTCACTTGCATAGCCATGTCTACTATCTAACATATCATATCTAACATTGCCATTCTGAAGCGTTTGACCCTTGGGTAAGATACAGAAATAACAAAATGGGACCAAGGACTGATGATCCTTGAGGGACCCCACATCAAGGCCGTTCGATCAACTCAGCGCAAAAAGCAGCACAGCACAGATCAGTTTAGCTCATCTGTGCTTCAGTAACACTTAATAAATGACATACATGCTGTAGATTGCAGTTTGTGTGTCAAAAATAAAACATTTCCCTCTTTTTTCTCCATCCATACAGAAAATTGTCGAAAATAGTAAATTTTGTTTACGAAAATTCTGGGCATAACCCAAATTGTTCATAAACTGGGTCATTTGTAGCCTGCGGCTCCACTCTACTGTATATAAAATGGAACAACTCATTTTTGGAAGAGTTGTATTTTATTCAGGATCATATGTACACTTTCCCATCTTATCAAGAGTCAAAGTTTCTTCGCAGTCTATTTTGTCACTTAGTCACTTTATGTGTTTTAGCACAAGTGCTAATTCTAAACATTTGTCACGAAACTTGAAATGGTCATTAAAATGCAAGAATATATACAATATACTATACACGAAGGGAGATGTAGTACAAGATTGTTTAACATCAGCGTCATGGTTATTAGGTTAAAGAACAAACTTCTACAGTAAGCCTGTGAATATTTTTATCCATTCAAGCCATCCCATTCCCTGGGGATTGAAATCACTCACAACTGGACTGTTCTTGTTCCAAGGCAACTGCACCCGTCTCAACTCTTGCGTAGTGTGCAGTGTTTGCCAATTGTATTTAGAAGTGGCCCATCACTGGGCCACTGGTTTTGATGTGAATCTAAATTTTAATCACATTTGTGTGGCAACTAGAAAATCAAAATACACAACCTTTCACACACGTTAAAAATGCATTTTTGGCCCGCCACACCATCATCAAACCTTTCAATAAAGTGTATAAAGTATACATTTGTGGTTTACAACTATTCTTAATATTTTCATATGTGCATGTGTGTGAATGAAAGGGTGAAGCTTGTGTATGTGAACAGTACTTCCTCACAGAGTACATTCAAGTGAATAAGGTCCGATTTTCAATGTATTCCTATTTTTGTCTTTATTCTTGGAATAAAAAAAAAGAAAATTGTGATCAAGCACAACATATTGTACGGAGAGCCTCAAGTACAAGTGAGGTTCAGACGCATTGGGCCTCATTTATTAACAATTTGTGCACAAAAATGTTTTTCATTCATTCATCAATATATTCGTACTTGAATTTGTGCGTATTCTGCAAACAAATTTAGAACATACTCAGACCATGCGTGCACACAAATAATGACAAACCAGCTTCTAAAAAAACATCAAAATACAAATATTTTACCCAATACACACAACATACTTGGAACTACAGTCATATATAAACACTAATGATAATTTTAACAATATTAACTTAAATCGTTAATTTGCTAACAAGTTGACGAATGTCCTAAATAAACATGAAAAGGACACTTGTCACGTTAAGCCTCGTTCCGTTCAAGTACTTCAAATTGTTCTATCCAACCTTTTATATGTGAACTGATGAAACCTGCTCAAATTTTAGGCCAAACGGCTTCTCAGACAACCAGATGAGTCAAGTGGCAAATGAGTCAAATCTAACTTTAGGTTTCATTGATCACTTTTACTTTTACCAACACACTTGTGTCTCTTAATTTTGCCCTTCTGATAGAATCTTTCACCACAAACTAAACAGGCAAAAGGTTTCTCACCAGTATGGATTCGTGTGTGACTTGTCAAGGTTCCCTTCTGTGAGAACCTTTGACCACAAACTGAGCAGGGAAAAGGTTTCTCACCAGTGTGCGTTCTTGTGTGACTTGTTAATGTTCCCCTCTGTGAGAATTTTAGGCCACAAACTGAGCAAGCAAAGGGTTTCTCACCTGTGTGTGTTCTTGAATGACTTCTTAAGGATGCCTTTTTAGAAAATCTTTGACCACAAACTGAGCATGGGAAGGGCTTCTCTCCAGAGTGCGTTCTTACATGTGATGTCAAAACGTGTCTACGAGAGAATCTTTGACCACAAACTGTGCATGCAAAAGGTTTCTCTCCAGTGTGTGTTCTTGTGTGTGTTGTCATAGCATGTCTACGAGAGAACCTTTGACCACATTCTGAACAAACAAAGGGTTTCTCTCCAGTGTGGATTCCTGTATGACTTATCAGGTTTCCCTTATGAGAAAATCTTTGCCCACAAATTGAGCAGGCGAAAGGTTTCTCCCCAGTGTGTGTTTTTATGTGTTTTGTTAGAGTACCATTTTCACAGAAACTTAAATTACATACTGAGCAGACAAATGGTTTCTCTCCAAAATGGGTTCTTGTGTGACTTTTTAAATATCCCTTATGGGAGAATTTTTGTCCACATATTGAGCAAGAAAAAGGTTTCTCCCCAGTGTGCATTCTTGTGTGATATATCAAGGTTCCCTTTTGAGTGAATCTTTGACCACAAATTGAACAGGCAAAAGGTTTTTCACCAGTGTGTGTTCTTGTGTGTCTCCTTAGGTTTCCCTTTTCAGAGAATCTCTGGCCACAAACTGAGCAAACAAAAGGTTTCTCCCCAGTGTGGCTAATCATATGATTTTTCAAACGGCTCATATAAGCAAAGGTTTTCCCACACTGAGAACATTTCCAGCTTTTGCTGTCACCATGACGTTTCAAATCACCTCCAGACTCTTCACCATAATCATTTTCATCACCATCATCATCATCATCATCATGCGACGTTGAGTCGTCACTATCTGATAGTGGTGCTATGAGTCCGTTGGCTTGTGATCCACCACAGTGGTCTCCATCACCTTCTGTTGTCACGTGACTCAAGCTGCTGCTGATGCTGTTGTTGTTGTTGTTGTTGTTTAAAGGCTCCGCCCCTCCACTCTCCTCACCTTCGTCATCATCTTCACACATCAAAGGGACGTCAGTCAGTAAGACCTTAATGATACCCTCTTGCTCTTTCTCTTCAATGTGCAAGGACTCTTCCTCCTCTTTGATGTAAGCAACCTCTTTATCCTCCACTTCCTCTTTAATGTGCGGGGACTCTTCCTCCTCTTTGATGTAGGCGGGCTCTTTATCCACCACGTCCTCTTTAATGTGTGAGGACTCAGACTGAAGATCTAACGATAAAGGCCCAACATCGTTACTGATGTCTGCAAGGCAAAAGAAGACAAACATGTGAGCTAAATCTTGTCGCTTTATTTGCGACCTCCTTGGTCTTTGATCATCTGTTCACATGGCCGTGCTTCCAACCAGCGATCCCATTGTGGAGCTGAGATAAACAGGAGGAGCAAGGAGTGAAAAATCATTGTACAAATGAGGCCTCCATGTCGTCATTTAATGGTGACGGCAGTTAAAATGCCATGTCTTTGATGTGTCACAAATGAATCAACTGCATGTCTGAATTACTATCCCAACACACCACTATGCTTTCTTTCATAAATAATCAAATTAAACTCAAATATGATCAACACCATTAGTCATTGATGCCAAGTTCAACCCCTACCATAATATCTCATAAACATTCTGGATAGTTTCTCAGGAACATTTTAATTTTGTCAGGAACTTTTAAGGGTGTATTTAGACCTCCACTGTTTGGTCCGCTTTAAACGGACCAGAGTTTGTTTCCCACGCTGATCCGGACCTTTTGTGCAGGTCTGAATACACACAAACGAATCCTGGAGCGGACCAAACAAGCAGAACGAGACCCACTTTTTGAGGTGGTTTCGGTCCGCTTCCAAACGCACTCGGTGCGGTTCTGTTCGCAGTCTGAATACAAACCACGGCTGATCCGCTCCAACTGCAGGACATATGCGCCTTTTTGGGCTTAACAAGCCACCGTAGCCAAGCATCGAAGGGGGGAAACATTTCCCGGTGGTGAATATTGTGCTAAATTCATTCATAATCGTCCGTATTCTTTTTAGCCATGCTGCTGTCAGCATGTTGTGGGGGCTGGGCACGCGGAGCGCAACTGCTCCTACTGCACGCAATCGACTACGCGTTCCAAAATTAGGAACAGCGTTGCGGAAACACCGTTGAATGAGCTACTCTTGATGCTCGCAAATATCTTGCATCTAATAACGGCACAAATATGCAGAGCAGTAATGCAGCACGTCGGAATGTCATGTTTTCCTCTATTTCCAGGTTTGGTTATGCCTTCAGCGCTCATTATTTTTTGTCCAAGAGGAGCACAGATCGTCACGCGGGTTGATGTGATTACACAATATAGTCCACTTGCAAAAAGCACAGTGTGAATATGAACCGCACCAAACAAACAAAAATAAAGTCCGCATTTGGTCCGGACCAAAGAAGCGGACTAAAGGACTTTTCTGTTCTGAATACACCCTAAGTCTCATCCTAAATAAATACATGCCACCAAAACTACAAACAATATTTTACTTCTTTGAATAGTTTTGAGTGACAAAATACTAACCTTTTTTCTTCTTCATTTTTTAGTTTTAATTTATTCCATACGAATAACACATTACAAGAAATTAATGATCTTTTATAGGGACAGACCAAATTATCTGCCAGACCGATTATTATCTGCGCCAATATTCTGCATTTTGCCGGCTATCACCACCTTTTTATTTATTTATTTAAAAAAATCTGACAATTAGAGAAAAGTTTCAAACTGTTTACTTCTGTTTTTACATTTTAATTAACTTTATAAGAGATGCTCCTGATCCTGAGAGCCTCTGCACCTTTTGTTGTTTGAAATGAAACACAGATAAGTGACAGTTTAACTGTTTAAAGCACTGTGTCTGTGTGCAAACGACTACTTTATTTATCATAGAATAACAAACGCAATGACATAACACTGCACTGTGTGCATTTATCCAGCTCATTGATCATTTTTTCGGCATTTTTTTCGGCGTTTCAGTTTTCGGCCAAGCGTTTCTCATTTTCGCTTCCTGCCAAAAAATTTCATTTCAGTGCATCCCTACTAAATATTCAAAGTTTTATAGTGTCAAGAAAATCTTTGCAATCTTTATTTGACCATAATTGTTAATTAATAATTTAAAAAACAACAACAACAAAAACATGTGCTTCGTTCACTCACAAGTAGGGACGGGCACCTTTCGTATTTGAACCGGTTAGGTTCCAATTCTCAGTACCGGGGAATCGATACCGGTACTGAACAGTACCAATTTTTTGTTCTTTTTTTTTTTTATAAATGCTAATTTATTTAATAATATATATATATATATATATATATATATATATATATATATATATATTTTTTTTTTTTAAAGAGCATTCACTTTAACAGTTATTTTTCATTAAACACATTTTGACAAATAACAAAATATCATGAATTTAAAACAAAAGCGGCAGGGAGGATGTACTAAAAAAATAAAGGTATAACATTTTACAATGAATAAAGTATAAATAATATCAAAAATGAATCAATATTACAAATTACAAAGCGAGAAGCAACAAAAAGTAGTTAAGCAGTAATACAAGGACAGAAGAAAAATATTTTTATTTGGGTTATTTTGGTTCCTTGTGCAGTTCTCCAAGAATGTGCCTGCTGGCTGCATGTAGCACAATGAAATATATCCAACCCACCTTGGAATGAAATCTCACAAATAAATTAGTTTTAAGATGACGTGAATGACAATGAAACGAATAATTGGGAGCAAAATCATATTAATGTACCTGACGCGGTACGTGATGCCTGCTAGTGTTGACAACAAGATTTTGCAATTTTACCCATAGGAAATTATAAATATGGTCACCACTAAGTATTGTTTTAAAACGCCGTTTATAATATGAGGTGTTCCTGTTGCACCCTGGATTGCTTCATGTCACTCAAATTCCCCCCCCCCCACACACACACACATTCTTATCAACCAGAGTCTGAAAGAAGCATATTTTAATAAAGACCCAATCAGACATCTTAAAATATAAAAAGTCTCATTTTCCCCCAAAGTACAGTCACACGAAGAAAAAAAAATTATACTGAAGTACAGTAAGAAATAATGTGTACTTCGGTACTTTGCTCCAGCCCCACTATTGCAATTTCAGAATGATTTCACTTGGCATGACCAAAGACTCTGGGGGAAAAAAGCTAACACGAAGACAAAACCGGCAAAAGTCTTGCTTGCATTCCTCCAAAAAGGCTATTTAATCGTGAAATGGTCACACTTAAGTTATGCAGCATTCAGATCAAACCATTGTATATGCTGACTACGCACCTGGGTCCACCATGAGATCCAAACATTATTGAATGTAATGAAATCGTCACACAGTGCCCGTAAACACAGGATTACTGTTAAGGAATTAAGTACAGTATTTCCGAAACAAGTGAGACGTGAACAAACCTGCTGTGTGTACTCCAACTCGAGGCGTCTGTTGTTGACGATGTCCCTCGTTCTCCTCTTTCGTTCCGCAAAGTTCCTCCTCGCACTCTACTGTCTTTCTTGCACACATTTTGATACGACGATCACAACATTTTACGATCACACTTGCTATCAGTTTAGTGCAGTGTTGCTCACGAATGCGTCTTTGTTAGCGGCTAGCAAGCTAGGCTAAGCTAAACTAGGCCGAAACCAAGAGGCGTCAAACTATGTGCACAGAGGCGACTTTAACAGAACACAACAATTAATTTAGTTACGTAAAACTCCAGTGAAGTAGTAGAGGACATTCTACGTCAAATATTCTGTACGTTCGGTGGTATACAAATAAGCTTTGGTGAGCGATAAGGCACTGTCTGCGACGCGCATGCGCAACATGTCGGCCATCTTAGCCCCCCCCCCCCCCCCCCAAAAAAAATCTTTATTGAAAGTTGTATAAAATCTTAAAAAAGCATTTGCCTTCCTTGCTCATTTGTTGTTCTACTCGGCTCTTTGTTTTTAGCTAGGAGGGAATTCATGACAATTTTGGAAGTGTTTTTGTTTGATTGTATGTTTTTTGGCAGGGTGTTTAAAGTTTTCAACCGATGGATACCATTTAGGATGACCCCTTAGTGGCTGTTATACAAACAATCGAAAATGTATCTATCCCAGCTGACTTCGGGCAGTAGGCGGGGTACACCTGGTTGCCAGCCAATCGCAGGGCACACAGAGACGAACAACGATCCACACTCACAATCATACCTATGGACAATTTGGAGTGTTCAATTAACCTGCCATGCATGTCTTTGGAATGTGGGAGGAAACCGGAGTACCCGGAGGAAACTCACGCAAGCACGGGGAGACCATGCAAACTCCACCCAGGAAGGCCAAAGCCCGGAATCGATCTCACGCCCTCTGCACTGGGAGGCGGACACCGTGACGGGCTTTTAGTCATTTATTTATTTTAATTAATATTTTAATTAATTTTGAATTTTGGCAGCTTTGGTTCAACATAGAGGAAGGGCTGAATGCCAATATGATCCAAAATAATGTGGTGATTGTTTACTGCGGTGAAGCTAGCCGCCTCTTCTTTTTACGGAGTCAAGCCAGCCGCTCTTAATTTCAAGTTCGCCCTTTTCTAGGACTTACGGTAGAGTGGGTGAAGGGACGCTGTAGAGGAGACCTACATCCGTTTTTCAAAATAAAATGTTATTGACAGGCAGTTTAAAATATGTTTTTTTTTATAAAGGATATTTTATTGACAAACAGTTTAAAAAAATCAGTATAATACAACACTAATTCATGTTTAATTGGGTATGCACTCTTGTGGGGTGAACAGGTTCCATGACCTGGTAATGAGCTATAACATTGATATGTACAATTAAGTTAATTGAAAATGAGGGAAAGGTTGAAATGGAGAAAAAAATGCTGTGTGCAACATCCAGCAGACATGCCAATACGATGCAGCACTGATTTGGGGTGAATATGTTACATGACCTGGAAACTAGTGAGCTAAAATGCTAATATTCACAGGAATAAAAAAAATAAAATTAGAAAGTTAACATGAAAAAAATAAGAAGTGTGTGTGTCATCTAGCAAAAATAATTAACATTTAACAGGTGTTTTTCAAATTTGGCGGGCAAATGTTGATAAAAAGTATTTTTAATTAAGGGATTAATCGTGATTAATCAAATTTTAAAATGTGATTAATCTGATAAAAAAAATGTTTGACAGCTCTATTTTTTTCTCAATTCTATGTATGTTTATGTGAATAGGTGTGTTTCTTTTCTTTTCTTTTTTTTTTATTCAAGGCAGAGTTCTTTCCCAAAACAATTGTTCTCAGATGCTGGTGAAACATTCCCTGGCCTGTATTAGATCTCCACAGGTACAAAAAAGTTGAAAGCACCCCACGCGGTAAATAATAAATAAATCCAGATTTTAATTATTCATGTTCATGTTGGTACCCTAACCCTAGATTAAAACCCTATTTTAAAACCCTAAAACCATAATTAGAAACCTAGATTAAACCCCTATTTCAAAACCCTAACCCTAGTTTAAAACCCTACTTTGAAACCCTGTTTCAAAAACCTGATCTCAGTTGAAAGCCCTAATTTGAGACCCTAACCCTAGTTTAAATCCGTTCAATCATAACCCTAGTTTAAGGCCCCACTTTGTACATCTATCCATTCATTTTCTAAACTGCTTAGTCCTTACAACTAACTCTAATTTGAAACCCTAGCCCTAGTTTAAGCAATATAGGCCAACAAGGCAAAGCTGTGCACTGGTGATTTTGCATCATAAGCTAGTACATAGGTGTAAAACAAAGACCCGGGGGCCAGATGAGTTCCACCACGTCATCAAATTTTGGCCCGCAAATGCAAATCATTTGTCAACTTCAATGATCCCTGCTAAAATCTGTATCAAAATGTCATGTATAAAACATAATGTTGAGATTTTGCAATCATTTTTGTTACTCTTTTTTTTAACAGTAATTTGAATAACTATTACCCATGACTTCTGATTTAAAAACTAGTAATCCATCATCTTGTTGTGTATACTATACGTAGTAATACGATGAGACGTATAAACATTTGGTTTCACCGTCATAACAGCCCTCTGAAGTAAGCTGTAACTAGAAAGGGGCTGGTGACAAAACTGAGTTTGACTTAGCTTGTGTAACAGCACAGGTAGGAACACACTTATTACACCCCACAAACCCCACTCAACTGGAATGGCAGCTTGAGAGTGCCACCTTTTCAGTCGTCAGTGTGTGCAAATCATGGAGAGAAAGACATTTGAAGAGCAGTACTTTATTCAGGATCATAATCAGGTACACTTTTCATCTCTACACAAAGAGTGTGTGTTAGTACAAAAAGTTGAAACGTCCACACAAGACTTAAATTTACAAGAATACATATAGATAATTTTAAAAAAAAATCATTATTTAAAATCACTGTCATTGTAATTAGCTTTGATAATAAACATGGGGGGGGGGGGGTCATGATATATATAAAGGGACAGTGCATATGAATAGGCATTTACATGTAAACATGACAGATTGGCCTTTTGCACATACATCACGTGATCACGTGACTTCATCGGTGTGGATGGCAGAAGTGAATGAATGTTGATTTGAGGTGGATGGGACATGGAGCGACTTAGGGATTGTTATTATAGTAATTATAACTTATTATTGCCCATCTAGCCATGACATCTACTAGTTCGACAAACGTTCGCCTGTCAGTAGAAGTGCCACATTTAGTCATTGAGCGCAATATTTATACATGTCGGAGATTAATAGTTTGGAAACAGACCCTTAGCTTATCATCCATCGCCTGCTGTGCTCACTGTTTTAATAAAATTGCTGACTTTGCCAGTATTCAAACCTTTTTTTGGTCGTTGACTGGGTCTCTGGGACGAGACGCTTCGCTCACACCAGGGGGACAAGATACCAAAAAGTAAAACGAGTTTATCATGTAACTGACATATATTTTTTATAAAGGGACAGTCAGTGATCCCTAGGACCATCTAGTGGTGAACTAATAATTCATTCATTTTAAAAAACAAGTGTTTATGTCAATCGTTTGAAAAAAACATGTTGTATCGCATAATTCTTCTAATATATATATATATATATACTGTATATATATATAATCGTAGGTCTCGTAGTAATTAATCACATGGCTTTAGTCTCACCTTACTAGTGATGCAATGTTTCGCCGCCATCTTCCTGCTACGAATAACCAAAGGACAACTTTGCGAATGTAGTTAGCCGGGGTGGCATTGCATCGCGTGTCATACCCAATGGGTCGACCGCCGCATACCTTCCACAACTGGGGCCCGCAGGTGATCGTCACTGACTCCCGTGATTTGGGCTCCTATCGCTTGTCACCTTTTGTTTTGCTCTTACAAGATTTTACTAGCTTTTTTTTTTTTTTTACTATCTCCTCCCACTAGCCGCTCTTGTTAGCTGCTCTGGCTAGTTCAGGCTCGCTCGGCCTTTTCGGCAAAATACAAATTTGTGGTTGGCTTGCGAAATGTGGTTTCTCTGAGCCACCGTAGTGTGCATGCTCCTGTGTGTTTCTAATGCTATTCTTTGACCACTAGATAGCGCTTCATTGTTACCTAAAACTCGGGACAGTCACAAGTGCTTAATGTTAAAAAAAAAAAAAAAAACTTTAACGTGTAGCTTAATGTTAGAAAACTACGACCAATCACAAGAATTTTGATTGTCAAATGTTGGTGGACATAAGTCCAGATGTGCATGTCAATTTTGGTGGCGAATGTCCATAGTTTTCTAACATTAAGCCATGTTGAGCTTCTTCTTTTTTTTTTTACATTAAGCGTTTTAGATTACTGGACCCTATTTTTTACACATTCCGACCTATACTGAACTCATATGGAACTAAGAGCGTAGTTTGTGTATGTGCAGTGGACAGGTAACTATTTGGCTCATTATTGTGATTTGAAATACGCTGTAATTCGACACCTGTTCTAATCTTTGTTAGTGTTGGTTTGCTAGTAAATGGACTGCATTTACATTGCGCTTTAACTACACCATATGGTGCCCAAAGCGCTTTACAATTAAGCCTCACATTCACCCATGCACACACACGCTTATACACCATTGGTCGACTGCTGCCATGCGAGGCGCTGCCAGGTCCACTGGGAGAAAATCATGGTTTAGTGTCTTGTTTAAGGACACTTTGACATGGTCACCAGGGATAAGAATCGAACCCACAACCTTACGGAAAGGAGACGACCACTCAACCACTGAGTCATGCCGCAGTGATCTACTAACCCCGTAAAAAAATGATCGCTGCAAATCCGTGAATATTTTGAGGGCTGCCAGTGATAGTCTTGCTATCCATCCGTCTTCTATTTTAATCAGCAGTCATGTGATAAAAAGCCAAGTTTGTGTTACACCCTCGTCTCTCAGTACAAGCTACCGCACAGTTAGATCTGACCATTTTAGAAGATAATTGATCAGATACAAGACTATACGCTTTACGAGTTTCAAGGGTTTCAAAAGATGCAAGTGGTTATTTTGCCGTCCGTGCCGCAGGGGGCGTTCCCATGAAGGCTGTGATGTCACGTGCAAAAGGTCGATAGTCATTAGATAATTTTAATCTGCAGCACCTTGTCAGGTTGATGTAATATTTTGAATACAAATGTAAAAGTAGGGTAAGTCAAGGCACATACAATACACTTTACAAGTACACAAATCATTCGTTCATTCAGCGGTAGATGTGATTTCAGCTTTATTTTAAATGTAAATTCAGGAATTAGATCATATGAAAATTCATCAATCACAGCTATTTTCACCAGCACACTTGTGCCTCTTGGCTTTGGCCTTACTTGGGAATCTTTGACCACAAACTGAGCAGGTAAATGGTTTCTCACCAGTGTGGGTTCTTGTGTGTCTGTTTAAGTTCCTCTTCTGAGAGAAACTTCGACCGCAAACTGAGCAGGCATAAAGTTTTTCACCTGCGTGGGTTCTTGTGTGTCTGTTTAAATTACTCTTCTCAGAGAAACTTCGACCACAAACTGAACACGCATAAGGCTTCTCACCTGTGTGGGTTCGTGTATGTGTTTTTAAGCCTCCCTTGTGAGAGAAACTTCGGCCACAAACAGAACAGGCAAAAGGCTTCTCACCAGTGTGCGTTCTTGTGTGTATTTTTAAGCCTCCCTTGTTAGAGAAACTCTGGCCACAAACTGAGCAGGCAAAAGGTATCTCACCTGTGTGGGTTCCTATGTGTCGTTTTAAGCCTCCCTTGTGAGAGAAACTCTGGTCACAAACTGAGCAGGCAAAAGGTTTCTCACCAGTGTGGGTTCTTGCGTGATATGTTAAGGTTTTCTTCTCAGAGAATTTTACGCCACAAACTGAGCAGGCAAAGGGCTTCTCACCAGTGTGTGTTCTTGTGTGTATTGTTAAGATTCCGTTCTGAGAGAAACTCTGGCCACAAACCGAGCAGGAAAAAGGCTTCTCACCAGTGTGGGTTCTCGTGTGTTGTTTTAAGTTTCCCTTCCGAGAGAAACTCTGGCCACAAAGCGAGCAGGCAAAAGGTTTCTCACCAGTGTGGGTTCTTGTGTGTCTTTTTAAGCTTCCGTTCTGAGAGAAACTTTGATCACAAACTGAGCAGGCAAAAGGTTTCTCACCAGTGTGGGTTTTTGTGTGTTGTTTTAACTTTCCCTTCTCAGAGAAACTTCGACCACAAACTGAGCACGGAAAAGGTTTCTCACCAGTGTGGCTAATCACATGTCTTCTCAATTGAGACTTACACCCAAAAGTTTTTCCACACTGAGAACATTTCCAACGTTTGCCGTCAATGTGACACATCACATCACATTCAGACTGTTCATCGTCATCAGTACGAGACATGTCGTCACCATCTGACATTGGAGCCAACCAGCTATCTACTTGTGAACCTCCACGGTGGTCTTCATCACCTTCTGATGTCATTTGTTGTCTTAAGCTGCTGCTTGGAGGCTCTGCCCCTTTGCTCTCTTCATATTGACGTTCATCTTCAGTCTTCAAAAGGACACCAGTCACAGGCAACTCTGTGAAATCCTCCTCTTCTTTAATGCATGGTAGCAAGTTCTCTTTTTTTATGTTTGGAGGCTGCAGCTGCTCCTTTTCTTTAACTTGAAGAGGCTCCAAATCCTCTTCTTTAATACTGGGGAACTCTGGCTCCTGCCTCTCAGGACGAATATATTTTTCACAGATCTCTGCAGGACACAAGACACGCGTGGTTTGGTAAAGTCAGTCTGTGGTGTCTTTGATGTTGTGTATTTGGAAATCACTAACCGCTAACACATCAGATATGTAACAGTAATTGTTCCAGATATAAAATTTAAAAAAATCTAATAGAAGACAAATGAAGAAGTGAAGACCTCTTCATTTGTCTTCTAACAGACTAAGCCTTCGTGAAAGCCAGGTTTTGTGAATCTGAAATCTGATAAGTTTAAGAAAAAAAAAACATGCATTACTAATAGTGTCGTGAACGTGAAGTGAAATGGAAGAAAAAAATATACACCAAAAAATAATTGCCTTCTCTTGCAAATGTTACCATCCTAATTCCACATGAAACCGCTAAATCTGGAATTAAGGTCTAATAAAAGAGAAAATAAGGCACATCAGTGTTTGCTTAAACACCTAACATCAAATTCCTGCATGGCTGACATTCATCTAGTCTACTGGGCGAGTGGGCGTGTGTGACCTCAGGGAAGTTAAGTTATTGTAAATTAGTTAGGCGGATGAGTCAAAGGTTAGCTGAAATTAACATCTACTGACTGCTCACTTTTTTTTTTTTACAACATGCGTCACTTGATGTCAAATTCCCAAAACAATTGACAAGTGACAAGGAAGTGAACAACAGCTGATAACATCAGCCTGATCAGCCCAAATAAAAAACAGTCACAAAGTGATCCTCACTCTTCACTCAAATAGTCGTCCTCCTGCCAACAGATACTTCAACCTACCTCATCCAACCCTATATTTTCCACAGACTCAAACTACACAGACAGAGTCATCAACATCACCACAGACCTCACCAATATGTAAATATTGGAATTCAATTCATGCACACAAAAGAAAGAGTAAGCAACACAAAAACAAACAATATGATGTGTAAATAATGGTCCAATAGCATGTTTGGCTGATCATGTTTTTACTAGTAATTTAATGTTGTGGTATTTATATTTGTTGGGAACAGTAAGTTACATAGAAGGGGAAAAAAAACCACGCTGCCCCACTAGAAGGAAGAGATAAATAGCAGGGCTTGACCTGCTTTTTCAGATTAAAAAAATATAGTAATTACATTAAAAACAAATATAGAAATGACTAGTTTTTAAATGTGACTGAAACTAACTTTAACATTTTGTACCCAATTTTGTAAACCCTGTCCTTGCCAATAGTAATTCACAAGGAAGTTAACGTGTGATTGCAGTTCCTTATTTGAGCTCTTAAAAAAATAGAAAATTTGTCATGTACATTGCCTTATTATCTCCTTATTTACGCTTTATGTTTAGAGAATATGAGAGGTGGTCAAATCAATTTCTTCAGCACTGAGTCTTCACTTTATGTTTTCATAATTGTTCAGATATACTGATTGTGATCTAGTAAGTTATTTAAAATTTTAATCATATGCAACGTAACTATTGACGTTGGTTATTGGAATGGTAAACTATTTTAGATATATTAATACATATGAAATATGCATCTACATTAAAACACGGTAAACTAAAGTGGGCCGGTCTGAGCCATGAAACTCCAGGGCTGAAAATGAGTCCCAGTCCGGCCCTGCTCACAGGTGTCATAGAACTTGTGACTTATAAGTTCGGAATTGTCCATCGTGTTGTTTTGAGCGTGAAACAAGGAGTCATTTTACCCACTTTTTGAAGTCTTTAAATTGTCATAACTTCCTCAAATCTTTATCTTTACGAAATTTCAAAAATATTGTATCCCTATTTTCCGTTTCTTTTCAATGCCGTTCATCTTGAAAGAAGATTAGACTTTTCTTGTTTGTCACGTACCTACAACTGGAGGCCTATTGCAAACAGAGCTCAGCAGTTGACGTTGTCGCTCGTGCTCCTCTTGTGCTCCACGAAGCTCTTCTTCGTACTTGACTCTACTTGCGTACATTTTCACGTGATAATCACGACACTTTAGACTCACACTTGATCTCTGCTGAGTCAATGTGTTGATAACAAGCGCCTCTCCATTGTTGGCTTTGAGCAAGCTAAGCTAACGTAAGATAAGCAAGACTGAGAAGCTTCAAGGAGAACTGAGATGAATTAGCCGCGCACGAAGACGATATTTGACTTCACTAAAGTAGTGATGGGCGCACTTTGTCGACGCTTGAGTACGTTCAGTGCGAATTCATGACGAATTATTTAATGAAGCACGTATGGCTACATCCTGATAAAGAGTAGCTCTGTAACGTGCAATCTACGGCGAGTTCTTTTGGACAAACTTCATGCCACTGGCACTCCTTATCCGCAGACTTCGAGACTTACCACGACGCAGCCTGCTGCCGGTGTTTTTCTTCTTGTTTTTATTAATTGCGTATTCTTCATGAATTTAACAATATGTCCTTGCATGCATCTTATATGTTATATGTCCTCTGACGCTGCTTTAATTGTTGCTATTATGATGCACTCTTGTTATAACGGGCTAAATGTAATTTATTGGGTTTGTGGTTTATGCACTTTACATCAAACATTGCTGATGATCCAAACAAAATTTCGTTGTTTTCTGTGACAATGACAATAAATCTTGATATCTGAATCTGATTGCAAGCAACGTGCATGTGCATATACCGCCATCTACTGTATAAGGCAACACTCTACAAAACAGCTTCGTCGCTCTCAAAAATTAGCCACAAAACTAAATCACTTCCTTGCAAAAACACATATTGACATATCGCCGCACTCATGAGACAGTTGATTAAACACACATATCAGGTGTGCAAACATATAATCGCTTTATTGTAGACAAACTAATCAGGTTTGAGTTTAGCCCAAAGACGCCCGTGCAAGTCGTTGAAGCCACAGGGCGGCCATCTTACCACTCCCACCTCGCGAGAAGACTACTATCCAGTAGACCTATATACTATACGTATACGTACAGATTAGACAAATACAGCTCGTAGGCTCTTAGTATTAGGCCGGGGGGCGTGGGTAGGGCAGTGGTTGGCAAGGTGGTCACAAGTTTCCTCCTGTAAACATCATTAAGCATATAATTTATATTTAAGGCAAGTTGTAAAATGTCTGAAGTCCTCTTGTTTATGTTTAACAAATTTAAAACATCATAAATCCTGCTGTTTCTACTACGTACTGTCTCAAATACGCTCCAATTTCGATATTGTGAATCAGAGTACACCAATTTCGGTCCGGAGTCTTGCAGGTTTTAAATGTTTCCGCCTACCAACACACCTGATACTAATCAGGATCATTATCAGGCATGCTGACGAGCTGATTATATGAATTAGGTGTGCTAGTGGGTGGAAACATCTAAAACCTGCAGGACTCCGGACCTCGAGGACTGGAATTGGTGAACCCTGCTGTAAATGTATAGGATCGTATGCCGAGAAACGTTTCTTGGGAGTGGTAATATGGCGGCCTTGCGGCTTCAAAAGTCTTAGGCTATCGACTATTCAGTAATATATACAGGTCAGTGGGTTATATCCAATTAGCATTTCTTGAATGTATTCAGGAGACAAACCATTATTATAGATCGATCATCAGGAGTAGCAGAATTTTGAAATCTATTCTACAGATGACTGGAATGGAGACAGTAAAGCCGAAAGGACTGGAGTGATACGTTCTGATCTCTTTTGTTTTGGTCATAATCCCAGCAGCAGTTTGATGCTCTTTTGAGGGAGTACAAACAAAAGGCCATTACAATAACCAAATCTACTGAAGATAAAAGTATGGATAAGCTTCCCCTGGTCCGCTTTGAGGATGCAACTCCTTACTCTATATATGTTTTAAAGCTGATAAAAGCCTGTTTTAGTGATTGATTTGCTGCTGAAAGGTTCGAGTCTATCAGCATCCCAAGATTTTCTGACATGGTCTTGGATTTTTTTTTTAAACATTGACTCAAAGTGTTTACTCACAGGAACTATTTTATCTTTATTGGGCGGAGGGGTGTGTGTGAGTGCGTGTGCCGGACCAGGGGGAGCGCGCCTCTCTTCGGGGCTTGTTGCTGGCTGTTGGCGGAGCTCCAGCGGACCAGGAGAAGCCGGGCGTTGGAGTTGCCCAGGCAGGGGGGCCTCCTCCACTAGCAAACCTCCATGAGCAGCAGGGCCCGTCAGCTGCGCCAAAAAGTCCCACAGAACCACACACGGGCAACAAGGGGTCGAAATTCCCCCATTGAAATGAATGGCGGGCGACCAGGGGTCGAAATCCCCCATTGAAATGAATGGCGGGCTGCCAGGGGTCGAAATCCCCCATTGAAATGAATGGCGGGCTACCAGGGGTCGAAATTCCCCCATTGAAATGAATGGCGGGCTACCAGAGGTCAAAATCCCCCATTGAAATGAATGGCGGGCTACCAGGGGTCAAAATCCCCCATTGAAATGAAAGGCGGGCTAACAGGGGTCGAAATCCCTTATTGAAATGAATGGCGTGCGACCAGGGGTCGAAATCCCCCATTGAAATGAATGGCGGGCTACCAGGGGTCGAAATCCCCCATTGAAATGAATGGCGGGCTACCAGGGGTCGAAATCCCCCATTGAAATGAATAGCAGGCGACCAGGGGTCGAAATTCCCCATAGGAATGAATGGCCCCATTCATTTTCTATGGCCGGGCTACCAGGGGTCGAAATCTCCCATAGGAAATGAATGGGCCCATTCATTTTCAATGGCCGGGCTACCAGGGGCACAGTACCACCTGCCGCCATTAGGAGCGCTGTAGATAGGGGACCGAGTCCCCTAATTCGAGAGGTTTGCACCCAAACCTCAAAATGTATGTGGTACAATTTCAGGAGCGACCTTTTTCAGACGAGGCACCTCCAGGGCAAAACAAGGGAGGCTCGACCAACCCATATCCAACTTAGAGGCACTTCAGATCGGCCTCCCTGGCCAGATGGCCCCCTCCTCAGCCTGGCTCTCAAATTTTTTCTAAGTCAGCCAATCTTCAAAATATTTTTAGAGTGCCACCTCTGGAGCCTCAGCAGGGGGGGCTCTCGCCTGTCATATCCGCAGGGATGTGATTTGACCAAAGTGAACCTATCTGAAAATTTAGCCGGGGGTCTGGGGGCCGCGGGCACTCAGCTAGGTCCAGAGCTCATGGGTTTTCCGTGTTTTTAAGTACTTTCAATGCACTCAGATGACAAAGAAATAGACAAAACAACAGCATAAATTTTCAATGTATATTGAACTATCCCATATAAAATTGCAGTTTTAGTCAACTCAAAATCAGTCACATTCAAAAACATTGGACTGCCTTTGCTTTTAAAAACTATCACTGAGAATATCATCATATATATTTACCATGCAATAAATCATTTAATCAATCATTCTTAATTTAATACATAATGCATGACAAAAACATAAAATACCTCATGCAGCAATCTCTAGTAAAAACACAATCATGCATTCGTCGAATGCATGATTGACTAAGATCATCTCTGTAACTGCATACATCAAGACAGTCAACATATTGAAACCTGAAAAGTGCAAACATGCAGCATTCATTTGAGTTTGTGTCAATGATTAACCATGTTAAATATTTATGGCCATTTTTATTACGTTATAATATTTTCGAAAATTTGATTTCGATTAATTTGAAAAGTTTACCACCGACCTCAAAATTCACGACTCTGTCAGCAACTGATACAGGTTGTTGGGGTGGATCACGTCTCTCTATTACCGCTTCCGATTGTGATGTCAATAAGGGATGGAGGCCGTAAAGTTTTGGAGTTTTCGTTTGGGCACCGAAACTTCCAGCGATGGAATAATTTGTTGTTCTTGACTGGAGTTCTTTCACGTGTTTTTTGCTCTTTGCGTGACTTTCAAGAGCTTTGAAACCTCTCCCACCATAGTCAATGGTATCATGGCACCAAATGCAAAGCGCTTTCCCGGCACGATCGATCTTCCGAATAAAGTCACTGAACAAATTCGTCACAGTCTTCTTTCCAACATTTGTAGATATATCCTTCTCTAACCAGTCCCATCGAAACTTGTTTTTTACGATCTTGTCAATTTCCTTAACTCGCGGAGCATCTTTGCGTTCGATCACGGACATCTTTCTTTAAACACCCGGCAAAAACGTCTGAGAAATGAACAATGGCATACTCCTATGCCTTTATAACAAGCGCGTTTATTGGTCAACAAACAATGGCATACGCCTATGCCTTTATAACAAGCGCGTTTATTGGTCAACACGGAGACTTCAGCCAATCGCAAGATCAGTTTCATTTCAGTTACGGAAACACTAAAATGGAATGCTGTCGAGAGACGAAATCGGATTTTTTACCACTTTGTACTGTAAACATTTTATTTTTGGAGATAAAAAAAGCGGAATTCCGCGAATTAGCGGAACAATCACATCCCTGTATCCGACATAGGGGTGCTAAGGGGCGGTCTCCCTGACCACATTTGCCCTCTCCCTGGCTGGTTCTCAGAAATTTTCAGAGTCAGCCAAATGTCAAAATATTTTCAGAGTGCCACCTCCGGAGCCTCAGCAGGCTCTCGTCCACGCCACGTCACCTTCTCCCACGTACGAGCGGCATCCACGTACGAGCCTTCGGAGGGCCCCCGCCGGCCGGCCTCGCGGCGGTGTTCGGGCGGGCGGCTCCTCCGGCTCGCGGGTCGCCTTACAGCGCCCCGGCGACCGCGAACGCCGGCCTTTGGCGCGCCCGATCGGAAGCGAGGCCAAGACGCGCCCGCGCCATATACCCCCTTTTAACGGGGGGGGGGTTATGAGCCATCACCTGGCCGTCCCACGACGGAGCCCGGCGCCCCGCCGGCCCTCCCTCCCCCACCCGACCGCACATGCCCAGTC